>NC_135808.1:139560059-139927924 GCF_964213995.1 Mustelus asterias
TTCAGTCTTCACAAAGGAAGACATGAATAATGCGCCAGAAGTGCTGAGAGAAACATGTTTTAGTGAGGAACTGAAGGAAATCAGCATTAGTGGAGAAATGGTTTTGGGGAAATTGATGGGATTGAAGGTGGATAAATCTCCAGGTCCGGATAATCTTCATCCCAGAGTACTTAAGGAAATGGCTCTGGAAATAGTAGATCCATTGGCAATTATTTTCCAAAATTCTTTGAACTCTGGAATAGTTCCCACAGATTGGAGGGTAGCTAATATAAGCCCGTTATTCAAAAAGGGAGGTAGAGAGAAAACACGGAACTATATCGCAGTGAGTCTAACGTCGGTACTGGGGAAGATGCTAGAGTCTATTATGAAGGATTTCATAACTCAGCATTTGGAAGGCAGTGATATAATCAGAAAAAGTCAGCATGGATTTACAAAAGGGAAATCATGCTTAATGAATCGATTGGAATTTAGTGAGGAGTTAACCGAGGAGAACCAGTGGATGTGGTTTATTTAGACCTTCAGAAGGCTTTCGACAATGTCTCACATAACAGACTACTCTGTAAAGCTAAAGCACCTGGGATTGTGGGTAATGTCTTGAGATGGATAGAAAGCTGGTTAGCAGATAGGAAGTAAAGAGTTCGCGTAAGTAGGTCTTTTTCTGATTGGCAGTCAGTGACTAGTAGGGTTCCACAGGGATCTGTGCTGGGACCCCAACTGTTCACATTATATATTAATGATTTGCAAGTGGGAACTGAATGTATTATCTCCAAATTTGCAGATGATATAAAGTTGGGTGGGGGGGTGAGCTGTGAGGAGGATGCAGAGATGCTTCAGTGTGATTTAGACAGGCTGTGGATAAATGTGAGGTTATCCACTTTGGTAGCAATAATAGGAAGACAGATTATTACTTGACTGGGTGTAAATTGAGAGAGGTGAATAGAATCATAGAACCATAGAAATACTCAACGAGATCTTGGAGTCCTCGTGCATCAGTCGCTGAAAGTAAGCGCGCAGGTACAGCAGGCAGTAAAGAATGCAAGTGGTATATTGGCCTTCATAGTGGGAGGATTTGAGTATCGGGATAGAGATGTTTTGCTGCAATTATAGAGGGCATTGGTGAGGTGGTGGAGAATTGTGTGCAGTTTTGATGTCCTTATCTGAGGAAGGATGTCCTTGCTATAGAGGGAGTACAGTGAAGGTTTACCAGGCTGATTCCTGGGATGGCAGGTCTGTCATATGAGGAGAGACTAAGTCGGTTAGGATTATATTCACTGGAGTTTCGAAGAGTGAGGGGGATCTAATAGATACTTATAAAATTCTAACAGGGTTAGACAGGGTAGATTCAGAAAGAATGTTCCCAATAGTGGGGGAGTCCAGAACAAGGGGTCATAGTTTGAGGATAAGGGGTAAACCTTTTAGAACTGAGGTGAGGAGAAATTTCTTCACCCAGAGGGTGGTGACTGTGTGGAACTCACTCCCACAGACAGTGCTTGAGGCCAAAACTAATTTCAAGAAGAAATTAGATATAGCTCTTGGGGCTAAAGGGATCGAGGGATATGGGGGGAAGGGGGAATCAAGATATTGAATTTGATGATCAGCCATGATCGTAATGAATGGCGGAGCAGGCTCGAAGGGCCGAATGGCCTCCTCCTGCTTCTCGTTTTGATGTTTCTATGTTCTGAAGCTCCTGTAACCTAGATGTCATCTCATTATACTGCTACCTTAGGTAGCCCTTGAAGGATACTGCTTGATTTTGGGGCTGGATTCACCATAAGACCATAAGACCATAAGACATAGGAGCGGAAGTAAGGCCATTCGGCCCATCGAGTCCACTCCACCATTCAATCATGGTTGATTTCAACTCCATTTACCCGCTCTCTCCCCATAGCCCTTAATCCCTCGAGAAATCAAGAATTTATCAATTTCTGTCTTGAAGACGCTCAACGTCTTGGCCTCCACAGCCCTCTGTGGCAATGAATTCCACAGACCTACCACTCTCTGGCTGAAGAAATTTCTCCTCATCTCTGTTCTAAAGTGACTCCCTTTTATTCTAAGGCTGTGCCCCCGCGTCCTAGTCTCCCCTGCTAATGGAAACAACTTCCCTACGTCCATCCTATCTAAGCCGTTCATTATCTTGTAAGTTTCTATTAGATCTCCCCTCAACCTCCTAAACTCCAATGAATATAATCCCACGATCCTCAGACGTTCATCGTATGTCAGGCCTACCATTCCTGGGATCATCCGTGTGAATCTCCGCTGGACCCGCTCCAGTGCCAGTATGTCCTTCCTGAGGTGTGGGGCCCAAAATTGCTCACAGTACTCCAAATGGGGCCTAACCAGTGCTTTATAAAGCCTCAGAAGTACATCCCTGCTTTTGTATTCCAAGCCTCTTGAGATAAATGACAACATTACATTTGCTTTCTTAATTACGGACTCAACCTGCAAGTTTACCTTTAGAGAATCCTGGACTAGGACTCCCAAGTCCCTTTGCACTTTAGCATTATGAATTTTGTCACCGTTTAGAAAATAGTCCATGCCTCTATTCTTTTTTCCAAAGTGCAAGACCTCGCACTTGCCCACGTTGAATTTCATCAGCCACTTCTTGGACCACTCTCCTAAACTGTCTAAATCTTTCTGCAGCCTCCCCACCTCCTCAATAATACCTGCCCCTCCACCTATCTTTGTATCATCGGCAAACTTGGCCAGAATGCTCCCAGTCCCGTCATCTAGATCGTTAATATATAAAGAGAACAGCTGTGGCCCCAACACTGAACCCTGCGGGACACCACTTGTCACCGGTTGCCATTCTGAGAAAGAACCTTTTATCCCAACTCTCTGCCTTCTGTCTGACAGCCAATCGTCAATCCATGTTAGTACCTTGCCTCGAATACCATGGGCCCTTATTTTACTCAGCAGTCTCCCGTGAGGCACCTTGTCAAAGGCCTTTTGGAAGTCAAGATAGATAACATCCATTGGCTCTCCTTGGTCTAACCTATTTGTTATCTCTTCAAAGAACTCTAACAGGTTTGTCAGGCACGACCTCCCCTTACTAAATCCATGCTGACTTGTCCTAATCCGACCCTGCACTTCCAAGAATTTAGAAATCTCATCCTTAACGATGGATTCTAGAATTTTGCCAACAACTGAGGTTAATTGGCCTATAATTTTCCATCTTTTTTCTTGTTCCCTTCTTGAACAGTGGGGTTACAACAGCGATTTTCCAATCCTCTGGGACTTTCCCTGACTCCAGTGACTTTTGAAAGATCATAAATAACGCCTCCACTATTTCTTCAGCTATCTCCTTTAGAACTCTAGGATGTAGCCCATCTGGGCCCGGAGATTTATCAATTTTCAGACCTTTTAGTTTCTCTAGCACTTTCTCCTTTGTGATGGCAACCATATTCAACTCTGCCCCCTGACTTTCCTGAATTGTTGGGATATTACTCATGTCTTCTACTGTGAATAACCATCAGGTTATTGTCCCTGTAAAGTTGAACTGATTTGTTGGTGTTAAGAACAGGAGCTCTGGGCACAGCCCAGTCTGCAAATTGCACCAGCCTTATTGTACTGAAGCTTTCAACGCACCCTCGTTCAGTTTCCACCTTCTCCAGCGTAGACTAAGCAACTGGCCGGCCTGCTTACATCTAGTGTCGAGGTCAATGAAGATCTTGGCCTCGACTCAATTAATTTTCCCTCAGTCCTCCTGAAAACTACCAGGGTACCTGTTGATAACGTCGTACAGTCCCTCCACGCCTAGACTGAAGATCTTCAACCAGCTAAGCCAAATCCATTCAATGTAAGGCAGCTCGGTGGCACAGTGGTTAGCGCTGCTGCCTCACATCGCCATGGACCCATGCTCGATTCCAGCCTTGGGTCACTGTCTGTGTGGAGTTTGCACGTTCTCCCCGTGTCTGCGTGGGTTTCCTCCGGGTGCTCTGGTTTCCTCCCACAGTCCAAAGATGTGCGGGATTGGTTGATTGGCCATGCTAAATTGCCCTTTAGTGTCAGAAGATTAGCAGGATAAATATGTGGGGTTACAGGAATAGGGACTGGGTGGGATTGTTGTCGGTGCAGACTCAATGGGCCGAATGGCCTCCTTCTGAACTGCAGGGATTCTATGATTCATTCAAAGTTTTAGAGACAAGAGTATCTAGATAGATCAGGCTTCCCAGGACCTGCTCTTGTGTGCATAATATTTATCTGGCTAGTCCCAGTTCAGTCTCTGGTCAATGGTTGCACGGAAGATGTTGATCATTGGGGATTGAGCGATGGTGATGCCATTGAGGAAATTTACAAAAAAAATGAGAGGTTTCCATTTCAATAACACCTTTCACAACCTACAAACATGTGGAAATATGAAGGTATGAGTTAGGAGCAGACGCAGGCCATGTGATACTGTCCCCTCAATGCTGCACTGAAAATAATGTTTCTGCTGAAGTGGAAACTTACAAATGGAACTTGTGTAAAAGGGAAGATTGCTGCAAATTCACACACTGGGAATTTAATTATCTCTTAGAAACAAAGAAAAACTACGGCACAAAACAGGCCATTTGGCCCCACAAGTTGTGCCGAACATATCCCTACCTTTTAAAGAACAAAGAACAAAGAACAGTACAGCACAGGAAACAGGCCCTTCGGCCCTCCAAGCCTGTGCCGCTCCTTGGTCCAACTAGACCAATCGTTTGTATCCCTCCATTCCCAGGCTGCTCATGTGACTATCCAGGTAAGTCTTAAACGATGTCAGCGTGCCTGCCTCCACCACCCTACTTGGCAGCGCATTCCAGGCCCCCACCACCCTCTGTGTAAAAAACGTCCCTCTGATGTCTGAGTTATACTTCGCCCCTCTCAGCTTGAGCCCGTGACCCCTCGTGATCGTCACCTCCGACCTGGGAAAAAGCTTCCCACTGTTCACCCTATCTATACCCTTCATAATCTTGTATACCTCTATTAGATCTCCCCTCATTCTCCGTCTTTCCAAGGAGAACAACCCCAGTCTACCCAATCTCTCCTCATAGCTAAGACCCTCCATACCAGGCAACATCCTGGTAAACCTTCTCTGCACTCTCTCCAATGCCTCCACGTCCTTCTGGTAGTGCGGCGACCAGAACTGGACGCAGTACTCCAAATGCGGCCTAACCAGCGTTCTATACAGCTGCATCATCAGACTCCAGCTTTTATACTCTATACCCCGTCCTATAAAGGCAAGCATACCATATGCCTTCTTCACCACCTTCTCCACCTGTGTTGCCACCTTCAAGGATTTGTGGACTTGCACACCTAGGTCCCTCTGTGTTTCTATACTCCTGATGACTCTGCCATTTATTGTATAACTCCTCCCTACATTATTTCTTCCAAAATGCATCACTTCGCATTTATCCGGATTAAATTCCATCTGCCACCTCTCCGCCCAATTTTCCAGCCTATCTATATCCTGCTGTATTGCCCGACAATGCTCTTCGCTATCCGCAATTCCAGCCATCTTCGTGTCATCCGCAAACTTGCTGATTACACCAGTTACACCTTCTTCCAAATCATTTATATATATCACAAACAGCAGAGGTCCCAGTACAGAGCCCTGCGGAACACCACTGGTCACAGACCTCCAGCCGGAAAAAGACCCTTCGACCACTACCCTCTGTCTCCTATGGCCAAGCCAGTTCTCCACCCATCGAGCCACTTCTCCTTGTATCCCATGAGCCTTAACCTTCTTAACCAACCTGCCATGTGGGACTTTGTCAAATGCCTTGCTGAAATCCATATAGACGACATCCACGGCCCTTCCTTCATCAACCGTTTTTGTCACTTCCTCAAAAAACTCCACCAAATTTGTAAGGCACGACCTCCCTCTTACAAAACCATGCTGTCTGTCACTAATGAGATTGTTCCGTTCTAAATGCACATACATCCTGTCTCTAAGAATCCTCTCCAACAACTTCCCTACCACGGACGTCAAGCTCACCGGCCTATAATTTCCTGGGTTATCCCTGCTACCCTTCTTAAACAACGGGACCACATTCGCTATCCTCCAATCCTCAGGGACCTCACCCGTGTCCAAAGAAGCGACAAAGATTTCCGTCAGAGGCCCAGCAATTTCACCTCTCGTCTCCCTGAGCAGTCGAGGATAGATGCCATCAGGCCTACCTATAACCTATAACCCTCCATCCTATTAAGTCCCATGTACTCATCCAGGAGACTCTTAAAAGACCCTATTGAGTTCGCCTCCACCACCACTGACGGCAGCCGATTCCACTCGCCCACCACCCTCTGTGTGAAACACTTCCCCCTAACATTTCCCCTGTACCTACCCCCCAGCACCTTAAACCTGTGTCCTCTCGTAGCAGCCATTTTCACCCTGGGAAAAAGCCTCTGAGAGTCCACCCGATCTATGCCTCTCAACATCTTATATACCCCTATTAGGTCTCCTCTCATCCTACGTCTCCCCAAGGAGAAAAGACCGAGCTCCCTCAGCCTATCCTCATAAGGCATGCCACTCAATCCAGGCAACATCCTTGTAAATCTCCTCTGCACCCTTTCAATCTTTTCCACATCCTTCCTGTAATGAGGCGACCAGAACTGAGCACAGTACTCCAAGTGGGGTCTGACGAGGGTCTTATATAGCTGCATCATTATCCCCGGACTCCTAAACTCAATCCCTCGATTGATAAAGGCCAGCACACCATCCGCCTTCTGAACCACCTCCTCCACCTTCGGGCCCGATTTTAGAGTCCACTGGACCCGGCCCCAAGGTCCTTCTGATCCTCGACCGTACTAAGAGTCTTTCCCTTTATATTGTTCTCCTTCATCCCATCCGACCTGCCAAAATGGACCACTATGCATTTATCTGGGTTGAAGTCCATCTGCCACTTCTCCGCCCAGTCTTGCATCCTATCTATGTCCCTCTGTAACTTCTGACATCCCTCCAGACTATCCACAACAGCACCAACCTTCGTGTCGTCGGCAAACTTACCAATCCATCCCTCCGCTTTCTCATCCAGGTCATTTATGAAAATGACAAACAGCAAGGGTCCCAGAACAGATCCCTGGGGCACACCACTGGTGACCGACCTCCATTTAGAAAAAGACCCATCTATACCCACTCTCTGCCTCCTTTGGGCAAACACAGTAAGAAGCTTAACAACACCAGGTTAAAGTCCAACAGGTTTATTTGGTAGCAAAAGCCACACAAGCTTTCGAGGCTCTGAGCCCCTTCTTCAGGTGAGTGGGAATTCTGTTCACAAACAGAACTTATAAGACACAGACTCAATTTACATGAATAATGGTTGGAATGCGAATACTTACAACTAATCCAGTCTTTAAGAAACAAAACAATGGGAGTGGAGAGAGCATCAAGACAGGCTAAAAAGATGTGTATTGTCTCCAGACAAGACAGCCAGTGAAACTCTGCAGGTCCACGCAACTGTGGGAGTTACAAATAGTGTGACATAAATTCTGATTCTAGGATCGCATGATAAAGACTCAGGAGGAAAAAAGCAGAAATATTTATGTGAAATAGTGTGACATAAACCCAATATCCCGCAACATTGTCATCAAACCAGCAGACAAAGGAGGGGCCATCGTCATACTGAACAGAACGGATTACTGCAAAGAAGTGTACCGACAACTCAACAACGAGGAACACTACAGACAGTTACCTGCAGATCCGACCAAAGAACACACCCGTCAACTCAACACTCTGATCAAGACCTTTGATCCGGACCTTCAGAACACCCTCCGTGCTCTCATCCCACGTACTCCCCGCGTTGGAGATCTCTACTGCCTCCCGAAGATACACAAGGCAAACACACCCGGCCGTCCCATCGTATCGGGCAATGGGACCCTGTGCGAGAACCTCTCCGGCTATGTCGAGGGCATCCTGAAACCCATTGTACAAAGAACCCCCAGCTTTTCTCGCGACACTACGGACTTCCTACAGAAACTCGGCACACATGGAGCAGTTGAACCAGGAGCGCTCCTCGTCACAATGGATGTCTCAGCACTCTACACCAGCATCCCCCATGACGATGGCATTGCTGCAACGGCCTCAGTGCTCAGCGCCAACAACTGCCAGTTTCCAGATGCAATTTTACATCTCATCCGCTTCATCCTGGACCACAATATCTTCACCTTCAACAACCAGTTCTTCATCCAGACACACGGAACAGCCATGGGGACCAAATTTGCACCTCAATATGCCAACATCTTCATGCACAGGTTCGAACAAGACTTCTTCACCGCACGGGACCTTCAACCGGTGCTATACACTAGATACATCGATGACATTTTCTTCCTTTGGACTCATGGTGAACAATCACTGAAACAACTCTATGATGACATCAACAAGTTCCATCCCACCATCAGACTCACCATGGACTACTCTCCGGAATCGGTTGCATTCTTGGACACGCGCATCTCCATTAAGGACGGTCACCTCAGCACCTCACTGTACCGCAAGCCCACGGATAACCTCACGATGCTCCACTTCTCCAGCTTCCACCCTAAACACGTTAAAGAAGCCATCCCCTACGGACAAGCCCTCCGTATACACAGGATCTGCTCGGATGAGGAGGATCGCAACAGACACCTCCAGACGCTGAAAGATGCCCTCATAAGAACAGGATATGGCGCTAGACTCATTGATCAACAGTTCCAACGCGCCACAGCGAAAAACCGCACCGACCTCCTCAGAAGACAAACACGGGACACAGTGGACAGAGTACCCTTCGTTGTCCAGTACTTCCCCGGAGCGGAGAAGCTACGGCATCTCCTCCGGAGCCTTCAACATGTCATTGATGAAGACGAACATCTCGCCAAGGCCATCCCCACACCCCCACTTCTTGCCTTCAAACAACCGCACAACCTCAAACAGACCATTGTCCGCAGCAAACTACCCAGCCTTCAGGAGAACAGTGACCAAGACACCACACAACCCTGCCACAGCAACCTCTGCAAGACGTGCCGGATCATCGACACAGATGCCATCATCTCACGTGAGAACACCATCCACCAGGTACACGGTACATACTCTTGCAACTCGGCCAACGTTGTCTACCTGATACGCTGCAAGAAAGGATGTCCCGAGGCATGGTACATTGGGGAAACTATGCAGACGCTGCGACAACGGATGAATGAACACCGCTCGACAATCACCAGGCAAGACTGTTCTCTTCCTGTTGGGGAGCACTTCAGCGGTCACGGGCATTCGGCCTCTGATATTCGGGTAAGCGTTCTCCAAGGCGGCCTTCGCGACACACGACAGCGCAGAGTCGCGGAGCAGAAACTGATAGCCAGGTTCCGCACACACAAGGACGGCCTCAACCGGGATATTGGGTTTATGTCACACTATTTCACATAAATATTTCTGCTTTTTTCCTCCTGAGTCTTTATCATGCGATCCTAGAATCAGAATTTATGTCACACTATTTGTAACTCCCACAGTTGCGTGGACCTGCAGAGTTTCACTGGCTGTCTTGTCTGGAGACAATACACATCTTTTTAGCCTGTCTTGATGCTCTCTCCACTCCCATTGTTTTGTTTCTTAAAGACTGGATTAGTTGTAAGTATTCGCATTCCAACCATTATTCATGTAAATTGAGTCTGTGTCTTATAAGTTCTGTTTGTGAACAGAATTCCCACTCACCTGAAGAAGGGGCTCAGAGCCTCGAAAGCTTGTGTGGCTTTTGCTACCAAATAAACCTGTTGGACTTTAACCTGGTGTTGTTAAACTTCATACTGTGTTTACCCCAGTCCAACGCCGGCATCTCCACATCCTTTGGGCAAGCCAGTTCTGGATCCACAGGGCAGCAGAAGATCTGGTCTTCCCGCTCTCTATATTCCTGCCTTTCTGTTTAAATGTCTTCAGCGAGTTAGTGCCTGATGTGTTTGGGTCCGATGTGTTCCTGTGTGTCTGTGAGCCTCCATTTCACTTCCCAATGCGCACAAGTCCCATTCAAACAAACTGCCAATCCCAATATCACAAACCACAACAATAATCAAAGCATGGTTCCAAAAACGATGGCAAATCTAATTTTATTCAGCAAGAATCATCTTTCTCAGCACCAAATTGGGAAAGGTTGCATCATTTGCGTTTGTGTGGAAGATGAACTCAGTACATTTGCAATCTGTTTACTTCAGGGCAATATATTTAAATTGGGAATAAATTGGAGTGAATAGAATCCTCCATCTCACATCGGGAGCTTGGGAAATTGAGGTTGTGCAGTTTAAATTGAAGAAAGCATTTGGATGTTTACAAAATGATTAGTCCCTGACTCTCTCTGACTCAGGCATTCAACAATACCCGTCATGTGTCAGAACCCACATGGCTCTGAGAGAGAATCTGGTCCCAAAACACATCTCCCAAAAATATACCACCAGAATTCCAACCTGAATGGCAACTTCCATCATCTCAGCAAGTCAAGAGCGTTCCATCCAATAAAATGCCCTTGCGAGCACCTGCTCGTACAATGTGGGCAAGACGGCAGCAAATAGGTACACAGCAAGATCCCATAAGCTGCAGTACAATAATAACCAAACAATGTTTTTCTCTGGTGAAGTTGCACAGCAGATAAATATTTCTCAAGAACCTGGGGAGAGCCCATCGACTTGCCTTTCAATTCATACAATCTTGGACATTCACAAGAGGATAAATGAGGCCCAGACAGTGCGGCACTCCCTCAGTGCTGACTCTCTGACAGTGCAGCACTCCCTCAGTACTGACCCTATGACAGTGCAGCACTCCCTCCGTACTGACCCCCTGACAGTGCAACACTCCCTCAGCAATGACCCTCTGACAGTGCGGCACTCCCTCAGCACTGACCCTCTGACAGTGTGGCACTCCCTCAGTACTGACTCTCTGACAATGCGGCACTCCCTCAGCACTGACCCTTTGACAGTGCAGCACTCCCTCAGTACTGACCCTCTGACAGTGCAGCACTCCCTCAGTACTGACCCTCTAACAGTGCAGCACTCCCTCAGCACTGACCCTCTGACAGTACAGGACTCCCTCAGTACTGACCCTCTGACAGTACAGCACTCCCCCTGTCCTGACCCTCTGACAGTACAGCACTCCCTCAGTACTGACCCTCTGACAGTGCAGCACTCCCTCAGTACTGAGCCTCTGACAGTACAGGACTCCCTCAGTACTGACCCTCTGACAGTACAGCACTCCCCCTGTCCTGACCCTCTGACAGCACAGCACTCCCTCAGTACTGACCCTCTGACAGTGCAGCACTCCCTCAGCACTGACCCTCTGACAGTACAGGACTCCCTCAGTACTGACCCTCTGACAGTACAGCACTCCCCCTGTCCTGACCCTCTGACAGTACAGCACTCCCTCAGTACTGACCCTCTGACAGTGCAGCACTCCCTCAGTACTGTCCCTCTGACAGTGCAGCACTCCCTCAGTACTGACCCTCTGACAGTGCGGCACTCCCTCAGTACTGACCCTCTGACAGTGCGGCACTCCCTCAGTACTGACCCTCTGACAGTGCGGCACTCCCTCAGTACTGTCCCTCTGACAGTGCAGCACTTCCTCAGTACTGGGCCTCTGACAGTGCGGCGCTCCCTCAGTACTGACCCTCTGACAGTGCGGCACTCCCTCAGTACTGACCCTCTGACAGTGCGGCACTCCCTCAGTACTGTCCCTCTGACAGTGCAGCACTTCCTCAGTACTGTCCCTCTGACAGTGCAGCACTTCCTCAGTACTGGGCCTCTGACAGTGCGGCACTCCCTCAGTACTGTCCCTCTGACAGTGCAGCACTTCCTCAGTACTGGGCCTCTGACAGTGCGGCACTCCCTCAGTACTGGGCCTCTGACAGTGCGGCACTCCCTCAGTACTGACCCTCTGACAGTGCGGCACTCCCCCAGTACTGACCCTCTGACAGTGCAGCACTCCCTCAGTCCTGACCTTCTGATATTGCAGCACTCCCTCAGTACTGACCCTCTGACAGTGCGGCACTCCCTCAGTCCTGACCTTCTGATAATGCAGCACTCCCTCAGTACTGACCTTCTGATAGTGCAGCACTCCCTCAGTACTGACCCTCTGACAGTGCGGCACTCCCTCAGTACTGACCCTCTGACAATGCGGCACTCCCTCAGTCCTGACCTTCTGATAGTGCAGCGCTCCCTCAGTACTGACCCTCTGACAGTGCGGCACTCCCTCAGCACTGACCTTCTGATAGTGCAGCACTCCCTCAGTACTGACCCTCTGACAGTGCAGCACTCCCTCAGTACTGACCCTCTGACAGTGCGGCACTCCCTCAGTACTGACCCTCTGACAGTGCGGCAATCCCATTCTCAAAACTTGATTTCTGTGTCTGTGCCCTGTTTGAGAGCAGATTTCCACTCCATCTGACGAAGGAGCAGCGCTCCGAAAGCTAATGGTATTTGCTACCAAATAAACCTGTTGGACTTTAACCTGGTGTTGTTAAAACTCTTACTGTGTTAATTATTGAATACAGGAGTGTGAGGGGTTAATTGTTGGGACAAGAGTGTGAGGGGTTAATTGTTGATATAGGAGTGTGTGGGGTTAATTGTTGATAGAGGAGTGTGAGGGGTTAATTGTTGATACAGGAGTGTGTGGGGTTAATTATTGATCCACGAGTGTGAGGAGTTAATAATTGACTACAGGAGTGTGAGGGGTTAATAATTGAATACAGGAGTGTGAGGGGTTAATTATTGAATACAGGAGTGTGAGGGGTTAATTATTGAATACAGGTGTGTGACGGTTAATTTTTGATACAGGTGTGTGTGGGGTTTATTGTTGAATACAGGAGTGTGAGGGTTAATTTTTGATACAGGAGTGTGTGGGGTTTATTGTTGAATACAGGAGTGTGAGGGGTTAATTATTGAATACAGGGGTGTGAGGGGTTAATTATTGAATACAGGAGTGTGAGGGGTTAATTATTGAATACAGGTATGTGAGGGTTAATTTTTGATACAGGAGTGTGTGGGGTTTATTGTTGATACCGGAGTGTGAGGGTTAATTTTTGATACAGGAGTGTGTGAGGTTTATTGTTGATACAGGAGTGTGAGGGTTAATTTTTGATACAGGAGTGTGTGGGGTTTATTGTTGATACAGGAGTGTGAGGGTTAATTTTTGATACAGGAGTGTGTGGGGTTTATTGTTGATACAGGAGTGTGAGGGTTAATTTTTGATACAGGAGTGTGTGGGGTTTATTGTTGATACAGGAGTGTGAGGGTTAATTTTTGATACAGGAGTGTGTGGGATTTATTGTTGATACAGGAGTGTGAGGGTTAATTTTTGATACAGGCGTGTGTGGCGTTAATTGTTGATACAGGAATGTGAGGGGTTAATTGCTGAATACAGGAGTGTGAGGGGTTAATTGTTAATACATAGAACATAGAACATTACAGCGCAGTACAGGCCCTTCAGCCCTCGATGTTGTGCCGACCAGTGAAACCAATCTAAAGCCCCTCTAACCTACACTATTCCAATATCATCCATATGTTTATCCAATAACCATTTGAATGCCCTTAATGTTGGCGAGTCCACTACTGCTGCAGGCAGGGCATTATTGCTATTTGTGATATATATAAATGATTTGGAAGAAGGTGTAACTGGTGTAATCAGCAAGTTTGCGGAAGACACGAAGATGGCTGGACTTGCAGATAGCGAAGAGCATTGTCGGGCAATACAGCAGGATATAGATAGGCTGGAAAATTGGGCGGAGAGGTGGCAGATGGAGTTTAATCCGGATAAATGCGAAGTGATGCATTTTGGAAGAAATAATGTAGGGAGGAGTTATACAATAAATGGCAGAGTCATCAGGAGTATAGAAACACAGAGGGACCTCGGTGTGCAAGTCCACAAATCCTTGAAGGTGGCAACACAGGTGGAGAAGGTGGTGAAGAAGGCATATGGTATGCTTGCCTTTATAGGACGGGGTATAGAGTATAAAAGCTGGAGTCTGATGATGCAGCTGTATAGAACGCTGGTTAGGCCACATTTGGAGTACTGCGTCCAGTTCTGGTCGCCGCACTACCAGAAGGACGTGGAGGCTTTAGAGAGAGTGCAGAGAAGGTTTACCAGGATGTTGCCTGGTATGGAGGGTCTTAGCTATGAGGAGAGATTGGGTAAACTGGGTTTGTTCTCCCTGGAAAGACGGAGAATGAGGGGAGATCTAATAGAGGTGTACAAGATTATGAAGGGTATAGATAGGGTGAACGGTGGGAAGCTTTTTCCCAGATCAGAAGTGACGTTCATGAGGGGTCACGGGCTCAAGGTGAGAGGGGCGAAGTATAACTCAGACATCAGAGGGATGTTTTTTACACAGAGGGTGGTGGGGGCCTGGAATGCGCTGCCAAGTAGGGTGGTGGAGGCAGGCACGCTGACATTGTTTAAGACTTACCTGGATAGTCACATGAGCAGCCTGGGAATGGAGGGATACAAACGATTGGTCTAGTTGGACCAATGAGCAGCACAGGCTTGGAGGACCGAAGGGCCTGTTTCCTGTGCTGTACTGTTCTTTGTTCTTTGTTCTTTGTCCACGCCCTTACTACTCTCTGAGTAAAGAACCTACGTCTGACACCTCTCCTATATCTATCACCCCTCAATTTAAAGCTATGTCCCCTCGTGCTCGTCAACACCATCCAAGGAAAAGGCAGGATTAGGTGGCGAGTCGGATTAGGCAGGATTTGGTGGCTGTTGATTGGGAGAGGCTGTTCGAGGGTAAATCCACATCTGGCATGTGGGAGTCTTTTAAGGAGCAGTTGATAGGACTGCAGGACAGGCATGTGCCTGTAAAGAGGAAGGATAGGAAAGGTAGGATTCGGGAGCCGTGGATAACCAGTGAAATTGTGGGTCTAATCAAAAAGAAAAAAAGAGGCATACTTGAGGTCCAGGCAACTAAAAACAGGTGGAGCACTGGAGGAATATAGAAAAAGTAGAAAAGAACTCAAACAGGGAGTTAGAAGGGCAAAAAGGGTCACGAAATGTCCTTGGCAGACAGGATTAAGGAGAATCCTAAGGCATTTTATACATACGTTAGGAACAAGAGGGTTGTTAGGGAAAGAATCGGACCTCTCAGGGACAAAGGAGGGGTATTATGCTAAGAACCAAAGGAAGTAGGAGAGATCCTAAATGAATACTTTGCATCAGTATTCACAAACATAGAAATATAAAAACCCTACAGTGCAGAAGGAGGCCATTCGGCCCATCGAGTGGTGGGAGTGTGGAATGAGCTGCCGGATAAAGTGGTAAATGCGGGGTCACTTTTAACATTTAAGAAAAACTTGGACGGGTTCATGGATGAGAGGGGTGTGGAGGGATATGGTCCAAGTGCAGGTCAGTGGGACTAGGCAAAAAATGGTTCGGCACAGACAAGAAGAGCCAAAAGGCCTGCTTCTGAGCTGTAATTTTCTATGGTTCTATGGTTCTATGAGTCTGCACCGACCACAATCCCACCCAGGCCCTACCCCCACATATTTTACCCGCTAATCCCTCTAACCTACGCACCCCAGGACTCTCAGGGGCAATTTTCTAACCTGGCCAATCAACCTAACCCGCACATCTTTGGACTGTGGGAGGAAACCGGAGCACACCTCTATTAGGTCTCCCCTCATTCTCTGTCTTTCCAGGGAGAACAAGCCCAGTTTACCCAATCTCTCCTCATAGCTAAGACCCTCCATAACAGGCAACATCCTGGTAAACCTTCTCTGCACTCTCTCTAAAGCCTCCATGTCCTTCTGGTAGTGCGGCGACCAGAACTGGACGCAGTACTCCAAATGTGGCTTGACCAGCATTCTGTACAGCTGCAACATCAGGCTCCAGCTTTTATACTCTATACCCTGTCCTATAAAGGCAAGCATACCATATGCCTTCTTCACCACCTTCTCCACCTGTGCTGCCACCTTCAAGAATTTGTGGACTTGCACACCTAGGTCCCTCTGTGTTTCTATACTCTTGGTGGCTCTGCCATTTATTGTATAACTCCCCCCTACATTATTTCTTCCAAAATGCATCACTTCACATTTATCCGGATTAAATTCCATCTGCCACCTCTCCGCCCAATTTTCCACCCTATTTATATCCTGCTATATTGCCCGACAATGCTCTTCGCTATCCGCAAGTCCAGCCATCTTCGTGTCATCCGCAAACTTGCTGATAACACCAGTTACACCTTCTTCCAAATCATTTATATGTATCACAAAGAGCAGAGGTCCCAGTACAGAGCCCTGCGGAACACCACTGGTCACAGACCTCCAGCCGGAAAAAGACCCTTCGACTGCTACCCTCTGTCTCCTATGGCCAAGCCAGTTCTCCACCCATCTAGCCACCTCTCCTTGTATCCCATGAGCCTTAACCTTCTTAACCAACCTGCCATGAGGGACTTTGTCAAATGCCTTACTGAAATCCATACAGACGACATCCACGGCCCTTCCTTCGTCAACCGTTTTTGTCACTTCCTCAAAAAACTCCACCAAATTTGTAAGGCACGACCTCCCTCTTACAAAACCATGCTGTCTGTTACTAATGAGATTGTTCCGTTCTAAATGCACATACATCCTGTCTCTAAGAATCCTCTCCAACAACTTCCCTACCACGGACGTCAAGCTGACTGGCCTATAATTACCCGGGTTATCCCTGCTACCCTTCTTAAATAATGGTACCACATTCGCTATCCTCCAATCCTCAGGGACCTCACCTGTGTCCAATGAAGAGACAAAGATTTCCGTCAGAGGCCCAGCAATTACATCTCTTGTCTCCCTGAGCAGTCTAGGATAGATGCCATCAGGCCCTGGGGATTTGTCAGTTTTAATGTTACCTAAAAAACCTAACACTTCCTCCCTTATAATGGAGATTCTCTCTCACGGGTCAACACCTCCCTCTGAGACACTCCCAGTCAACAAGTCCCTCTCCTTTGTGAATACCAATGCAAAGTATTCATTTAGGATCTCCCCTATTCCCTTGGGTTCGAAGCATAATTCCCCTCCTTTGTCCCTGAAAGGTCCGGCTTTTTCCCTGACAACCGTTTTGTTCCTAACATATGAATAAAATGCCTTAGGATTCTCCTTAATCCTGTCTGCCAAGAACATTTCATGACCTCTTTTTGCCCTTCTAACTCCCCTTCTAACTTATGAGGAAAGATTGAGTAGATTGGGCCTGTACTCATTGGAGTTTGGAAGGCTGAGGGGAGATCTTATAGAGACATATAAGATAATGAAGGGGCTCGACAGGGAAGAGGCAGAAAGATTCTTTCCACTTAGAAAGGAAACAAGAACTAGAGGACACAGCCTCAAAATAAGAGGAGTCAGTTTAGGACAGAGTTGAGGGGGAACTTCTTCTCTCAGAGGGTTGTAAATCTCTGGAATTCTCTGCCCATTGAAGCAGTGGAGGCTACCTCATTAAATATGTTCAAGTCACAGGTAGATAGATTTCTGATCAATAAGGGAATTAAAGGTTATGGGGAGCGGGCGGGTAAGTGGAACTAAACCACTATCAGATCAGCCATGATCTTATTGAATGGCGGGGCAGGCTCGAGGGGCTAGATGGCCTACTCCTGCTCCTATTTCTTATGTTCTTATGTTCTTATGTTCCAGTGAAAACAATCCTAGTTTATTCAACCTCTCCTCATAGCCAACACCCTCGAGACCAGGCAACATCCTGGTGAACCTTCTTTGCACTCTATATCTTGTTGTATCCTCTGACAATCCCCGGCACTATCAGCAACTCCACTGACCTTCGTGTCATCCACAAACTTACTGATCAAACCACCCACATTTTCCTCCAGATCATTTATATATACTACAAACAACAGAGGCCCCAGCACTGATCCCTACGGAACACCACTAGCTACAGATCTCCATTCTGAAAAACACCCTTCCACCGCTACTTTCTGTCTTCTGTAACCAAGCCAGTTCTGTATCCATCTCGCCAGCCCACCCCAAACTAGGGGTCATAGTTTGAGGATAAGGGGGAAACCTTTTAGAACTGAGGTGAGGAGAAATTTCTTCACCCAGAGGGTGGTGAATGTGTGGAATTCACTCCCACAGAAAGTAATTGAGGCCAAAACATTGTCTGATTTCAAGAAGAAATTAGATATAGCTCTTGGGGCTAAAGGGATCGAGGGATATGGGGGGAAGGGGATCAGGATATTGAATTTGATGATCAGCCATGATTGTAATGAATGGTGGAGCAGGCTCGAAGGGCCGAATGGCCTCCTCCTGCTTCTTTTTCTGTGTTTCTATGCAACACATGGGCCACTTCAGGAGTAGAGAGACGCTCCAGCACTTATTATTGCCGTCAAGAAATGTTTTTGAAGCTGAAAGCACCAAAGTCTCTGATCGACCTGTTACAGACATAACTGATATCTCCATGGAAGCAAACTGCCTCTTCCAAGGGAGGTTCCTGTTTATGTGGGTTTTGTGGAAGTATCTCAGACGACAGAATTACATTGTTCTACAAGAAACAAAACAACCCTCATAAACTCGATATGTAATTATCCAACTCATGTATATAATGTTTAATTCCTATTTAGTAACTTGTTATTGAAGATTGTATAAAGGAGTTAAAGGGGGAGGGATGTGGTGATTGATCTTCTAAGGGTAACAGAGCAGAGTAAGGGTCACCTGGTCTGGGGACCAGTGGGGACTCAGAGGGGCGAATCACCCCGGGGTGGAGGCATGTTGAGAGCTT
Source organism: Mustelus asterias (assembly GCF_964213995.1). Taxonomy (NCBI): domain Eukaryota; kingdom Metazoa; phylum Chordata; class Chondrichthyes; order Carcharhiniformes; family Triakidae; genus Mustelus; species Mustelus asterias. Next base: position 139,578,712 of record NC_135808.1, read on the forward strand.
GGAGCAGCCACTCGGCTGCTTTCTCTTATTAAAAAATCCTTTTTGTGTTCACAAGTGAAGTCTGTGAGAACGCATCATTGGACTGGGCAAAGATGTTTATCCTGAATTCCTGATTTACATTCAGCAGGGATTATCTTGTGTTTATGAGGGTTCGTTCCACACTCACTCACAATCCTCTCTCCATTGAGCTGCTGATGAGGATAAATTGCTTCTCGACTTCAGAGAATTGTGGAGAATGTGGGATTGAATTGAAGCAGAAAGGGACAGATTATTAACCAATGGGAGAGTCCAGTGTTATCGAGAAGCAGGTGGAAACATGGATCAGCCAATGAGACAGGTTCAAGGCACCATGTGACTCAATCAAAGACATGATGTGGAGATGCCGGCGTTGGACTGGGGTAAACACAGTAAGAGTTTTAACAACACCAGGTTAAAGTCCAACAGGTTTATTTGGTAGAAAATACCATTAGCTTTCGGAGCGCTGCTCCTTCGTCAGATGGAGTAGATATCTGCAGATTTCCACTCCATCTGACGAAGGAGCAGCGCTCCGAAAGCTAATGGTATTTGTTACTAAATAAACCTGTTGGACTTTAACCTGGTGTTGTTAAAACTCTTACTCAATCATAGAATCAGGGAGAGAATCATTGGGGTTACAGAGAACAGGAAGCCATTCAGCCCATCGCTCTTATTCTAGCCTTCACCCAACAGACCCTTTTGTAATTCCAAAGGCTTTGATCAGGTGACCCCTCTTTTGTAAAACAGTGCCAGCTGATTTAATCTCTCATAGCTGAATATTAACAGGTCCAGAGAATGTTTCCAATCGGTTTTGAAAGAACTCTAAATGTGGTTGTTGAATATTCACAAGACAACAGACGAGGCAGAGGAAGGCAGGGCTGAATTGCTGATGTTCTGCAGCTGATTATTACTGAGACAGCAAGCTGAGAATGTAAAATAGCTCATTCAGAATTTAAATTAAGACAAAGGTCAGAAATGTAATCTTGGGAATTACAGATGCGTTAGCTTGGTAGCTTTGCTGCTGTGGTTGGGGATGATGGAGGAGATTCTGTCAGAGTGAGTATGAGCGGAAGCTGTATGTCCCACCGCAACGGGCTTTGTTAATAACAGGACCTGAGCATTCAGAGCGACGGACTGAGAGTCACTGAGCTGGAACAAGCTTCCATAACAAACACAATTCAGTTTGGAGAAAAGACTCAACACTGAATAGAACATAGAAAAACTACAGCACAAACAGGCCCTTCGGCCCACAAGTTGTGCCGAACACATCCCTACCTTTTAGACCGACCTATAATCCTCCATCCTATTAAGTCCCATGTACTCATCCAGGAGTCTCTTAAAAGACCCTATTGAGTTAGCCTCCACCACCACTGACGGCAGCCGATTCCACTCGCCCACCACCCTCTGTGTGAAAAACTTACCCCGAACATCTCCCCTGTACCTACCCCCCAGCAGCCTAAACCTGTGTCCTCTCGTAGCAGACATTTCCACCCTGGGAAAAAGCCTCTGAGAGTCCACCCGATCTATGCCTCTCAACAGCTTATACACCTCTATTAGGTCTCCTCTCATCCTTCGTCTCTCCAAGGAGAAAAGACCGAGCTCCCTCAGCCTATCCTCATAAGGCATGCCACTCAATCCAGGCAACTTCCTTGTAAATCTCCTCTGCACCCTTTCAACCTTTTCCACATCCTTCCTGTAATGAGGCGACCAGAACTGAGCACAGTACTCCAAGTGGGGTCTGACGAGGGTCTTATATAGCTGCATCATTGTCCCCGGACTCCTAAACTCAATCCCTCGATTGATAAAGGCCAGCACACCATACGCCTTCTTAACCACCTCCTCCACCTACGGGGCCGATTTTAGAGTCCACTGGACCCGGACCCCAAGGTCCTTCTGATCCTCGACAGTACTAAGAGTCTTTCCCTTAATATTGTACTCCTTCATCCCATTTGACCTGCCAAAATGGACCACCACGCATTTATCTGGGTTGAAGTCCATCTGCCACTTCCCCGCCCAGTCTTGCATCCTATCTATGTTCCTCTGTAACTTCTGACATCCCTCCAGACTATCCGCAACCCCACCAAACTTCGTGTCTGCAAATTTACCAACCCATCCCTCCGCTTCCTCATCCAGGTCATTTATGAAAATGACAAACAGCAAGAGTCCCAGAACAGATCCCTGGGGCACTCCACTGGTGACCGACCTCCATTTAGAAAAAGACCCATCTATACCCACTCTCTGCCTCCTTTCGGCAAGCCAGTTCTGGATCCACCGGGCAGCAGCCCCTTGGAACCCATGCCCTCTCACTTTTTCGAGAAGCCTTGCATGGGGGACCTAATCGAACGCCTTGCTAAAATCCATATAAACCACATCTACCGCTTTCCCTTCGTCAATGTGTTTAGTCACATTTTCGAAGAACTCCAACAGGCTTGTAAGGCACGATCTGCCCTTGACAAAGCCATGCTGAGTATTCCTGAGCATACTAAACCTCTCTAAATGCTCATATATCCTATCCCTCAGGATCTTCTCCATCAGCTTATCAACTACTGAGGTTAGACTCACCGGTCGGGAATTTCCTGGGCTAGCCCTATTCCCATTCTTGAAAATAGGAACCACATCCGCAATCCTCCAATCCTCCGGCACCACTCCCGTCTCCATCGACGACGCAAATGGCTGGCAGTCTTCTGGGGTCGTGGGGTTCTGGGCTCAAATCCCACTCCAGACACTTGAGTGCAGATTCCAGTGACGCACTGAGGGAGTGCTGCACTGTCAGAGGGTCAGTGCTGAGTGAGTGCCGCACTGTCAGAGGGTCAGTGCTGAGGGAGTGCCGCACTGTCAGAGGGTCAGTGCTGAGGGAGTGCCGCACTGTCATAGGGTCAGTGCTGAGGGAGAGTCGCACTGTCAGAGGATCAGTGCTGAGGGAGTGCTGCACTGTCAGAGGGTCAGTACTGAGGGAGTGCTGCACTGTCAGAGGATCAGTAATGAGGGAGTGCTTCACTGTCAGAGGGTCAGTACTGAGGGAGTGCTGCACTGTCAGAGGGTCAGTACTGAGGGAGCGCTGCACTGTCAGAGAGTCAGTACTGAGGCAGTGCCACACTGTCAGAGGGTCAGTACTGAGGGAGTGTTGCACTGTCAAAGGGTCAGTACTGAGGGAGTACTGCACTGTCAGAGGGTCAGTGCTGAGGGAGTGTCGCACTGTCGAGGGTCAGTGCTGAGTGAGTGCCGCACTGTCAGAGGGTCAGTGCTGAGGGAGTGCCGCACTGTCAGAGGGTCAGTGCTGAGGGAGAGTCGCACTGTCAGAGGGTCAGTGCTGAGGGAGTGCTGCACTGTCAGAGGATCAGTACTGAGGGAGTGCCGCACTGTCAGAGGGTCAGTACTGAGGGAGTGCTGCACTGTCAGAGGGTCAGTACTGAGGGAGTGCCGCACTGTCAGAGGATCAGTACTGAGGGACTCTTGCACTGTCAAAGGGTCAGTACTGAGGGAGTGCTGCACTGTCAGAGGGTCAGTACTGAGGGAGTGCTGCACTGTCAGAGAGTCAGTACTGAGGGAGTGCTGCACTGTCAGATGGTCAGTGCTGAGGGAGTGCCGCACTGTCAGAGGGTCAGTGCTGAGGGAGTGCCGCACTGTCAGAGGGTCAGTACTGAGTGAGTGCCGCACTGTCAGAGGGTCAGTACTGAGGGAGTGCCGCACTGTCAGAGAGTCAGTGCTGAGGGAGTGCTGCACTGTCAGAGGGTCAGTGCTGAGGGAGTGCTGCACTGTCAGAGAGTCAGTGCTGAGGGAGTGCTGCACTGTCAGAGGGTCAGTGCTGAGGGAGTGCTGCACTGTCAGAGGGTCAGTACTGTCTGAGTGCTGCACTGTCAGAGGGTCAGTACTGAAGGAGTGCCGCACTGTCAGAGGGTCAGTACTGAGGGAGTGCCACACTGTCAGAGAGTCAGTGCTGAGGGAGTGATTTTTGCAAATCCAATTATATTACATCTACTGGTTCCCATTTATTTATCCTGGCATTACCACCTTTTGTTTTGTTTATTAAGTTTGTTTATTATTTATAAGTGTCACAATTATGTCACAAACATTCCCGCAGGGCTGACCCTCTGACAGTGCAGCACTCCCTCAGTACTGACCCTCTGACAGTGTGGCACTCCCTCAGTACTGACCCTCTGACAGTGCAGCACTCACTCAGCACTGACTCTCTGACAGTGCAGCACTCCCTCAGTACTGACCCTCTGACAGTGCAGCACTCACTCAGCACTGACTCTCTGACAGTGCAGCACTCCCTCAGTACTGACCCTCTGACAGTGCGGCACTCCCTCAGTACTGACTCTCTTACAGTGCAGCACTCCCTCAGTACTGACCCTCTGACAGTGCAGCACTCCCTCAGTACTAACTCTCTGACAGTGCGACACTCCCTCAGTACTGAACCTCTGACAGTGCAGCACTCACTCAGTACCAACCCTCTGACAGTGCGGCACTCCCTCAGTACTGACCCTCTGACAGTGCAGCACTCCCTCAGTCCTGATCCTATGACAGTGCAACACTCCCTCAGTACTGACCTTCTGACAGTGCGGTACTCCCTCATTGTTCCACAGGAGCAGGCTGAGGTTAAGAGAGTTTGTTTCTACACTTTATTTATTTTTCAGTGATTTTTGTGTTTAAAATCGGAGGTTTTTTCCGAAACCGGAAGTAGGCCCAGGAGAGGCCTGGGAAGGTTTTTGGTGGGTTTAAAAGCAGGTCGCACTTTTGAGCGGGCTGCGTTGTCGCGAGCAGTGGAGTGAGCAGGGAGCAGAGTGAGAGGTGTAAGGGCTTTGGCTCTAAGGGCTCAGGCGGAAAGGGTGAGGCGGGGTAGGTTTAGTTCGTTTTGTTGTCTCTTCAATTGCAAATCTTCAGTTCAGTCCATGTGGATTCCGAGGAAAAGGGGGGGAAAATAGCTCATTGTTCCATTGGAGCAACTCTATCTGCTAGTGGTATTGGCAAGGTATCTAGAGGGGATGGGTGTGCAGGCAGTGCTATGTTCCTCTTGCACTATGTTTGAGGTGAGGGACGCCGTCAGTGTCCCTGCTGATTACACCTGTGGGAAGTGCACCCATCTGCAGCTCCTCCAAAACCGTGTTAGGGAACTGGAGCTGGAGTTGGAGTTGGATCATTAGGGAGGCAGAGGTGGCCATAGACAGAAGCTTCATGGATATAGTTACTCCAGGAAAGGAAAATAGATGGGTGACAGTGAGAGGGGCTGGGAGGAAGCAGTCAGTGCAGGGATACCCTGTGGTCGTTCCCCTTAGCAACAAGTATTCCGCTTTGGATACAGTTGAGGGAGACGACATACCAGTGGTGAGCCGCAGTGAGAGGATCTCCAGCACTGTGTCCGTCTCTGTGGCTCGGGAGGGTAAGGGGCAGAGCGGGAGGGCAATAGTTATTGGGGACTCATTAGTTAGAGGGATAGATAGGAGGTTCTGTGGCAGCAAAAGAGACTCACAGATGGTATGTTGCCTACCAGATGCCATGGTCCGAGACGTCTCGGACCGTGTTTTCCGGATTCTTAACGGGGAGGGGGAACAGTCACAAGTCGTGGTACACATTGGTACCAACGACATAGATAAGAGAAGGGACGGGGATTTAAAACAGGAATTTCTGGAGCTGGGCTGGAAGCTGAGAGCCAAGACAAAACATGTGGTCATCTCTGGTACGTTGCCGGTGCCACGTGATAGCGAGTTGAAGAACAGGGAGAGAGTGCAGTTAAACATGTGGTTGCAGGGATGGTGTAGGAGGGAGGGTTTCAGATACGTGGATAATTGGAACACGTTCTGGGGAAGGTTGGACCTGTACAAACAGGATGGGGTGCACCTGAACCAGAGGGGCACCAATATCCTGGGAGGGAAATTTGCGATGGCTCTTCAGGGGGGTTTAAACTAATTTGTCAGGGGGGTGGGAAAAGGAGTTGTAGTCCAGAAGTCAGTGTTGAGGGTAGTGAGGTATTGGGGAAGGTATCAGTCGACAGGAAGGTGGGTTGAAGTGTGTCTACTTCAATGCAGGGAGCATCCGGAACAAGGTAGATGAACTTGGGGCGTGGATTGGTACTTGGGACTACGATGTTGTGGCCATTACGGAGACATGGTTAGAACAAGGACAGGAATGGTTGTTGGATGTTCCGGGGTATGGATGTTTCAGTAAGTGTAGGGAAGCTGGTAAAAGAGGTGGAGGAGTGGCATTGTTAATCAAGGATAGTTTAACGGCTGCAGAAAGGCACTTCGAGGGGTGTGGTGGACCTCAGTTGTGCCTTTGTCCTATATGGACCACCGTTGCGTGTTTGTCATACCTGGACACATCCCCTCTCAGTTTGGTTCCTCCCCTCGGCATCTGGTATAAAGGTGGCTGTCTCCTCCCCCTTGTTCAGTCCAGGTTGGTGATCTGTTGGGATGTGCTCCTGATTCTGTTGTGAAGAGTTAGAAGAGTTGACTAGGATCAAGGAACTAATTGATGGGGGGAGGATGCAGGGGTAAGGGGAATTACAAAATTAATGGTAGAGGAGAGGGTGCAAGTGAATGAAGGCGGTAATTTAGATAAGGGAGTAGAGGGAGAGGGTGTTCGCGACTCATCAAAGCGGGTCCAGATAAAAGCTGGAATAAGGACACTTTGCCTGAATGCACGAAGCATTCGGAACAAGGTAAATGAGTTGATGGTGCAAATCAGCACAAGTGGGTACGATCTAGTGGCCATTACAGAAACGTGGCTGAAAGGTGACCAGGACTGGGAGATGAATATCCAGGGGTATCAGGCGTTTAGGAAGAATAGACAGGAAGGAAAAGGTGGTGGGGTCGCGCTATTAATAAGAGATAATATCAGGGTAGTACTGAGGGATGACATAGGCTCTGAGGAACAAAACATGGAATCATTATGGGTATAGATGAGGAATAGTAGAGGGAGAAAGACACTAGTAGGTGTGGTATATAGGCCCCCAAATAATAATGTTGAGGTAGGGAGGGCTATAAACAAGCAGATAAGGGATGCGTGTAAAAACGGAACGGCAATAATCATGGGGGACTTCAACATGCACATTGACTGGCAGACTCAAGTCGGTAAGGGTGAAATGGAGGAAGAGTTCTTAGAATGCTGTCGGGATAGTTTCCTTGAACAGCATGTTACGGAACCGACGAGGGGACGAGCTATTTTGGATCTGGTATTGTGTAACGAGGTAGGTAGAATTAAGGATCTTATTGTGAAGGACCCTCTTGGGTCTAGTGACCACAATATGGTCAAATTTCTGATTCAGATGGAAGAGGAGAAAGTTTGGTCCCAAACCAGTGTCCTCTGTTTGAACAGAGGGAAATATGATAGGATGAGGGATGAATTGGCTAAGGTAGACTGGGAGAGCAGGCTGGCAGGTAGGATAGCTGAGGAACAGTGGAGGATTTTTAAGGAGATCCTTTTCAGTTCTCAGCAAAAATATATTCCAGCAAAAAACAAGGATTGTAAGAAAAGGGAGAACCAGCCGTGGATAACGAAGGAAATAAAGGAGAGTAATAAAATAAAAACAGCTGCGTACAGAGTGGCCAAAAATAGTGGAGAAACAAGTGATTGGGAAAAATTTAAGAAACAACAAAGAGAGACTAAGAAAGCGATAAAGAAAGGAAGGATAGACTATGAAGCTAGGCTAGCAATTAATATAAAAAATGATAGTAAAAGTTTTTATAAATATATAAAAAGGAATAGAGTGGCTAGAGTGAATGTTGGACCCTTGGAGGACGAGAGGGGGGAGTTAATAGTGGGAAATGAGGATATGGCTGAGTCTTTAAATAAGTTTTTTGTGTCGGTCTTCACGGTGGAGGACACAAATAGTTTGCCAAATATTAACGATAGAGGGTTGGCAGCAGGAGAAATACTTAATACGATTAATGTGACCAGAGAGGCAGTGCTGGGTAGACTAATGGGACTGAAGGTGGACAAGTCCCCGGGTCCGGATGGAATGCATCCCAGGGTATTGAAAGAAATGTCAGAGGTAATAGTGGATGCATTAGTGATTATTTATCAAAACTCGTTGCATTCTGGGGTAGTGCCGGTTGATTGGAAAACGGCTAATGTTACGCCGCTGTTTAATAAAGGAAGGAGACAAAAGGCGGGTAACTATAGGCCGGTCAGCTTAACATCTGTAGTAGGGAAAATGCTGGAATCCATTATTAAAGAGGAGATAGCAGGGCATCTGGATAGAAATGGTTCGATCAATCAGACGCAGCATGGATTCATGAGGGGAAAGTCGTGCTTGACGAACATGTTGGATTTTTATGAAGATGTGACTAGGGCGGTTGATGGAGGAGAACCGGTGGATGCGGTGTTTTTGGATTTCCAAAAGGCGTTTGATAAGGTGCCCCATAAAAGGCTGCTGAAGAGGATTAGGGCACACGGAGTTGGGGGTAGTGTGTTAAAGTGGATTGGGGACTGGCTATCCGACAGGAAGCAAAGAGTCGGAATAAATGGGTGTTCACCAGGTTGATACCGGAGATGAGGGGTTTGGATTATGAGGAGAGGCTGAGGAGATTGGGTTTGTACTCGTTGGAGTTTAGAAGGATGAGGGGGGAACTTATGGAGACTTATAAGATAATGCGGGGGCTGGATAGGGTGGAGGCGGAGAGATTCTTTCCACTTAGTAAGGAAGTTAAAACTAGAGGACACAGCCTCAAAATAAAGGGGGGTCGGTTTCAGACAGAGTTGAGGAGGAACTTCTTCTCCCAGAGGGTGGTGAATCTCTGGAATTCTCTGCCCACTGAGGTGGTGGAGGCTACCTCGCTGAATATGTTTAAAGCGCGGATGGATGGATTCCTGATCGGTAAGGGAATTAAGGGTTATGGGGATCAGGCGGGTAAGTGGTACTGATCCACGTCAGATCAGCCATGATCTTATTGAATGGCGGGGCAGGCTCGAGGGGCTAGATGGCCTACTCCTGCTCCTATTTCTTATGTTCTTATGTTCTTATGTAAAAGCCTACACTTGTATTGGCACACCGGTAGTCTTTCGCCTTATTGATAGCGCATCAATTTTATTCACAACAGTTGACCAACATGGAGCAGTTTCTAAAACCCGACAAGTTAACATTAGACCCTCAAGAGGTCGGAGCCTCTGATAAATTTGACCATTGGCTGGACTGCTTCGAAGCATTCGTCGACACCGCTATGGCCATCGACACCGACGACGCTAAACTCCACGTGCTCCGCGCCCGGGTAAGCGAAGCAGTCTATGGTGTCTTCCGGGACGCTGCTACATACGCGGACGCTATCGAACTCCTAAAAGGGTAGTTTCGAAAGAGCCCAAACGTGGTCTACGCCAGACATCTCCTAACTACCCGCAAGCAGCAGCCAGGAGAATCGTGCGCCCAATTTCTGCGCGCCCTGCCGGTCAAGGACAGTAGTGGGAACTTGTGCATGGAGTCAGTAGAGATAGGAGAGGTGATGAATGAATACTTTTCTTCAGTGTTCACCAAGGAGAGGGGCCATGTTTTTGAGGAAGAGAAGGTGTTACAGGCTAATAGGCTGGAGGAAATAGATGTTCGGAGGGAGGATGTACTGGCAGTTTTGAATAAACTGAAGGTCGATAAGTCCCCTGGGCCTGATGAAATATATCCTAGGATTCTTTGGCTTTGATCTGTGGGTCCTCACTGTCCACGGGGATGGAGAGTGACGAATGTTGTTCCTCTGTTGAAGAAAGGGAATAGAAATGACCCTGGTAATTATAGGCTGGTTAGTCTTACTTCGGTGGTTGGTAAATTGATGGAAAAGGTCCTGAGGGATGGGATTTACGACCATTTAGAAAGATGCGGATTAATCCGGGATAGTCAGCACGGATTTGTGAAGGGCAAGTCGTGCCTCACAACTTTGATAGAATTTTTTGAGGAGGTAACTACGTGTGTTGATGAAGGTAGGGCAGTTGATGTCATATACATGGATCTTAGTGAGGCGTTTGATAAGGTCCCGCATGGTCGGCTTATGATGAAAGTAAGGAGGTGTGGGATAGAGGGAAAGTTGGCCGATTGGATAGGTAACTGGCTGTCTGATCGAAGACAGAGGGTGGTGGTGGATTGAAAATTTTCGGATTGGAGGCAGGTTGCTAGCGGAGTGCCACAGGGATCAGTGCTTGGTCCTCTGCTCTTTGTGATTTTTATTAATGACTTAGAGGAGGGGGCTGAAGGGTGGATCAGTAAATTTGCTGATGACACCAAGATTGGTGGAGTAGTGGATGAGGTGGAGGGCTGTTGTAGACTGCAAAGGGACATAGATAGGATGCAAAGCTGGGCTGAAAAATGGCAGATGGAGTTTAACCCTGATAAATGTGAGGTGATTCATTTTGGTAGGACCAATTTAAATGTGGATTACAGGGTCAAAGGTGGGTTCTGAAGACTGTGGAGGAACAGAGAGATCTTGGGATCCATATCCATAGATCTCTGAAGGTTGCCACTCAAGTGGATAGAGCTGTGAAGAAGGCCTTTAGTGTGTTAGCTTTTATTAACAGGGGGTTGGAGTTTAAGAGCCGTGGGGTTATGCTGCAACTGTACAGGACCTTGGTGAGACCACATTTGGAATATTGTGTGCAGTTCTGGTCACCTCACTATAAGAAGGATGTGGAAGCGCTGGAAAGAGTGCAGAGGAGATTTACCAGGATGCTGCCTGGTTTGGAGGGTAGGTCTTATGAGGAAAGGTTGAGGGAGCTAGGGCTGTTCTCTCTGGAGCAGAGGAGGTTGAGGGGAGACTTAATAGAGGTTTATAAAATGATGAAGGGGATGGATAGAGTGAACGTTCAAAGACTATTTCCTCGGGTGGATGGAGCTATTACAAGGGGGCATAACTATAGGGTTCATGGTGGGAGATATAGGAAGCATGTCCGAGGTAAGTTATTTACTCAGAGAGTGTTTGGGGTGTGGAATGGATTGCCTGCAGTGATAGTGGAGTCAGACACTTTAGGAACATTTAAGCGGTTATTGGATAGGCACATGGAGCATACCACGATCATAGGGAGTGGGGTAGCTTGATCAGAGGGTAACAGTAGAAGGGTATTTTTCCGGCTGGAGGTCTGTGACCAGTCGTGTTCCGCAGGGCTCTGTACTGGGACCTCTGCTATTTGTGATATATATAAATGATTTGGAAGAAGGTGTAACTGGTGTTATCAGCAAGTTTGCGGACGACACGAAGATAACTGGACTTGCGGATGGCGATGAACATTGTCGGACAATACAGCGGGATATAGATAGGCTGGAAAATTGGGTGGAGAAATGGCAGGTGGAATTTAATCCAGATAAATGCGAAGTGATGCATTTTGGAAGAACTAATGTAGGTGGGAGTTATACAATAAATGGCGGAGCCATCAAGAGTATAGAAACACAGAGGGACCTAGGTGTGCAAGTCCATAAATCCTTGAAGGTGGCAGCACAGGTGGAGAAGGGGTGAAGAAGGCATATGGTATGCTTGCCTTTATAGGACAGGGTATAGAGTATAAAAGCTGGAGTCTGATGTTGCAGCTGTATAGAACGCTGGTTAGGCCACGTTTGGAGTACTGCATCGAGTTCTGGTCGCCACATGACCAGAAGGACGTGAAGGTTTTAGAGAGAGTGCAGAGAAGGTTTACCAGGATATTGCCTGGTATGGAGGGTCTTAGCTATGAGGAGAGATTGGGTAAACTGGGCTTGTTCTCCCTGGAAAGACGGAGAATGAGGGGAGATCTAATAGAGGTGTACAAAATTATGAAGGACATAGATAGGGTGAACAGTGAGAAGCTTTTTCCCAGGTCGGAGGTGACGATCACGAGGGGTCACGGGCTCAAGGTGAGAGGGGCGAGGTATAACTCAGATATCAGAGGGACATGTTTTACACAGAGAGTGGTGGGGGCCTGGAATGCGCTGCCAAGAAGGGTGGTGGAGGCAGACACGCTGGCATCGTTTAAGACTTACCTGGATAGTCACATGAGCAGTCTGGGAATGGAGGGATACAAACGAATGGTCTAGTTGGACCAATGAGTGGCACAGGCTTGGAGGGCCAAAGGGCCTGTTTCCTGTGCTGTACTGTTCTTTGTTCTTTGTTCTTTTTTCTTGGTTTCAGATAAAGCTCGGCACAACAACATGGGCTGAAGGGCCAGTTCTGTGCTGTACTGTTCTATGTTCTATGTTAATTCGGCTTACTTTTACATTGCAATGAAGTTACTGTGAAAATCCCCTCTTCGCCATACCCGAGCACGTGTTCGGGTAACACTGAGGGAGAATTTAGCATGGCCAATGCACCTAACGAGCACATCTTTCAGACTGTGGGAGGAAACCGGAGGAAACCCATGCAGACACGGGGAGAATGTGCAAACTCCACACAGACAGTGACCCAAGCCGGGAATCAAACCCAGGTCCCTGGCGCTGTGAGGCAGCAGTGCTAACCCACTGTGCCACCATGCCGCCCCGGGTCCCTGGCGCTGTGAGGCAGCAGTGCTAACCCACTGTGTCACTGTGCCACCCCGGGTCCCTGGCGCTGTGAGGCAGCAGTGCTAACCCACTGTGCCACCGTGCCGCCCCAGGTCCCTGGCGCTGTGAGGCAGCAGTGCTAACCCACTGTGTCACTGTGCTGCCCCGGGTCCCTGGCGCTGTGAGGCAGCAGTGCTAACCACTGTGTCACTGTGCCACCCCGGGTCCCTGGCGCTGTGAGGCAGCAGTGCTAACCCACTGTGCCACCGTGCCGCCCCAGGTCCCTGGCGCTGTGAGGCAGCAGTGCTAACCCACTGTGCCACCATGCCGCCCCGGGTCCCTGGCGCTGTGAAGCAGCAGTGCTAACCACTGTGCCACCGTGCCGCCCCAGGTCCCTGGCGCTGTGAAGCAGCAGTGCTAACCCACTGTGCCACCGTGCCGCAGCTCAAAGAATTCTACTGCATTTCCCCTTCATGCTGATTGGGCTTGATTATATTATGTATCATGAGATGAATCATCCACCTGACATGACTCAGGCTCTGCCTCCTGTTTTGCGCTGATGTGCTGGGCTCCTCCATCATTGAGGATGGGGATATGTGTGGAGCCTGAACCTGTGACCCTGAGGCATTAGGCTGGGCCTCCGGTGCTGTCACATTACCAACACGCCATCATCTACCCGCTCCCCGATGAACTCATTCCTTACATTGTGTTTCTTTGTTGATGGACTCACAAACCCTTCTGAAAAATGAGAGCTGATCTTATCGACAGCACAGGCTCCTGAGGGCACTCGACAGGGTGGGTGCTGAGGGGATGTTCCCCCGTGTGGGAGAGCACAAACCCAGGGGCATGCCTTCAAAATAATAAATCCCATTTAAGACGGGGATGAGAAGAATTTTTTTCTTCAAGGCTCATGAGTCCTTGGAGGTCTCTTCCTCAGAGCGCAGTGGAGGCTGGCTCATTGAATACTGCTCGGGCAGAGCTTGATAGTTTATTCATTCAAAGAGAGTCAAAGGTTCTGGGAGTTGGTGGAATGTGTCGGTGAGGCCAGGATCTTAGTGAATGTTAGAGCAGGCTCGAGGGGCTGAATGGCCACCTCTTGCTCCTCCTTCATATCTTTGCCTGTCCCACTGATGCTCTTTGAATTTGAACCTTCAGACTGATGTGAAAATGATGTTTTTATCTGGACATGAATCTCATTCTTACCTTGGCAATACGCGTACTAACAAAAGCAAGATAGGTGCAAATTATTTTCACAGCTAAAGGGTCAGCAGATGGATGCTGGGGAAGGTTTGGATAATCCATTAAACTTTATGGGTGTATTTGTAAGAAGGATAATATATCAGATACAGGCGAGACATGGTGGACCTTTAATAAATTTGGAATGATGGATGGTAATTCCGATGAGGAATTTATCATGGAATTTAACAGGGTGTAGAAATTCTATTTGGAAATTCCTTGGTTCATTGCTTCTTCCACAATGTTGGATTCTGTTGAAATGTCACACAGCCTCCTGCTTTGAAGTTAGGTTTTCAAAAAGGGACGCATATTTGGATCAGAAATCTAAAAAAATTCTTGGGAAAGTTGTCGCTTCCAGTGGTCTTCAGGGCACAACTGGGACATTCGATGGTGACACAAAAGCTGGAGAATCCAAAGCTTACAGCATTCCAGAGCCGTCAGATATGGAGCACAGACATCAGGACAATCGGGGAATTATGGATAAAGTAAAAGAGAATGAAGTACCTTCCAGCAGGTCTGGTAGACAACAAGACTGGAGTATTTATAACAGACAAATCAGCCTCAGGAAATGCCCAGAGGTTACTGGCAGGTGTTCCAGATGTGATTCGCAATATCAGTATGTGGTCCCTGGACCGGCTGAGGTTAGTCATTGTGGTGACCCACTGTAATTACATGTTGTACACCTGGACACACCCCTGCTGCACCTGACCCGAGACTCCTCCCTTTCCACCTGAACGAGGTATAAAGGTGACGGTTCCTCCCCCCTGCCTCAGTCTGGGCCAGGTTGGCTACAAGGGTGTGTTCCAGTTCTTTACGATTAAAATTGATGCACCATCAATTTACGAGGACTCCAGCGAGTGAGTGAAAATAACAGGCTTTTAATCGCAAAGAACTGGAACACACCCTTGTAGCTAACCTGGCCCAGACTGAGGCAGGGGGAAGGAACCGTCACCTTTATATCTCATTCAGGTGGAAAGGGAGGAATCTCGGGCCAGGTGCAGCAGGGGTGTGTCCAGGCAGACAACATGTAATTACAGTGGCTCACCACAGTCATGAAGAGCTTGTCTTCTCAACCTTGCCCTTGACTGAGGTGTGGTGACCCTCAGGTTAAACTCAATAGCAGCAGTGTCAGAAAGAAAATTGCCTCAAAGTTCCATTCACAACTGCAGGTGGCCCAGGACTGAAGCCCCACGCTGGGTAGGTTTTGCCTGGCCAGCCTTGGGCTGACTCTGCTGAAGGATAGACGCGTTACGAACAGTTCCAGTTTGTTTACTTCCACTTACCTCGTACTCTTTATTAGTCCATATTAGATCTCAAACAGAATACCCAGGTCACCTGACCTGCTCTCTTAAAGGGGCACACATCCCAACTACTTATGTAACACCCCTCCCCTCTAAATTCAAAACTCCCAGAATATATACACATTTTTAAAAATTATGTATTGAACCCAACAGATATATATTTATTTACATGTTTATATATAAAAGGTCAGAACTATATATAGAAGAGAACATGGAAAAACATGGAAAAAGAAAACATTGAACAATAACCCCCCACCCCACCTTCAATAAGACATCCAATCAGTGTCTGGATCAATATGATTAGTCTCTCCAGGAACGGCATTTCCTAGATTGTCTCCGCCTTTTCATAGAATCCTACAGTGCAGAAAGAGGCCATTCAGCCCATCGAGTCTGCACCGACCACAATCCCACCCAGGCCCTATCCACATATCCTTACATATTTACCCACTAACCCCTCTAACCTATGCATCCTGGGACACTAAGGGGCAATTTAGCATGGCCAATCAATCTAGCCCACACATCTTTGGACTGTGGGAGGAAACCGGAGCACCCGGAGGAAACCCACGCAGACACGGGGAGAATGTGCAAACTCCACACAGACAGTGACCCGAGCCGGGATTCAAACCCAGGTCCCTGGAGCTGTGAAGCAGCAGTGCTAACCACTGTGCTACCTCTCAGAAACATCTCAGGAACATTCTCAAGGATCATTTCCCGACTTCCTGGAAGTTGTTGTCATTCATTGATAGTTTCCCCTGCAGATTGGTTTCTCTTTTCCGTAGACACAGCCTCCTCCCTGGGTAAGACCACCCTGACTCAGGGACACTTCCCGTGGCTCCATCTGAAACCATTCAAAATCTTGGAGCACTTCCCTCCATTGACGAGGTGCAGTGACCACCGAGCCACGTGCCTGCTCCAGACCAGCTCATCCCTGCTCTGCACAGTTGACAATAACGGGCCTGTTTGAGTCTCCATGATCGTTGGGATCCGTTTCTCTCCAGGCGTGTAGTTCCTCGCCAGCACGGTCTCACGCCTCCGGAATGTTCTTTACTTGGAATTTCCCACCCTTCTGGCTATCTGTCCTTCCTGATTTCTCTCCACCACCTCTCTGATGTCTTTTTGCCACAGCTGGTCAAACACGGTCATCAGTTAGCGGTTAAATATTAGCAACACCGGTGAACACTGGGACATCATCAGTGGTGTGTTCTGATACATTCTGAGAATATGATTCACTCGCCTTCCAAGCAAACCTCCCCTTGGGAAGCTTTCAGTGTCTGTTCCAACATCTGGACAAATCTCTCTGCCTGGCCATTTGCTGTAGGGTGGTACAGAGCCGACCTCACCTGTCTGACTCCTTGGTCATGATGTGGAGATGCCGGTGTTGGACTGGGGTGGGGTGGGCACAGTAAGAAGTCTCACAACACCAAGTTAAATTCCAACAGTTTTATTTGGTAGCACAAGCTTTCGGAGCGCTGCTCCTTCATCAGGTGAGTGGAGAGAAATTTGGTCACAGGTTAAAGAGGTGTGAATTTTCTCAAGCCAGGGCAGTTAGTAGGATTTTGCAGACCCAGACCAAATGTAACCCCCACCATTTGACGGCGGCACGGTAGCACAGTGGTTAGCACTGCTGCTTCACAGCTCCAGGGACCTGGGTTCGATTCCCGGCTTGGGTCACTGTCTGTGTGGAGTTTGCACATTCTCCTCGTGTCTGCGTGGGTTTCCTCCGGGTGCTCCGGTTTCCTCCCACAGTCCAAAGATGTGCGTGTTAGGTTGATTGGCCATGCTAAAATTGCCCCTTAGTCTCCTGGGATGCGTAGATTAGAGGGATTAGTGGGTAAAATATGTAGGGATATGGGGGTAGGGCCTGGGTGGGATTGTGGTCGGTACAGACTCGATGGGCCGAATGGCCTCTTTCTGTACTGTAGGGTTTCTATGATTTCTATGATTTGGCCTGCGTTTGCAAAATCTCACTAACTGTCCCGGTTTGAGACAATTCACACCTCTTTAACCTGTGCTTAACCCTCTCCCCACTCGCATTGTCTGTACCTGTAAAGACTTGATTATCTGTAAAGACTCACCTTCCAGCCATTATCTTGCAATTGAGTCTTTGTCTTTGTTCTTCTTGGTTCTTTATATGCCGTGTTTGTGAACCCAACTCTCCATTCACCTGATGAAGGAGCAGCGCTCCGAAAGCTTGTGATTCCAAATAAACCTGTTGGACTTTAACCTGGTGTTATGAGACTTCTTACTGATTCCTTGGTGGTCAAGTTACCCCGACTCCTTCAGTACCAATTGGGACCCATTGTCGCTCACCACTTGTTCAGGATTCCCAAATCTCGCAAACAATTCTTCAGGTTGCCCTATCATCGCTTCTGCAGACACTGATTTCTTGATTGCCATTTCTGGCTACTTAGAGTGGGCATCGAGCAGCACCAATCTTTACTTCCATCAGACCTGCGAAGTCCACGTGGATCCTTTGCCCGTGGTGTCAATGCCAATGCTTTCTGCAGAACCGCCCAGGATTCACAAGCACCTGCCTTCTCCTCAATCTGGGAGTCTAGACTCGGCCATCAAGAATAGCTCCTGGCAATCTCCTTCATTCGCAATACACCCCTTGGTGTCTTTGTTCCAGAACCTTCCTACGTAACGTGGGAAGGATGACCACTCTCATCCCCCACAATGGGTATCTGTCCAATACGGACAATTCCCAACTCCTGGACAGGTCGGGGTGTAAATCAGGCTGATCTCTATGGCGAGTCTGCCCTCATAGGACTCGATCCATAATTTAACACTGGGGTCATTCTGGGTCGTCTTTGCAGCTGGGTTGTGGACCCCAGGACTTTATCGACTGATAAAAATACATCATTTTTAAATGCCAATCACGAACGTCCATTCCTCCAGGGAGAGGCAGCCTTGAAAGAGCATCTGCGTTGCCACACTGATTGTCGATAATGTATGTCTTAGCAGTACGCTGATAGATGCCGTGCCCGTCTCTGTAGGCACGCTGCCACCATGGAGGGTATCCCTGTATACCGCCCGAAAGTGGTGGTCAGACCCGTGGCCAGTCAGTGACACAAAATGCCGGCAGGATCCGTGCAGGAAATGTGAGAATTTCTTCACCCCAAACGCAACGCTCAATCCTTCCTTTCGACCTGGACGCAGTTGTCTTCCGTCTTCATCAAAGACCTCGGAGCGAATACAATGGGTCTTTCCTCTCCATTTGACAATATGTCAACAATCCAGCGCAACCCCATAAGGCGAGGCATTGCAGGGTAATTGCAGTGGCAACTTTGGGTCAAAATGGGTGAGCACTTTGAACCTCCTTAAGGCTTCTTGTACCTCCCTGGTAAGTCTTTTTACACATCCTGGTTCTATTTCCATGGCCACTCTTTCCCAAGCAACCGGTGTCGGGGTTTTAACACGGTTACCAGATCTGGCACAAACTTGCCGCAGTAGTTTACCAACCCCAGGAACGATGGTAACTGTAAACCATTGCACTCACTGAGTCTGATTGGAGACTAAACATCCGGGAAACAAAGATTCTCCACCAGCCCGCTCCTGCCACACAAAACTGTCCCCTGACCATCAGGATCCACGGTGAGCCCCTGGACAATGTGGATCATTTCCCAAACCTCGGGAGCCTCCTCTCGATGCGAGCAGTCACTGACGATGAAATCCAGAATCAACTCCAATGTGCCAGTGCAAGCTTCGCTCGTCTGAAGAACAGAGTTCAAAGACCGAGACCTCAAATCCAAGCTCATGGTCTACAGAGCAGCTTTTTCTCCACCCTCCTGCATGCATCAGAAACATGGACAATGTACAGCAGACACCTCAATCCCTGGAGAGATATAAGTAATGTTGCCTCTCCAAAATCCTGCAAATCCACCAGCAGGATCGGTGTACAGGACATAGTGGGAGGCGAGGGAGGACATTGCGGGTCCCCTAGCAGAGATATTTGAATCATCAATAGTCACGGGTGAGGTGCCTGAAGATTGGAGAGTGGCAAATGTTGTGCCTTTGTTTAAAAAGGGCTGCAGGGAAAAGCCTGGGAACTACAGGCCAGTGAGCCTCACATCTGTGGTGGATAAGTTGTTGGAAGGTATTTTGAGAGACAGGGTCTACAGGCATTTAGAGATACAAGGACTGATTAGGACCAGTCAGCATGGCTTTGTGAGTGAAAATCATGTCTCACAAATTTAATAGAGTTTTTTGAAGGGGTAACCAAGAAGGTAGATGAGGGCAGTGCAGTTGATGTTGTCGACATGGACTTTAGCAAGGCCTTTGACAAGGTACCGCATGGTAGGTTGTTGCATAAAGTTAAATCTCATGAGATCCAGGGTGAGGTATCTAAATGGATACAAAATTGGCTTTTTGACAGAAGCCAGAGTGTGGTTGTAGAGAGTTGTTTTTCAAACTGGAGGCCTGTGACCAGCGGTGTGCCTCAGGGATCAGTGCTGGGTCCACTGTTATTTGTCATTTATATTAATGATTTTGATGAGAATATAGGGGACATGGTTAGTAAGTTTGCAGATGACACCAGGATTGTTGGCAGAGTGGACAGTGAAGAAAGTTATCTCCAATTGCAACGGGATCTTGATCAATTGGGCCAGTGGGCTGACGAATGGTAGATGGAGTTTAATTTAGACAAATGCGAGGTGATGCATTTTGGTAGATTGAACCAGGGCAGGACTTACTCAGTTAATGGTAGGGCATTGGGGAAAGTTACAGAACAAAGAGATCTGGGGGTATATGTTCATAGCTCCTTGGAAGTGGAGTCACAGGTGGACAGAGTGGTTTCATCGGTCAGAATATTGAATACAGGAGTTGGGACATCTTGTTGAAGTTGTACAAGACATTGGTAAGGCCACACTTGGAATACTGTGTACAATTCTGGTCACCCTATTATAGAAAGGATATTATTAAAAGAGAAAGAGAGCAGAAAAGATTTACTAGGATGCTACCGGGACTTGATGGTTTGAGTTATAAGGAGAGGCTGGATAGATTGGGTCTTTTTTCTCTGGAGCGTAGGAGGCTGAGGGGTGACCTTATAGAGGTCTATAAAATAATGAGGGGCATAGACAAGGTAGATAGTCAATATCTTTTCCCAAAGGTAGGGGAGTCTAAAACTAGAGGGCATAGGTTTAAGGTGAGAGGGGAGAGATACAAAAGTGTCCAGAGGGGCAATTTTTTCACACAGAGGGTGGTGAGTGTCTGGAACAAGCTGCCAGAGGTAGTAGTAGAGGCGGGTACAATTTTGTCTTTTAAAAAGCATTCAGATAGCTACATGGGTATGATGGGTATAGAGGGAAATGGGCCAAATGAGGGCAATTGGGATTAGTTTAGAGGTTTAAAAAAAGGGCAGCATGGACAAGTTGGGCCGAAGGATCTGTTTCCATGCTGTAAACCTCTATGACTCTATGACTCTCCCAACGTGAGCGTCCTCACCCAGGCCGATATCCCCAGCACCGAGGCACTGGTCACACTCGACCAGCTGTGATGGACGGCCCACATTGTCCACATGCCCGACACAAAGCTCTTGAAACAAGTGCCCTACTCCGAGCTCCGCAATGGTAAGTGATCACTGGGAGGGCAGAGGAAACGCCACAAGGGCACTCTGAAATCATCCCTAAATAAATGCAACATCCCCATCGACACGTGGGAAACGCTTGCCTGAGAACACACAAACGGGAGAAGGAGCACCAATCAGCTCGAGCGTCACTGGGTGGAGCACGTGGAGGCCAAGTGTCAACTGCAGAGTCTGTGTGTGTCCCACACACAACCACCCCCCCTTCCAAACCTGCGGCAGAGTCTGTGTGTGTCCCACACACAACCCCCCCCCCCTTCCAAACCTGCGGCAGAGTCTGTGTGTGTCCCACACACAACCCCCCCCTTCCAAACCTGCGGCAGAGTCTGTGTGTGTCCCACACACAACACCCCCCCCTTCCAAACCTGCGGCAGAGTCTGTGTGTGTCCCACACACAACCCCCCCCCTTCCAAACCTGCGGCAGAGTCTGTGTGTGTCCCACACACAACACCCCCCCCTTCCAAACCTGCGGCAGAGTCTGTGTGTGTCCCACACACAACCCCCCCCTTCCAAACCTGCGGCAGAGTCTGTGTGTGTTCCACACACAACCCCCCCCCTTCCAAACCTGCGGCAGAGTCTGTGTGTGTCCCACACACAACCCCCCCCTTCCAAACCTGCAGCAAAGCCTGCAACTCCAGGATTGGATGAGTCAGAACCCACCTCCCCGGAGTAGAAGCAATTCACCCCCGATGCTGAGAGACTGCCAGAGAGGCAGGGACTGACTGGGCTCCCCTGGTGTTGTGGTATTCTATAAAGGTACTAAATGCTGAAGGAAATATTTGGAGATGTTCTGATTTAATGATCAAAAATTTTTATGAACAGTAAACGTCAAACCAGATTAATATCGGCCTGGAATCCTTTCATTTCCCATCGCTGAGTCTGACTGTCTCCCTGTTCAGCCAGCCCAGACCTGATGAACAAGCCATCTATCTTTGTGTTCTTGCCTCAGGCATTCTATTTAAATACAGCCCCAGACTGAACAAACTGACAGACAAAGACTGCTGGAATTGCATCACTTTTTCTGTATAAAAGCCCCCAATTTGTCTGAACATCTTTGGTGGAATGTTCTGACCTTGTTGTGCAGCTTATCAAATACCAGTCCCGGTACCTCTCAGTCGATATCTCTGGGTGAGAAGATCATGGGTTCAAATTCCACTTTAAAGACTTGTGTACACTCCCTCTCTACAAAATATAAGATAATCACTAATAAATCCAATCCGGAATTCAGGAGAAACCTTTCAACCCAGAGTGCACTGAAAATGTGGAACTCGCTCCCAGAGGGAGAAACTGAGAGAATATCAAGGTTGCATTTCGGAGGAAGAATATCTCCTGCTGCTTTGCCTGTTCCTGTTGGGCCAAGTGGCAATTTAGCATGGCCAATCAACCTAACCCGTACATCTTTGGAGTGTGGAAGGAAACCGGAGCACCCGGAGGAAACCCACAAAGACACGGGGAGAACGTGCAGACTCCACACAGACAGTGACCTAAGGCTGGAATCGAACCCGGATCCCTGGCGCTGTGAGGCAGCAGTGCTAACCACTGTGTCACCGCACATTCACATTCTCTCACTTTCACCCTCACCCCAATGTACACATTCCGTAGGGAGACTGGAGAAGCTGGGATTGTTCTCCTTGGAGCAGAGAAGGTTCAGAGGAGATTTAATAGAGGAGCTCAAAATCAGGAAGAGTTTAGATGGAGTAAATCAGGAGAAAGTGTTTGCAGTGACAGGAGGGTGGGTAACCAGAGGGACACAGATTGAATAGAATCAGGAAAAGAACCAGAGGGGGAGCTGAGGGGAATTTATTTGACGCAGTGAGATGTTGTGATCTGGAATGTGCTGCCTGAAAGGGCAGAGGAAGCAGATTCAATAATAACTTTCAAAAGGGAATTGGGGAGAGAGTTGGAGGGGAAGTGGAATGTGGCTCAGGCAAAGAGCAGAGGCCTCAGGAGCCGCGGTGGCGGGGAGGGTGGGGGGTGGGGTGAGGGTGAGGGAGGGTGAGGGAGGGTGAGCGTGGGTGAGGGTGGGGGGAGGCTGAGGGTAAGGGCGAGGGAGGGTGAGGGTGGGTGAGGGTGAGGGTGGGGGGGAGGGTGAGGCGAGGGTGGATGAGGGGAGATTGGGAGGGAGGTGGATCCTCAGCAGCAGGGAAGCAAATGAGGGGCTGAAAGGAGATGCAAAGAACAAAGAACAATACAGCACAGGAACAGGCCCTTCGGCCCTCCAAGCCCGCGCCGCTCCCTGGTCCAAACTAGACCATTCTTTTGTATCCCTCCATTCCCACTCCGTTCATGTGGCTATCTGGATAAGTCTCAAACATTCCCAGTGTGTCCGCCTCCACCACCTTGCCTGGCAGCGCATTCCAGGCCCCCACCACCCTCTGTGTAAAATATGTCCTTCTGATATCCGTGTTAAACCTCCCCCGCCTCACCTTGAACCTATGACCCCTTGTGAACGTCACCACTGACCTGGGAAAAAGCTTCCCACTGTTCTCCCAATCTATGCCTTTCATAATTTTATACACCTCTATTAGGTCACCCCTCATCCTCCGTCTTTCCAGAGAGAACAACCCCAGTTTACCCAATCTCTCCTCATAACTAAGCCCTTCCATACCAGGCAACATCCTGGCAAACCTCCTCTGCACTCTCTCTAAAGCCTCCACATCCTTCTGGTAGTGTGGTGACCAGAACTGGACACAGTATTCCAGATGCGGCCGAACCAACGTTCTATACAACTGCAACATCAGACCCCAACTTTTATACTCTATGCCCCGTCCTATAAAGGCAAGCATGCCATATGCCTTCTTCACGACCTTCTCCACTTGTGACGTCACCTTCAAGGATCTGTGGACTTGCACACCCAGGTCCCTCTGTGTATCTACACCCTTTATGGTTCTGCCATTTATCGTATAGCTCCCCCCGACGTTAGTTCTACCAAAATGTATCACTTCGTATTTATCTGGATTGAATTCCATCTGCCATTTCTTTGCCGAAATTTCCAGCCTATCTATATCCTTCTGTAGCCTCTGACAATCTGGAGGAGGGGACTGAGTGTAGGGTAACAAAGTTTGCAGACGACACAAAGATAAGTGGAAAAGCACATCGTGTGGAGGGCGTAGAAGGTCTGCAGAGAGATTTGGACAGGCTGAGTGAGTGGGCGAGGATCTGGCAAATGGACTATAACGTTGACAAATGCGAGGTTATTCATTTTGGAGGAAATAATAACAAATTGGATTATTATCTAAATGGAAAAAAATTACAACATACTACTGTGCAAAGGGACCTGGGGGTCCTTGTGCATGAGACGCAAACACCCTGTCTGCAGGTGCAACAGGTGATCA
Organism: Mustelus asterias; assembly: GCF_964213995.1. Taxonomy (NCBI): domain Eukaryota; kingdom Metazoa; phylum Chordata; class Chondrichthyes; order Carcharhiniformes; family Triakidae; genus Mustelus; species Mustelus asterias. The sequence goes on from NC_135808.1 coordinate 139,602,598, forward strand.
AGAAGGCAAATGGGATGTTGGCCTATATCGCAAGGGGGATAGAATACAAAAGCAGAGATGTCTTGCTGCATCTGTACAGGGCATTGGTGAGGCCGCAGCTCGAATACTGTGTGCAGTATTGGTCCCCATATTTGCGGAAGGATATATTGGCCTTGGAGGGAGTGCAGAGAAGGTTCACCAGGTTGATACCGGAGATGAGGAGTGTTGATTATGAGGAGAGACTGAGCAGATTGGGTTTGTACCCGTTGGAATTTAGAAGGCTGAGGGGGGATCATGTAGAGACCTATAAGATAATGAGGGGGCTGGATAGGGTAGAGGTGGAGAGATTCTTTCCACTTAGAAAGGAAGCCAGAACGAGAGGGCACAACCTCAAAATAAAGTGGGGTCAGTTTGGGACAGAGTTGAGGAGGAACATCTTCTCTCAGAGGGTGGTGAATCTCTGGAATTCTCTGCCCACTGAAGTGGTGGAGGCTTCCTCGTTAAATATGTTTAAATCACGGATCGATGGATTCCTGATCGGAAAGGGAATTAGGGGTTATCGGGATCAGGTGGGTAAGTGGAACTGATCCACTTCATAGAACATAGAACATAGAACAGTACAGCACAGAACAGGCCCTTCGGCCCACGATGTTGTGCCGAGCTTTATCTGAAACCAAGATCAAGCTATCCCACTCCCTATCATCCTGGGGCGGCACGGTAGCACAGTGGTTAGCACTGCTGCTTCACAGCTCCAGGGTCCCGGGTTCGATTCCCGGCTCGGGTCACTGTCTGTGTGGAGTTTGCACGTTCTCCTCGTGTCTGCATGGGTTTCCTCCGGGTGCTCCGGTTTCCTCCCACAGTCCAAAGATGTGCGGGTTAGGTTGATTGGCCAGGTTAAAAATTGCCCCTTAGTATCCTGAGATGCGGAGGTTAGTGGGATTAGCGGGTAAATATGTGGGGGTAGGGCCTGGGTGGGATAGTGGTCGGTGCAGACTCGATGGGCCGAATGGCCTCCTTCTGCACTGTAGGGTTTCTATGATTTCTATGGTGTGCTCCATGTGCCTATCCAAAAACCGCTTAAATGTTCCTAAAGTGTCTGACTCCACTATCACTGCAGGCAGTCCATTCCACACCCCAACCACTCTCTGCGTAAAGAACCTACCTCTGATATCCTTCCTATATCTCCCACCACGAACCCTATAATTATGCCCCCTTGTAATAGCTCCATCCACCCGAGGAAATAGTCTTTGAACGTTCACTCTATCTATCCCCTTCATCATTTTATAAACCTCTATTAAGTCTCCCCTCAGCCTCCTCCACTCCAGAGAGAACAGCCCTAGCTCCCTCAACCTTTCCTCATAAGACCTACCCTCCAAACCAGGCAGCATCCTGGTAAATCTCCTCTGCACTCTTTCCAGTGCTTCCACATCCTTCTTATAGTGAGGTGACCAGAACTGCACACAATATTCCAAATGTGGTCTCACCAAGGTCCTGTACAGTTGCAGCATAACCCCACGGCTCTTAAACTCCAACCCCCTGTTAATAAAAGCTAACACACTATAGGCCTTCTTCACAGCTCTATCCACTTGAGTGGCAACCTTTAGAGATCTGTGGATATGAACCCCAAGATCTCTCTGTTCCTCCACAGTCTTCAGAACCCTACCTTTGACCCTGTAATCCACATTTAAATTAGTCCTACCAAAATGAATCACCTCACATTTATCAGGGTTAAACTCCATTTGCCATTTTTCAGCCCAGCTTTGCATCCTATCTATGTCTCTTTGCAGCCTACAACAGCCCTCCACCTCATCCACTACTCCACCAATCTTGGTGTCATCAGCAAATTTACTGATCCACCCTTCAGCCCCCTCCTCTAAGTCATTAATAAAAATCACAAAGAGCAGAGGACCAAGCACTGATCCCTGTGGCACTCCGCTAGCAACCTGCCTCCAATCCGAAAATTTTCCATCCACCACCACCCTCTGTCTTCGATCAGACAGCCAGTTACCAATCCAATCGGCCAACTTTCCCTCTATCCCACACCTCCTCACTTTCATCATAAGCCGACCATGGGGGACCTTATCAAACGCCTTACTAAAATCCATGTATATGACATCAACTGCCCTACCTTCATCAACACACTTAGTTACCTCCTCAAAAAATTCTATCAAATTTGTGAGGCACGACTTGCCCTTCACGAATCCGTGCTGACTATCCCGGATTAATCCGCATCTTTCTAAATGGTCGTAATTCCCATCTCTAAGGACCATTTCCATCAATTTACCAACCACCGAAGTAAGACTAACCGGTCTATAATTACCAGGGTAATTTCTATTCCCTTTCTTAAACAGAAGAACAACATTCGCCATTCTCCAGTCCTCTGGCACCATCCCCGTGGACAGCGAGGACCCAAAGATCAAAGCCAAAGGCTCTGCAATCTCATCCCTTGCCTCCCAAAGAATCCTAAGATCAGCCATGATCTTATTGAATGGCGGGGCAGGCTCGAGGGGCTAGATGGCCTACTCCTGCTCCTATTTCTTATGTTCTTATGTTCTTAATATCCCTAGGGTAAGGGGATTGGATGGGGAGGAGTTCGTTAGGTGTGTTCAGGAGGGTTTCCTGACACAGCATGTGGAAAAGCCTACAAGAGGAGAGGCTGTACTTGATCTGATACTGACCAATGAGCCTGGACAGGTGTCAGATCTCTCAGTGGGAGAGCATCTTGGGGACAGCGATCATAACTCTATCTCCTTTATGCTTGCATTGGAAAAAGGGAGGATCAGGCAAGCTAGGAAAGTGTTTATATGGAGTAAGGGGAAATATGAAGACATAAGGCAGCAAATTAGAGGAGTAAATTGGAAGGAGGTATTCTCGGGGAAATGTACTGAAGAGAGGTGGCAGTTTTTCAAGGAATGTCTGTCTAGGGTTCTACAGGACAATGTTCCGAGCAGACAGGGAGGAGTTGGTAGGTTAAAGGAACTGTGGTGCACGAAAGCTGTGCGGGACCTAGTCGAGAAGAAAAGGAAAGCGTACAAAAGGTTCAGAGAGCTTGGCGAAGATAGGGATCTAGGTGAGTATACGGCTTGTAGGAAGGGACTAAAGAAGGAAATTAGGAGAGCCAGAAGGGGTCACGAGAAGGCCTTGGCAAGTAGAATTAAGGAAAACCCGAAGGCGTTCTATAAATATGTGAAGAGTAAAAGGATGAGACGTGAAGGAATAGGGCCTATAAAAGGTGAAGGTGGGAAAGTCTGTACGGAACCAGTAGAAATGGCAGAGGTGCTAAATGAGTATTTTGCCTCTGTTTTCACAGAGGAGAAGGACCTGGGTGGATGTACTGCGAGCTTGCGGTGGACTGAAAGGATTGAGTATGTGGACTTTAACAAAGAGGTTGTGCTGGAATCTTTGAATGGCATCAAGATAGATAAGTCGCCGGGTCCGGATGGGATGTACCCCAGGTTACTGTGGGAGGCGAGGGAAGAGAATGCAGAGCCTCTGGCGATGATCTTTGCATCGTCGATATAGACGGGAGAGGTGCCGGAGGATTGGAGGATTGCGGATGTGGTTCCTATTTTCAAGAATGGGAATAGGGATAGCCCAGGAAATTACCGACCAGTGAGTCTAACCTCAATGGTTGATAAGCTGAGGGAGAAGATCCTGAGGGACAGGATTTATGAGCACTTAGAGAGGTTTGGTATGCTCAAGAATACTCATCATGGCTTTGTCAAAGGCAGATCGTGCCTTACGAGCCTGGTGGAGTTCTTCGAAAATGTGACCAAACACATTGACGAAGGGAAAGCGGGAGATGTGGTTTATATGGATTTTAGCAAGGTGTTCGATAAGGTCCCCCATGCAAAGCTTCTAGAAAAAGTGAGAGGGCATGGGATCCAAGGGGCTGCTGCCCTGTGGATCCAGAACTAGCTTGCCGAAAGGAGGCAGAGAGTGTGGATAGAACATAGAACATAGAACAGTACAGCACAGAACAGGCACTTCGGCCCACGTTGTTGTGCCGAGATTTGTCTGAAACCAAGATCAAGCTATTTCCTCCCTATCATCCTGAAGTACTCCATGTGCCTATCCAATAGCTTCTTAAATGTTCCTAAAGTTTCTGACTCCACTATCATTGCAGGCAGTCCATTCCACACCCCAACCACTCTCTGAGTAAAAAACCTACCTCGGACATCCTTCCTATATCTCCCACCATGAACCCTATAGTTATGCCCCCTAGTTACCACTCCATTCACCCGAGGAAATAGTCTTTGAACGTTCACTCTATCTATCCCCCTCATCATCTTATAAACCTCTATCAAGTCTCCTCTCAACCTCCTCCACTCCGAAGAGAAAAGCCCAAGTTCCCTCAACCTTTCCTCATAAGACCTACCCTCCAAACCAGGCAGCATCCTGGTAAATCTCCTTTGCACTCTTTCCAGTGTCTCCACATCCTTCTTATAGGGAGGTGACCAGAACTGCACACTATATTCCAAATGTGGTCTCTCCAAGGTCCTGTACAGTTGCAGCATAACCCCACGGCTCTTAAACTCAAACCCCCTGTTAATGAACGCCAACACACTATAGGCCTTCTTCACGGCTCTATCCACTTGAGTGGCAACCTTCAGAGATCTATGGATATGAACCCCAAGATCTCTCTGTTTCTCCACATTCTTCAGAACCCTACCTTTGACCCTGTAATCCACATTTAAATTTGTCCTACCAAAATGAATCACCTCGCATTTGTCTGGGTTAAACTCCATTTGCCATTTTTCAGCCCAGCTCTGCATCCTATCTATGTCTCTTTGCAGCCTACAACAGCCCTCCACCTCATCCACTACTCCACCAATCTTGGTGTCATCAGCAAATTTACTGATCCACCCTTCAGCCCTCTCCTCCAAGTCATTTATAAAAATTACAAATAGCAGAGGACCGAGCACTGATCCCTGTGGCACTCCGCTGGTAACCGGTTTCCAGTCTGAAAATTTTCCATCCACCACCACCCTCTGTCTTCTGTTAGATAGCCAGTTACCTATCCAATCGGCCAAACTTCCCTCTATCCCACACATCCTTACTTTCTTCATAAGCCGACCATGGGGGACTTTATCAAACGCTTTACTAAAATCCAAGTATATGACATCAACTGCACTACCTTCATCTACATACTTAGTTACCTCCTCAAAAAATTCTATCAAATTTGTGAGGCACGACTTGCCCTTCACAAATCCGTGCTGACTATCCCGGATTAAGCTTCATCTTTCTCAATGGTCGTAAATCCTATCCCTGAGGACCTTTTCCATCAACTTACCGACCACCGAAGTGAGACGAATGGATGGATGGGTCTTTTTCTAAATGGAGGTCGGTCACCAGTGGTGTGCCCCAGGGATCTGTTCTGGGACCCTTGCTGTTTGTCATTTTCATAAATGACCTGGATGAGGAAGTGGAGGGATGGGTTGGTAAGTTTGCCGACGACACGAAGGTTGGTGGGGTTGTGGATAGTCTGGAGGGATGTCAGAAGTTAAAGAGGGACATAGATAGGATACAAGACTGGGCGGAGAAGTGGCAGATGGACTTCAACCCAGATAAATGCGTAGTGGTCCATTTTGGCAGGTCGGATGGGATGAAGGAGTACAATATAAAGGGAAAGACTCTTAGTACGGTAGAGGATCAGAAGGACTTTGGGGTCCGGGTCCATAGGACTCTAAAATCGGCCCCGCAGATGGAGGAGGTGGTTAAGAAGGCATATGGTGTGCTGGCCTTTATCAATCGAGGGACTGAGTTTCGGAGACCGGGGATAATGATGCAGCTATATAAGACCCTCGTCAGACCCCACTTGGAGTACTGTGCTCAGTTCTGGTCGCCTCATTACAGGAAGGATGTGGAAATGATTGAAAGAGTGCAGAGGAGGTTTACAAGGACGTTGCCTGGATTGAGTGGCATGCCTCATGAGGATAGGCTGAGGGAGCTCGGTCTTTTCTCCTTGGAGAGACGTAGGATGAGAGGAGACCAAATAGAGGTATATAAGATGTTGAGAGGCATAGATCGGGTGGACTCTCAGAGGCTTTTTCCCAGGGTGAAAATGGCTGCTATGAGAGGACACAGGTTTAAGGTGCTGGGGTGTAGGTACAGGGGAAATGTTAGGGGGAAGTGTTTCACACAGAGGTTGGTGGGTGAGTGGAATCGGCTGCCGTCAGTGGTGGTGGAGGCAAACTCAATAGGGTCTTTAAAGAGACTCCTGGATGAGTACATGGGACTTAATAGGATGGAGGGTTATCGGTAGGCCTAAAATGTAGAGATATGTTCAGCACAACTTGTGGGGCCGAAGGGCCTGTTTTGTGCTGCAGTTTTCTATGTTTCTATCCAGTCCCACGTACCTATCCATGCCCTGAGTTCATCAGCCCTACCTGTCAGCCCTCTTGCATTGAAATAGATGCAATTTGATCTAAAAGGTTTTCCCTGCTCCCTGCCATGCTCCTGCCTATCGTGTCTATTCAGCTTGCCGTTACTGAGTTACTGGAAATCGCGTAGGGCTGGGAGTCTGAATGGGGAGGCATTTGTAAAATGCGTACAGGAGGGTTCTTTGGAACAATATGTAGCTAGCCCGACTAGAGAGGGGGCTATTCTGGACCTAGTACTGGGGAATGAGCCCGGTCAGGTCTTCAAAGTTTCAGTAGGGGAACATGTGGCAAATAGTGACCACAATTCTGTTAGCTTTAGGATAGTAATGGAAAAGGATGAGTGCTGTCCCAAGGGTAAGGTGTTGAATTGGGGGAAGGCTAACTTCAATGGGATTAGGCAGAAATTGGCAGCTGTTGATTGGGAGAGGCTGTTTGAGGGTAAATCCACATCTGGCATGTGGGAGTCTTTTAAGGAACAGTTGTTAGGGCTGCAGGATAGGCATGTGCCTGTAAAAAAGAAGGATAGGAAGGGTAGGATTCGAGAACCGTGGATAACCAGGGAAATTGAGGGATTGGTCAAAATGAAAAGAGTGGCGTATGGTAGGTCCAGGCAGCTAAAAACGGAGGGAGCTCTGGAGGAGTGCAAAGAAAGTAGGAAAGAACTCAAACGGGGAATTGGAAGGGCAAAAAGGAGTCACAAAATGTCCTTGGCAGACAAGATTAAGGAGAATGCCAAGGTATTTTATTCATACGTGAGGAACAAAAGCGTTGTCAGGGAAAAAAATGAGACCTCTCAGGGACAAAAGTGGGGAATTATGCTAGGAGCCCAAAGAAGTAGGGGAAATCCTAAATGAATACTTTGCGTCGGTTTTCACAAAGGAGAGGGCTGTGTTGACTGGGAGTGTCTCGGAGGAGAATGTTGACCCGTTTGAGAAAATCTCCATGACAAGGGAGGAAGTGTTAAGTTTTTTAGGGAATATAAAGACTGACAAATCCCCAGGGCCTGATGGAATCTATCCAAGGCTGCTCAGGGAGACGAGAGATGAAATCGCTGGGCCTCTGACGCAAATCTTTGTCTCGTCACTGGACACAGGTGAGGTCAGTAAGAAGTTTAACAACACCAGGTTAAAGTCCAACAGGTTTATTTGGTAGCAAAAGCCACACAAGCTTTCGGAGCTGCAAGCCCCTTCTTCAGGTGAGTGGGAATTCTGTTCACAAACAGAGCATATAAAGACACAGACTCAATTTACATGAATAATGGTTGGAATGCGAATACTTACAACTAATCAAGTCTTTAAGAAACAAAACAATGTGAGTGGAGAGAGCATCAAGACAGGCTAAAAAGATGTGTATTGTCTCCAGACAAGACAGCCAGTGAAACTCTGTGGGGGTTACAGATAGTGTGACATGAACCCAATATCCCGGTTGAGGCCGTCCTCGTGTGTGCGGAACTTGGCTATCAGTTTCTGCTCAGCGACTCTGCGCCGTCGTGTGTCGCGAAGGCCGCCTTGGAGAACGCTTACCCGAAGATCAGAGGCCGAATGCCCGTGACCGCTGAAGTGCTCCCCAACAGGAAGAGAACAGTCTTGCCTGGTGATTGTCGAGCGGTGTTCATTCATCCGTTGTCGCAGCGTCTGCATAGTTTCCCCAATGTACCATGCCTCGGGACATCCTTTCTTGCAGCGTATCAGGTAGACAACGTTGGCCGAGTTGCAAGAGTATGTACCGTGTACCTAGTGGATGGTGTTCTCACGTGAGATGATGGCATCTGTGTCGATGATCCGGCACGTCTTGCAGAGGTTGCTGTGGCAGGGTTGTGTGGTGTCGTGGTCACTGTTCTCCTGAAGGCTGGGTAGTTTGCTGCGGACAATGGTCTGTTTGAGGTTGTGCGGTTGTTTGAAGGCAAGAAGTGGGGGTGTGGGGATGGCCTTGGCGAGATGTTCGTCTTCATCAATGACATGTTGAAGGCTCCGGAGGAGATGCCGTAGCTTCTCCGCTCCGGGGAAGTACTGGACGACGAAGGGTACTCTGTCCACCGTGTCCCGTGTTTGTCTTCTGAGGAGGTTGGTGCGGTTTTTCGCTGTGGCACATCGGAACTGTCGATCGATGAGTCGAGCGCCATATCCTGTTCTTATGAGGGCATCTTTCAGCGTCTGGAGGTGTCTGTTGCGATCCTCCTCATCCGAGCAGATCCTGTGTATTCGGAGGGCTTGTCCGTAGGGGATGGCTTCTTTAACGTGTTTAGGGTGGAAGCTGGAGAAGTGGAGCATCGTGAGGTTATCCGTGGGCTTGCGGTACAGTGAGGTGCTGAGGTGACCGTCCTTAATGGAGATGCGTGTGTCCAAGAATGCAACCGATTCCAGAGAGTAGTCTATGGTGAGCCTGATGGTGGGATGGAACTTGTTGATGTCATCATAGAGTTGTTTCAGTGATTGCTCACCATGAGTCCAAAGGAAGAAAATGTCATCGATGTATCTAGTGTATAGCATCGGTTGAAGGTCCCGTGCGGTGAAGAAGTCTTGTTCGAACCTGTGCATGAAGATGTTGGCATATTGAGGTGCGAATTTGGTCCCCATGGCTGTTCCGTGTGTCTGGATGAAGAACTGGTTGTTGAAGGTGAAGATGTTGTGGTCCAGGATGAAGCGGATGAGATGTAAAATTGCATCTGGAAACTGGCAGTTGTTGGCGCTGAGCACTGAGGCCGTTGCAGCAATGCCATCGTCATGGGGGATGCTGGTGTAGAGTGCCGAGACATCCATTGTGACGAGGAGCGCTCCTGGTTCAACTGCTCCATGTGTGCCGAGTTTCTGTAGGAAGTCCGTCGTGTCGCGACAAAAGCTGGGGGTTCTTTGTACAATGGGTTTCAGGATGCCCTCGACATAGCCGGAGAGGTTCTCGCACAGGGTCCCATTGCCCGATACGATGGGACGGCCGGGTGTGTTTGCCTTGTGTATCTTCGGGAGGCAGTCGAGATCTCCAACGCGGGGAGTACGTGGGATGAGAGCACGGAGGGTGTTCTGAAGGTCCGGATCAAAGGTCTTGATCAGAGTGTTGAGTTGACGGGTGTGTTCTTTGGTCGGATCTGCAGGTAACTGTCTGTAGTGTTCCTCGTTGTTTAGTTGTCGGTACACTTCTTTGCAGTAATCCGTTCTGTTCAGTATGACGATGGCCCCTCCTTTGTCTGCTGGTTTGATGACAATGTTGCGGTTGGTCTTGAGAGCGTGGATGGCGTTGCGTTGTGCTTGGGTGATGTTCGGGGCTGTCTTGTGAGTGCGGCTGATGAATTTGGTGTTGACGCACCTCCTGACGGCTTGGGCATACATGTCAAGTCGAGGGCAGCGGCCTTCCGGAGGATTCCAATTCGACTCTTTCCTCTTCGGATGCACTGCGGATCTCTCTGTCGGCTGTTCCGGTTCATTGGCTGTCCCATTGTGTTCATTGTTGGCCTCTAGGGGTTTGTGGAAGAACTCCCTCAGCCTCATTCGCCTGATGAATTCCTCTGTGTCTGCTGCGAGACTGATGGGGTCTATTTTGGTGGTGGGGCAAAAATTAAGCCCTCGGCTGAGAACTTCGATTTCATCTGGTTGAAGTGTGTAGTCCGATAAGTTGACAATGGACTTCCCTGCAGTGGTACTGTTTTCTACTGTGGTACCGGGGGAGGCTTGGTTGCTGCTGGTGGTGATGCCGAGTTTCTTAAGTTTCCTGTTCTTGGTGTGCATGTAGATGGTGTAGTTCCTTTGTCTCGTCTGCTTGGCAGAGTTTCGCAGCTGGTCTGCATCCTGAGCACAAGTTGAGAATATGGATTCGATCTTGGTTTCCAGGCTGCGGTGTTTGCTGTAGAGTTGGTGTATGAGGTGGTTGAGGAGGGTGAGAGAGGTGCGACGGCAAAGTCTCTCAGCGTAGCCTGTGTTATAGGTTGACCTGAGTGGGTTCGTGATCCGTAGTCCTTTCGGTATTTTGTCTGCTTTCTTGCATCTTTGTAGAAACTTGATGTCTGTGTCGATATGCGCGATCTTCTTGGAGATCCTCTCCACTTGGAGCCGGCAGTTTGCGGCGTCGATGGTAGTCATGATGTGGAGATGCCGGCGTTGGACTGGGGTAAACACAGTAAGAAGTTTAACAACACCAGGTTAAAGTCCAACAGGTTTATTTGGTAGCAAAAGCCACACAAGCTTTCGGAGCTGCAAGCCCCTTCTTCAGGTGAGTGGGAATTCTGTTCACAAACAGAGCATATAAAGACACAGACTCAATTTACATGAATAATGGTTGGAATGTGAATACTTACAACTAATCAAGTCTTTAAGAAACAAAACAATGTGAGTGGAGAGAGCATCAAGACAGGCTAAAAAGATGTGTATTGTCTCCAGACAAGACAGCCAGCGAAACTCTGTGGGGGTTACAGATAGTGTGACATGAACCCAATATCCCGACCTCCTCAGAAGACAAACACGGGACACAGTGGACAGAGTACCCTTCGTTGTCCAGTACTTCCCTGGAGCGGAGAAGCTACGGCATCTCCTCCGGAGCCTTCAACATGTCATTGATGAAGACGAACATCTCGCCAAGGCCATCCCCACACCCCCACTTCTTGCCTTCAAACAACCGCACAACCTCAAACAGAGCATTGTCCGCAGCAAACTACCCAGCCTTCAGGAGAACAGTGACCACGACACCACACAACCCTGCCACAGCAACCTCTGCAAGACGTGCCGGATCATCGACACAGATGCCATCATCTCACGTGAGAACACCATCCACCAGGTACACGGTACATACTCTTGCAACTCGGCCAACGTTGTCTGCCTGATACGCTGCAGGAAAGGATGTCCCGAGGCATGGTACATTGGGGAAACTATGCAGACGCTGCGACAACGGATGAATGAACACCACTCGACAATCACCAGGCAAGACTGTTCTCTTCCTGTTGGGGAGCACTTCAGCGGTCACAGGCATTCGGCCTCTGATATTCGGGTAAGCGTTCTCCAAGGCGGCCTTCGCGGCACACGACAGCGCAGAGTCGCTGAGCAGAAACTGATAGCCAAGTTCCGCACACACGAGGACGGCCTCAACCGGGATATTGGGTTCATGTCACACTATCTGTAACCCCCACAGGGTTTCACTGGCTGTCTTGTCTGGAGACAATACACATCTTTTTAGCCTGTCTTGATGCTCTCTCCACTCACATTGTTTTGTTTCTTAAAGACTTGATTAGTTGTAAGTATTCACATTCCAACCATTATTCATGTAAATTGAGTCTGTGTCTTTATATGCTCTGTTTGTGAACAGAATTCCCACTCACCTGAAGAAGGGGCTTGCAGCTCCGAAAGCTTGTGTGGCTTTTGCTACCAAATAAACCTGTTGGACTTTAACCTGGTGTTGTTAAACTTCTTACTGTGTTTACCCCAGTCCAACGCCGGCATCTCCACATCATGACAGGTGAGGTCCCAGAGGATTGGAGGATAGCTAATGTGGTCCTGTTATTTAAGAAGGGTAGGAAGGATAATCCGGGAAATTATAGGCCGGTGAGCTTGACATCCGTGGTAGGGAAGTTGTTGGAGAGGATTCTTAGAGGTAGGATGAATGCGCATTTAGAAAGGAATAAACTAATTAACGATAGTCAGCATGGTTTTGTGAGAGGGAGGTCATGCCTCACTAACCTGGTGGAGTTTTTTGAAGAAGTGACTAGAATGGTTGACGAGGGTAGGGCCGTGGATGTCATCGATATGTACTTTAGTAAACGTTTGACAAAGTCCCTCATGGTAGGTTGGTGCAAAAGATTGGATCTCATGGGATAAAGGGAGAGGTGGCTAGATGGGTGGAGAACTGGCTTGGTCACAGAATAAGACAATACACATCTCTTTAACCTGTGCTTAATGCTCCCTCCACCCACATTGTCTGTATCTTTAAGATCTGGTTGGCTGTAGAGATTTGCATTCTAATCAGTATTCTGTAACTTGATTTTGTGTCTCTGTGCTCTGTTTGAGAGCACATCTCCACTCCATCTGACGAAGGAGCAGCGCTCCGAAAGCTAATGGTATTTGCTACCAAATAAACCTGTTGGACTTTACCCTGGTGTTGTTAAAACTCTTACTGTGTTCACCCCAGTCCAACGCCGGCATCTCCACATCTTGGTCACAGAAGACAGAGGGTGGTAGTGGAAGGGTCTTTTTCCGGCTGGATGCTTGTGACTAGTGGTGTTCCGCAGGGCTCTGTATTGGGAGCTCTGCTGTTTGTGATTTATACAAACAATCTGGAAGAAGGTGTAAGTGGGGTGATCAGTAAGTTTGCGGACGACACGAAAATGGCTGGACTTGCAGATAGTGAGGAACATTGTCATAAGAACATAAGAACATAAGAAATAGGAGCAGGAGTAGGCCATCTAGCCCCTCGAGCCTGCCCCGCCATTCAATAAGATCATGGCTGATCTGAAGTGGATCGGTTCCACTTACCCGCCTGATCCCTATAACCCCTAATTCCCTTACCGATCAGGAATCCATCTATCCGTGATTTAAACATATTCAACGAGGCAGCCTCCACCACTTCAGTGGGCAGAGAATTCCAGAGATTCACCACCCTCTGAGAGAAGAAGTTCCTCCTCAACTCTGTCCTAAACTGACCCCCCTTTATTTTGAGGCTGTGCCCTCTAGTTCTAGCTTCCTTTCTAAGTGGAAAGAATCTCTCCACCTCTACCCTATCCAGCCCCTTCATTATCTTATAGGTCTCTATAAGATTCCCCCTCAGCCTTCTAAATTCCAATGAATACAAACCCAATCTGCTCAGTCTCTCCTCATAATCAACACCCCTCATCTTTGATATCAACCTGGTGAACCTTCTCTGCACTCCCTCCAAGGCCAATATATCCTTCCGCAAATAAGATCTTCCAATCTATGTTTGGGATCAGCAGTGCCTCTCCACCCCCTCTCTTGCCTCCCTCCCTGTCCTTCCTGAAACATCTGGATCCCGGCACCTGGAGTATCCAGTCCTGTCCCTGAGACATCCAAGTCTCCGTAATGGCCACCACATCAAACTTCCAGGCATCGATCCATGCTCTGAGCTCATCCCCTTTATTCACTATACTCCTGGCACTAAAGTAAACACATCTCAATCCTTTGAACAAAGAACAAAGAACAGTACAGCACAGGAAACAGGCCCTTCGGCCCTCCAAGCCTGTGCCGCTCCTTGGTCCAACTGACCAATCGTTTGTATCCCTCCATTCCCAGGCTGCTCATGTGACTATCCAGGTAAGTCTTAAACGATGTCAGCGTGCCTGCCTCCACCACCCTACTTGGCAGCGCATTCCAGGCCCCCACCACCCTCTGTGTAAAAAACGTCCCTCTGATGTCTGAGTTATACTTCGCCCCTCTCAGCTTGAGCCCGTGACCCCTCGTGATCGTCACCTCCGACCTGGGAAAAAGCTTCCCACTGTTCACCCTATCTATACCCTTCATATTCTTGTACACCTCTATTAGATCTCCCCTCATTCTCCGTCTTTCCAAGGAGAACAACCCCAAGCTACCCAATCTCTCCTCATAGCTAAGACCCTCCATAACTGGCAACATCTTTGGTCTGAGCTCTGCCCTTCTCTATTCCCCGTCCATCCTTCCTCTTGCACCGTCTATAACCCTTCTCTGTTTGCGAGCTAACTTCCTCGCTCCCAGTCACCTCGTCTCGATCCCCTCCCCCCAACCTATCTAGTTTAAACTCTCCCCATTAGCCTTAGCTAACCTTCCCGCCAGGATATTGGTCCCCCTGGGATTCAACTGCCACCCGTTTTTTGTGTACAGGTCACACCTGCCCCTAAAGAGGTCCCAATGGTCCAGGAACCTGAATCCCTGCCCCCTGCACCAGTCCCTCAGCCACACATTCATCCTCCACCTCACTCCATTCCTGCCCTCACCCTCCCGTGGCACAGGCAGCAATCCTGAGATTACTACCTTTGCTTTCCTCCTTCTCAGCTGTCTCCCTAATTCCCTATTATCGCTTTTCATGACCCCTTCTCCCTTCCTACCCACATCAGCGGTACCAATATGTACCGCTACCTCTGGCTCCTCTCCCTCCCACCTCAGGATTTCTGGGACTCGCCCAGCGACATCCTGGATCCCGGCCCCAGGGAGGCAGACCACCATCCGAGACTCCCGCCTGCCTCCGCAAAAACGCCTGTCCGACCCCCTTCCTGTCGAGTCCCCGATTAACACTGCCTTCCTCCTCTTTTCCTTAGCCGTCTGAGTTCCAGGGCCGGACTCCACTCCGGAGACACGGCCACTGATGCTTCCCCCAGGCGGGCTTCCCCCCCAGCAGTACTCAGGCAGGAGTACTTGTTGTTTGGGGCACTTCCACTGGGGTGCTCTCAATCACCCGAGCTTTACCCTTCCTGGCCGTCACCCACTTGGCCTCCACCCGTGGCCCTGGTGTGACCACCTGATGATAGCTCTTGTCTATCACCTCCTCATTCTCCCTTAACAGCCTAAGATCCTCAAGCTGCACTTCCAGCTCCTTAACACGGCCCCTCAGGAACCGCAGCTCGACGCACCCCTCACAGATGTGGATGTCCGGGAGGCCAGGTGCCTCCAGGACCTCCCACATCCTACACTGGGAACAACACACTGGCTTCACACTCATATTTGCCCCTTTATACCAAGGTACACAGAGAAAAGTAAATATGAAAAAACTCACCACTGCTCGCCCTGTCCCCCAAAGCCCTGTGAGCCAAAGCCCTTATAGCTCACACTCTGCTCCCTGCTCACTACGCTGCCCGCTCCCGACGCTGCCCGCTGTGTACTGCAGCCTACCTTTTATACTTCGCGCGCTTAAAAAACCCTTCCCAGACTCCTTAGCAGCCCACTTCCGGTTTTCAGTTTAAAATTAAGAAAAATACTACTACAAAAATAAAGGCAAAAAAAACACACACTAACTGACAAAATAAATAAATAAATAAATCTCTCACCAGCACTCCTGCCACAAATCACTCCCTCTCTGCTTGCTCCAGTGGAACAATATGATAGCCATAATTGAAACATTGCTAAGGGAGCGACAGGGCTGGCAGCTTAATGTTCCGGGGTACAGGTGCTTTCGGCGGGACAGAGGTGGAGGAAAGAGAGGAGGGGGAGTTGCTTTTTTGATTGAAGGGAGCATCACGGCAGTAGCGAGAGAAGAAATAACCAAGAGACCATCCGCGAGGATTTGTGGTGGAACTAAGAAATAAGAAAGGGATGGTGACCTTATTGGGGTTGTTCAATAAGTCCCCAAATAGTCAATGGGAATTAGCAGAACAAATATGCAGGGAGGCTGGGCAGACTTGCTGGAGTAATAGGGTTGTCATAGTAGGGGATTTTAATTTTCCTGACATAGACTGAGACTGCCATAGTATTAAGGGTTCAGATGGGGTGGAATTTGTTAAGTGTGTTTCGGAAAGTTTTCTCAGGCAGTATGTGGAGGGGCCTACTCGGGAAAGGGCAAAATTTGATCTACTCTTGGGAAATAGAGCAGGGCAAGTAACTGAGGTGATGGTGGGGGAGCACTTTGGAACCAGTGACCATAACTCTATTAATATTAAAATAGTTACGGAAAGGGGCAAAACTGGTCGACAGGTACAAGTTCAAAATTGGGGCAAGGTGAATTTTGATGGAATTAGACAGGAGTTTGCAAGGAGTGACTGGAGCAGCTTGTTTGAGGGCAAAGGGAACTCCGGCAAGTGGGAGGACTTTAAAAGTGAAATAGCTAGAGTTCAGGGTCTATATGTTCCTGTTCGGGTGAAGGGCAAGGCTGGCAGGAGTAGGGAACCCTGGATGACAAAATATATGAAGGTTTTGGCCAGGAAAAAGGAGGAGGCATGGCTCAGGTACAAGCAGCTGAAATCAAGGGATTCCCTGGAGGTGTACAGGGAATACAGGAGTATACTCAAGAAGGAAATTAGGAGGGCAAAAAGGGGGCATGAGGTAGCTTTGGCTGAGAGGATTAAGGTGAATCCAAAGAGATTCTTTAAGTATATTAAAGGAAAAAGAATAACTAGAGAGAATAGGACCCCTCAAGGACCAAAAGACCAAAGAACAAAGAAAATTACAGCACAGGAACAGGCCTTTCGGCCCTCCAAGCCTGCACCGACCATACTACCCATGTGAACTAAAACTCCCTACCTTTCCGGGAACCATATCCCTCTATTCCCATCCTATTCATGTATTTGTCAAGACGCCCCTTAAAAGTCACTATCGTACCTGCTTCCACTACCTCCCCCGGCAGTGAGTTCGCAGGCACCCACCATCCTCTGTGTAAAAAACTTGCCTCGTACATCTCCTTTAAACCTTGCCCCTCGCATCTTAAACCTATGCCCCCTCGTGCGTGATTGACTTTTCCACCCTGGGAAAAAGCTTCTGACTATCCACTCTGTCCATGCCCCTCATAATCTTGTAGACTTCGATCAGGTCTCCCCTCAACCTCCATCATTCCAGTGAGAACAAACCAAGTTTCTCCAACTTCTCCTCATAGCTAATGCCCTCCACACCAGGCAACATCCTGGTAAATCTTTTCTGTATCCTCTCCAAAGCCTCTACATCCTTCTGGTAGTGTGGCGACCAAAATTGATCGGTGCTGTGTCCACTGTTATTAGTCATTTATATTAATGATTTGGATGAGAACTTTGGACGCATGGTTAATAAGTTTGCAGATGACACCAATATTGGCAGCATAGTGGACAGTGAAGAAGGTTATAACTCATAGCTAATGCCCTCCACACCAGGCAACATCCTGGTAAATCTTTTCTGCACCCTCTCCAAAGCCTCCACATCCTTCTGGTAGTGTGGTGACCAGAACTGAACACTATGGGCCCGATTTTACCAATCCTTTGGGCGCGAAATCGCGGTAAAGTTGGGCGTCGGGCCTATACCGCGATCTGCACCCGATTCCGAGCAGATCGCGGCTTTACCAACACCCGATTCGAACACGGGTCTGGCCCGCGCCCGAATCGGGCGGCCCGATGATTTAAATGCATTAGCATGCATTTAAATCGACTTAATGAACCGCGCGCCCAACTCTACCGCCAAATCCCACTTTACCGTCTTCTGGTCCATTCCGAATCTGCGCTTTTTGCGACCTGCAGAATAAAAATCCGAAGCTGATTTCTATTCTGCAGGGGAACCTCTGAAGCCCTCTCTGCCCTTGTGAAGTCACCATCCTCCTCGATTATCCTTCGTGGCCCCCCCACGAACCACCCCGGCAGACCCCTCCCACAGATCAAACCCCCCTGGGAGGCAGGCCTCCCCCCCCCCCACCCGGATCAGACCCCCCTGGGAGGCAGGCCCCCCTTGGCAGAGCACATCCCCAACCTACCTAGCTCATTGTTCCACTGGAGCAAGCTGAGAGGGAGTGATTGGAGGCAGCAGTGCTGGTGAGAGATTGATTGAATTATTTATGTTTTTAATTAGTCAGTTAGTGTGTGTTTTCTTTTGGCCTTTACTTTTGCAGTAGTATTTTTCTTAAGTTTAAAGTGAAAACCGGAAGTGGGCTGCTAAGGAGTCTGGGAAGGGTTTTTGAAGCGCGCGAAGTATAAAAGGTAGGCTGCAGTATACAGCGGGCAGCGTCGGGAGCGGGCAGTGGAGTGCGTGGGAACCAGAGTGTGAGCTATAAGGCTTTGGCTCACAGGGCTTAGGCAGAAAGGGCGAGCAGGAGTGAGTTTAATTCATTTTTGCTGTTTCTACCTGGTACTGGCAAGGTATCTAGAGGGGATGGGTGTGCAGGCAGTGCTATGTTCCTCTTGCACTATGTTTGAGGTGAGGGATGACGACAGTGTCCCTGCTGATTACACCTGTGGGAATTGCACCCATCTGCAGCTCCTCCAAAACCGTGTTAGGGAACTGGAGCTGGAGTTCGATGAACTTAGGATCATTAGGGACGCAGAGGTGGCCATAGACAGAAGCTTTAGGAATACAGTTACTCCGAAGAATGAAAACAGATGGGTGACGGTGAGAGGGGCTGGGAGGAAGCAGTCCGTGCAGGGATCCCCGGTGGTCGTTCCCCTTAGCAACAAGTATTCCGCTTTGGAGACGGTTGAGGGGGATGATATACCAGTGGTGAGCCGCAGTGAGAGGATCTCCAGCACTGTGTCCATCTCTGTGGCTCGGGAGGGTAAGGGGCAGAGCGGGAGGGCAATAGTTATTGGGGACTCGTTAGTTGGAGGGATAGGTAGGAGGTTCTGTGGCAGCAAAAGAGACTCGAGGATGGTATGTTGCCTGCCGGATGCCAGGGTCCGTGACGTCTCAGACCGTGTTTTCCGGATTCTTAACGGGGAGGGGAAACAGTCACAAGTCGTGGTACACATTGGTACCAACGACATAGGTAAGAGAAGGGACGGGGATTTAAAGCAGGAATTTCTGGAGCTGGGCTGGAAGCTGAGAGCCAAGACAAAACATGTGGTCATCTCTGGTACGTTGCCGGTGCCACGTGATAGAGGGTTGAGGAACAGGGAGAGAGTGCAGATAAACATGTGGTTGCAGGGATGGTGTAGGAGGGAGGGTTTCAGATACGTGGATAATTGGAACACATTCTGGGGAAGGTTGGACCTGTACAAACAGGACGGGATGCACCTGAACCAGAGGGGCACCAATATCCAAGGAGGGAAATTTGATACGGCTCTTCAGGGGGGTTTAAACTAATTTGTCAGGGGAGTGGGAAAAGGAGTTGTAGTCCAGAATTCAGTGAGGGTGGTGAGGTATTGGGGAAGGTATCAGGGTCAAGGGTGGGTACCGGTAGACAGCAAGGTGGGTTGAAGTGTGTCTACTTCAATGCAAGGAGCATCCGGAACAAGGTAGATGAACTTGGGGCGTGGATTGGTACTTGAGACTACGATGTTGTGGCCATTACGGAGACGTGGGTAGAACAAGGACAGGAATGGTTGTTGGACGTTCCGGGGTATGGATGTTTCACAAAGTGTAGGGAAGCTGGTAAAAGAGGTGGAGGAGTGGCATTGTTAATCAAGGATAGTTTAACGGCTGCGGAAAGGCACTTCGAGGGGGATCTGCACACTGGGGTAATATGGGCTGAGGTTAGAAATAGGAAAGGAGCGGTCACGTTGTTAGGAGTTTACTATAGGCCCCCAAATAGTAATAGAGATGTGGAGGAAGAAATTGCTAAGCAGATTATGGATATGTGTGGGGGTCACAGGGTAGTTGTCATGGGGGACTTTAACTTTCCAAATATTGATTGGAACCTTTGTAGGTCAAATAGTTCGGATGGGGCAGTTTTTGTGCAGTGTGTGCAGGAGGGTTTCCTGACACAATATGTGGTTAGGCCAACAAGAGGTGAGGCCACATTGGATTTGGTACTGGGAAATGAACTGGGCCAAGTGTTAGATTTGGTTGTGGGAGAGCACTTTGGAGATAGTGACCACAATTCGGTGTCTTTTGTTATTCCAATGGAGAGGGATAGGGCCGTACGGCAGGGCAAGGTTTACAACTGGGGGAGAGGTAATTATGATGCGATTAGGCAAGAATTAGGGGGCATAAGTTGGGAACAGAAACTGTCAGGGAAAGGAACTAATGAAAAGTGGAACTTTTTCAAGGAACAAATACTGGATGTCCTTGATAGGTATGTCCCTGTCAGGCAGGGAGGAAATGGCCGAGTTAGGGAACCATTGTTCACGAAAGAGGTGGAATGTCTTGTGAAAAGGAAGAGGGAAGCTTATGTAGGGATGAGGAAACAAGGTCCAGATGGCTCGATTGAGGGTTACAAGTTAGCAAGGAATGAGCTGAAAAAGGGGCTGAGGAGAGCTGGGAGGGGACATGAGAAGTCCTTGGTGGGTCGGATCAAGGAAAACCCCAAGGCTTTTTACTCTTATGTGAGGACTAAAAGAATGACCAGGGTGAAGTTAGTGCCGGTCAAGGACAGTCGTGGGAACTTGTGTATGGAGTCAGTAGAGATAGGCGAGGTGATGAATGAATACTTTTCTTCAGTGTTCACCAAGGAAAGGGGCCATGTTTTTGAGGAAGAGAAGGTGTTACAGGCTAATAGGCTGGAGGAAATAGATGTTCGGAGGGAGGATGTCCTGGCAGTTGTGAATAAACTGAAGGTCGATAAGTCCCCTGGGCCAGATGAAATATATCCTAGGATTCTTTGGGAGGCAAGGGATGAGATTGCAGAGCCTTTGGCTTTGATCTTTGGGTCTGATGCGCGTTATCACACACGAGGCTTGATGCTCAGGAAATTCAGGCTTTTATTTGCTGTAACAAGGCAGCTACTACTTATATACACGATCCCAGACTGAGGGGCCCCAGACTGAGCAGAGACCTTTATACCTCTCCCAGGAGGCGGAGCCCGACTGGGATGTACCACAATACTACGATACAAAGGTGTAACAACCCAACCCTAACCCCAACAGCAACAAGTAGAACAACCCATCCCTAACCCCAACAGCAACATATGGAGGATTGCGGATGTGGTCCCTATATTCAAGAAAGGGAACAGGGACAGCCCGGGAAATTACCGACCGGTGAGTCTAACCTCAGTGGTTGGTAAGTTGATGGAGAGGATCCTGAGAGACAGGATTTATGATCATCTAGAGAAGTTTAGTATGATCAAAAGTAGTCAGCACGGCTTTGTCAGGGGCAGGTCGTGCCTTACGAGCCTGGTTGAGTTCTTTGAAAATGTGACCAAGCACATTGACGAAGGAAGAGCGGTGGATGTGGTCTATATGGACTTCAGCAAAGCGTTCGATAAGGTCCCCCATGCAAGACTTCTTGAGAAAGTGAGAGGGCATGGGATCCAAGGGGCTGTTGCCTTGTGGATCCAGAACTGGCTTGCCTGCAGAAGGCAGAGAGTGGCTGTGGAGGGGTCTTTCTCTGCATGGAGGTCAGTGACCAGTGGAGTGCCCCAGGGATCTGTTCTGGGACCCTTGCTGTTTGTCATTTTCATAAATGACCTGGATGAGGAAGTGGAGGGATGGGTTGGTAAGTTTGCTGACGACACCAAGGTAGGTGGTGTTGTGGATAGTTTGGAGGGATGTCAGAAGTTGCAGCGAGACATAGATAGAATGCAAGACTGGGCGGAGAAGTGGCAGATGGACTTCAACCCGGATAAGTGTGTAGTGATCCATTTTGGCAGATCCAATGGGATGGAGCAGCAGTATAAAATGAAGGGTACCATTCTTAGCAGTGTAGAGGATCAGAAGAACCTTGGGGTCCGGGTCCATAGGACTCTTAAATCGGCCTCGCAGGTGGAGGATGCGGTCAAGAAGGCGTATGGCGTACTGGCCTTCATTAATCGAGGGATTGAGTTTAGGAGTCGGGAGATAATGCTGCAGCTTTATAGGACCCTGGTTAGACCCCACTTGGAGTACTGCGCGCAGTTCTGGTCACCTCATTACAGGAAAGATGTTGAAGCCATTGAAAGTGTGCAGAGGAGATTTACAAGGATGTTGCCTGGATTGGGGGGCATGCCTTATGAGGATAGGTTGAGGGAGCTTGGTCTCTTCTCCCTGGAGAGACGAAGGATGAGAGGTGACCTGATAGAGGTTTACAAGATGTTGAGGGGTCTGGATAGGGTGGACTCTCAGAGGCTATTTCCAAGGGCTGAAATGGTTGCTACGAGAGGACACAGGTTTAAGGTGCTGGGGGGTAGGTACAGGGGGGATGTCAGGGGTAAGTTTTTCACTCAGAGGGTGGTGGGTGAGTGGAATCGGCTGACGTCGGTGGTGGTGGAGGCAAACTCGTTGGGGTCTTTTAAGAGACTTCTGGATGAGTACATGGGATTTAATGGGATTGAGGGCTATAGATAGGCCTAGAGGTGGGGATGTGATCGGCGCAACTTGTGGGCCGAAGGGCCTGTTTGTGCTGTGGCTTTCTATGTTCTATGTTCTATGTACATACTTGTAGTACTGGCCAGACCCTGGCTCAGTACTATCTAGTGGGAACCAACGATGGTTCACCACATTCACCCCTCCTTTGAAGACAAAGGGCGGCGGGGTACAAAAACAGAATAATTTGTCATCAGTCTCTAAGTTCACACGGTCAGGGGGACCGCACCGCCGTTGTGACCTCCTCAATACCGGCGATGACACCGGAGTAGGCACTTGCGGTGGCGTTCTCCCCAAGGCGATGTCCAACTGTTCCTCCACAGACTCACGGGCCGGTTGACCCTGAGGTGACGGTAATCCATGGAGTTCCGACACACCCTGAAGTGGCGACCATCCTCTGGACTCAGGCAAGCTGTACACGGGAGTAAAAGGGTTAAGTAATGGTCCCGATGCTGCCCGCGCCGTGTCCGGAGGGGAAACAAGAGTTTTGGGGTTTGTAACAGGGGGTATGGGAGCGACAGGGGTTGCTACGTCCCCTGCTGGCGCCAGGTCTCGGATCGAGACCGTGTCCTCTCGCCCGTCAGGGTATGCCACATAGGCATACTGAGGGTTGGCGTGGAGGAGATGGACCTGTTCGACCAACGGGTCGGACTTGCGGGCCCTTACATGTCGCCGCAGGAGGACAGGTCCTGAGTACGTCAACCAAGACGGTAAGGAGGTCCCCGAGGAAGACTTCCGAGGGAATGAAAACATCCTCTCATGGGGAGTAGCGTTGGCTGCCGTACACAGGAGTGAGCGTATGGAATGGAGCGCATCAGGGAGCACCTCTTGCCAACGGGAGACTGGAAGGCTTTTTGACTTCAACGCCAGTAAGACAGCCTTCCAGACTGTAGCATTCTCACGTTCCACCTGTCCGTTACCCCGAGGGTTGTAGCTCGTGGTTCTACTAGAGGCAATCCCGTATGAGAGCAGGTATTGCCTCAAGTCATCGCTCATGAACGACGAGCCCCTGTCGCTGTGAATGTAGCTGGGGTACCTGAACAGGATAAAAAGATCACGGAATGCCTTGATAACCGTGGCAGCGGATGTATCAGAGCAGGGAACAACAAAAGGGAATCTCGAGTACTCGTCAATGATGTTGAGGAAGTACACATTCCGATCTGTTGAGGGAAGGGGGCCCTTAAAATCGACACTCAGTCTCTCGAAGGGACGAGTGGCCTTGACTAAATGTGCCCGGTCAGGTCGGTAAAAGTGCGGTTTGCATTCCGCGCATACCCGACAGCTTCTTGTTATGGACCTGACGTCCTCCACCGAGTAGGGCAGATTGCGGGCTTTTATAAAGTGGCAGAGCCGAGTGACCCCAGGATGGCATAGGTCATTATGGAGAGCCTGCCAACGGTCCTCCTGTATACTGGCGCATGTTCCACGCGAGAGGGCATCCGAGGGCTCACTGAGTTTCCCTGGACGATACATGATGTCATAGTTATAGGTGGAGAGGTCGATTCTCCACCGCAAGATCTTGTCGTTCTTGATCTTGCCCCTCTGCGTGTTATTAAACATGAACGCCACGGACCGCTGGTCCGTGATCAGGGTGAACCGTTTTCCCGCCAAGTAATGGCGCCAGTGCCTGACGGCCTCCACAATGGCCTGGGACTCCTTTTCCACCGCTGAATGCCGAATTTCGGGGCCTTGGAGGGTGCGGGAAAAAAATGCGACGGGCCTGCCCGCCAGGTTAAGTGTGGCGGCCAGGGCGAAATCAGATGCATCGCTCTCCACCTGAAAGGTGATGGACTCATCAACAGCGTGCATCGTAGCTTTCGCGATGTCGGCTTTTAATTTATCAAAGGCCAATCGGGCCTCTGGTGTTAGGGGAAAAGTCGTGGACTTAATGAGCGGACGGGCTTTGTCCGCGTAATTGGGAACCCACTGTGCATAATAAGAGAAGAAGCCTAAGCATCATCTCAGTGCTTTTGCACTAGTGGGCAGGGGAAGTTCAGAAAGGGGGCGCATACGGTCTGGATCAGGGCCAATGACCCCGTTTTCCACCACGTATCCTAGGATGGCTAAACGGCGCGTACGAAATACACACTTCTCCCTGTTGTAGGTCAGGTTCAGGCGAGATGCAGTGCGTAGGAAGTTCAGGAGATTCGTGTCGTGGTCTTGCTGGTCATGGCCACAGATGGTGACATTATCCAGGTACGGGAAGGTAGCCCGCAGCCCGTTCTGGTCCACCATTCGGTCCATAGGACGCTGGAAGACCGAGACCCCATTGGTGACACCAAAGGGAACCCTGAGAAAGTGATACAAGCGACCATCCGCCTCAAAAGGCGTGTATTGTCGGTCCTCTGGGCGATTGGGGAGTTGGTGGTAGGCAGACCTGAGGTCTATGGTGGAGAACACCCGGTACTGCGCAATCTGATTGACCATATCAGATATGCGCGGGAGGGGATACGCATCCAGCTGCGTGTATCTATTAATGGTCTGACTATAGTCAATGACCATCCGGGGTTTGTTCCCACTCTTGACCACCACGACCTGCGCTCTCCACGGACTAGCGCTGGGTTGTATGATCCTTTCCTTGAGGAGCCGCTGAACTTCAGATCGAATGAAGATCCAATCCTCAGCGCTGTAACGCCTACTCTTAGTCGCAATGGGCTTGCAGCCTGGCACAAGATTCTGGAACAGGGAGGGTGTGGTAATCTTCAGCGTCGAGAGGCTACAGGCGGGGCGCGTTGGGCAATTTGGAAGCTGCTGTTCTCCCACTGAAAGCAGAGGGAGTGGCCCACCGTACTGTAGGGTTACACTCCTCAAATGGACCATGAAGTTTAGTCTGAGAAGTATTGGCGCGCAAAGGTACGGCAACACTAGGAGCTTGAAACGCTCGTAAACTGTGCCTTGCACCGTTAAAGTTACCACGCAACTCCCTAGCACGGTGACAGACCGGGACCTTGATGCCATAGAAATTGTCTGTTTGACAGGTTGAATCCGGAGTCCACACCGCTTCACAGCATCTGGGTGGATAAAGCTCTCAGTGCTCCCGCTGTCAAACAGACAATAAATCAAGTGGTCGTTTACCTGAATGTCCATCATAGACTTGTCAAGTCTATGAGGCTTGGCCTGGTCCAGGATGATCGACGCCACCGTTGGTTCATGAGCGCCACTGCATGCAGCTGAAATTGACGAGGATGACCCCTGCTGGTCGTTCGTGGTCGGTGCCGACCAACATGGCCGCTCCCATAAGTCGCACGTGGTTGATGGCGCCAAACTCAGCGACCCCTGGTGGTCACACATCTCCGACTCCATCGACCGTAATGGCGTCGTCCTGGCCTCGCACGTGGACGAAACCCTCGACGATTTCGACGACTAAGAACCGGGCTCTGAGGAATCGCAGGCCGCACTGCTGTTCCGAGAAGCAGATTTAGATCGGCACACTTTCGAATAGTGCCCCTTCCTACCGCAGGTGGAGCACAACACATCTCTAGCGGGACACCGTTGCCGAGTATGCTTCGCTCCCCCACAGAAGTAGCACCGCGGGCCGCCCGGAGCTGCTGCCGTCGTCTGGTCCGAGTGTGAGCACGCCATTACGCAGCATTTCGAACCCGAGGGACGAGGAGGGATTGGCGACTGCTCCTGCCACATTGTCTCCACGTGGTCTTCAGGATACAATACTAGGCTTTTGGAGGCCGTCTCCAGCATCTCCGCTAGTTCTATTGCCTGGGTAAGGTCAAGGTTACCTTTCTCCAGTAGTTTGAGTCGAATGTACGACGAAAAAGTCAGTTACCTGGGGGCTTCGACCTCTTTGTTCGACTGGAGCAGGACTGAGGGAGAGATTCTTAGCAGGAGTGCTGAGGGTAAGCAAAGTACTGATTTATTTATTTATTTAATTGTATTCCTTGTTTGTTTCGCGGGCTTTTTTCAAGCTTTTAAATTAAAGGAAGTGAGGTCAGCTGAAGGGGATGCTGGTAGGTTGAGTTCTTAGTATAAAAGTCAGTTACCTGGGTGCTTCGACCTCTTTGTTCGACTGGAGCATAAAAAGCCGGCCGCACTATACAGCGGGCAGCGTCGGGAGCGGGCAGCAGAGTGTGTGGGAAGCAGAGTGTGAGCTTTAAGGGCTTTGGCTCACAGGGCTTAGGCAGAAAGGGCGAGGCAAGGTAAGTTATTTTTATCCAAACCTGTATCAGATAAGGGTAGCTATGAGCGATAGGCCAGTTCAGTGCTTCCAGTGTGGGATGTGGGAGTTCCTGGAAACACCTAGCCTCCCAGCGGTTCACATTTGTGCCAGGTGCGTGGAACTGCAGCTCCTGAAGGACCGCGTCACGGAACTGGAGCTGCAGATTGCTGACCTTGGTCTAGTCAGGGAGAATGAGAGAATAATTGACATGAGTTATAGGCAACTAGTTACACCGGGGCATCGGGAGGAAGACACGTGGGTCACAGTTAGGAGGAGTAAAGGTCAGAAGGGTAACGTACCAGAGAGTACTCCAGTGGATGTCTCTCATAATAGGAAGGGCTCGGCGACAGGTGTGAGAGGGGAGGGGAGTGAGCAATTAGTGGAGGGGTCACCTGTGGTTGTCCCACTCCAAAACAAGTATATTGTTTTGGATAGTGTGGAGGAGGATGACTCTCCAGGGGTAAGCCACAGTGACCAGGTCACTGGCACACAGTCAGGCTCTGTGGCCCGGAAAGGAAAGAGAGGGGTTAGGAGAGCAATAGTGGTGGGGGATGCGTCGGTTAGAGGCACGGACAGGCGATTCTGTGGGTGCGAACGGGACTCCAGGATGGTAGTCTGCCTACCTGGTACTGGGGTACTGGATATCTCCGAGCAGATAGGAGGCATCTTAAAAGGGGAAGATAAAGAAACGGATGTCATTGTACACATTGGTGCAAATGACGTAGACAGGAAGAGCAGGGGGATCCTACGAGAGCAATTCAGGGAGTTGGGAAATAGGCTAAAAAGTAGGGCCTCCAGGGTGGCAATCTCTGGGCTGCTCCCAATGCCTCGTGCCAGTGAGGCTAAGAATAGGGAGTTAGTAAAATTGAATGCTTGGCTAAAGGACTGGTCCAGGAGGGAGGGCTTCATTTTCCTAGATCAATGGGAAGTTTTCAGGAGAGGATGGCACCTGTACAAGAAGGACAGGTCACAACTAAATTGGAAGGGCACGAATATCCTGGCTGGGAGTTTTGCTAGTGCAGTTCGGGGGGGTTTAAACTAGTATGGCAGTGGGGAGGGGATCAAAATATTAGGTCTACAAGTGTAGAGGGGACGAGCTTGGGGCTGGGACAAGGCTGGCAAAGAAGAAGAGCACTCTGGGGGAGGATGACCTCACTGGGCCTGGAGGTCTGGAGTGCTTATACTTCAATGCAAGGAGCGTAGCAGGTAAGACAGATGAACTTAGGGCCTTAATGCTCACGAGGAATTTGGATGTGGTTGCGGTGACAGAGACTTGGTTGAAAGAGGGACAGGACTGGCAGCTGAATATTCCGGGGTACAAGTGTTTTAGGCGAGACAGAGGAGGGGCCAAAAGAGGTGGGGGAGTGGCAGTATTAGTTGGAGAGCATATTACAGCAGTGCAGAGGGAGGACAATTCAGAGGGGTCGTGTAATGAGTAACTCTGGGTGGAGCTTAGAAACAGGAAGGGCGCAGTCACTATGTTGAGGGTGTACTACAGGCCCCCCAACAGCCCAAGGGAAGTGGAAGAATGGATATGTCAGGATACACTGGATAGGTGCAGGAAAAATAGGGTTGTTGTAGTGGGAGACTTCAATTTCCCTGGTATAGACTGGAAATCGCTGAGAGCTGGGACTCTGAATGGGGAGGAATTTGTAAAATGCGTACAGGAGGGTTCTTTGGAACAATATGTAGATAGCCCGACGAGAGAGGGGGCTATACTGGACCTAGTACTGGGGAATGAGCCCGGTCAGGTCTTCAAAGTTTGGTAGGGGAACATGTGGCAAATAGTGACCACAATTCTGTTAGCTTTAGGATAGTGATGGAAAAGGATGAGTGGTGTCCCAAGGATAAGGTGTTGGATTGGGGGAAGGCTAACTTTAATGGGATTAGGCAGAAATTGGCAGCTCTTGATTGGGAGAGGCTGTTTGAGGGTAAATCCACATCTGGCAAGTGGGAGTCTTTTAAGGAACAGTTGTTAGGGCTACAGGACAGGCATGTGCCTGTAAAAAAGAAGGATAGGAAGGGTAGGATTCGAGAACCGTGGATAACCAGGGAAATTGAGGGACTGGTCAAAAAGAAAAGAGAGGCGTATGGTAGGTCCAGGCAGCTAAAAACGGAGGGAGCTCTGGAGGAGTACAAAGAAAGTAGGAAAGAGCTCAAACGGGGAATTAAAAGAGCAAAAAGGGGTCACGAAATGTTCTTGGCAGACAGGATTAAGGAGAATCCCAAGGCATTTTATTCATACGTTAGGAACGAAAGGGTTGTCAGGGAAAAAATCGGACCCCTCAGGGACAAAAGTGGGGAATTATGCTTGGAGCCCAAAGAAGTTGGGGAGATCCTAAATGAATACTTTGCGTCAGTATTCACAAAGGAGAGGGATGTGTTGACTGGGAGTGTCTCGGAGGGGAGTGTTGAACCGTTGGAGAAAATCTCCATTACAAAGGAGGAAGTGTTAGGTTTGTTAGAGAATTTAAAGACTGACAAATCCCCAGGGCCTGATGGAATCTATCCAAGGCTGCTCAGGGAGACGAGAGATGAAATCGCTGGGCCTCTGACGCAAATCTTTGTCTCGTCACTGGACGCAGGTGAGGTCCCAGAGGATTGGAGGATAGCTAATGTGGTCCCGTTATTTAAGAAGAGTAGGAAGGATAACCCGGGTAATTATAGGCCGGTGAGCTTGACGTCCGTGGTGGGGAAGTTGTTGGAGAAGATTCTTAGAGATAGGATGTATGCGCATTTAGAAAGGAATAAACTCATTAACGATAGTCAGCATAGTTTTGTGAGAGGGAGGTCATGCCTCACTAACCTGGTGGAGTTTTTTGAAGAAGTGACCAAAATGGTTGACGAGGGAAGGGCCGTGGATGTCGTCTATATGGACTTTAGTAAAGCGTTTGACAAAGTCCCTCATGGTAGGCTGGTGAAAAAGGTTGGATCTCTTGGGATAAAGGGGGAGGTGGCTGGATGGGTGGAGAACTGGCTTGGTCACAGCAACCTCTGCAAGACGTGCCGGATCATCGACACAGATGCCATCATCTCACGTGAGAACACCATCCACCAGGTACACGGTACATACTCTTGCAACTCGGCCAACGTTGTCTACCTGATACGCTGCAAGAAAGGATGTCCCGAGGCATGGTACATTGGGGAAACTATGCAGACGCCGCGACAATGGATGAATGAACACCGCTCGACAATCACCAGGCAATACTGTTCTCTTCCTGTTGGGGAGCACTTCAGCAGTCACGGGCATTCGGCCTCTGATATTCGGGTAAGCGTTCTCCAAGGCGGCCTTCGCGACACACGACGGCGCAGAGTCGCTGAGCAGAAACTGATAGCCACGTTCCGCACACACAAGGACGGCCTCAACCGGGATATTGGGTTCATGGCACACTATTTGTAACCCCCACAGAGTTTCACTGGCTGTCTTGTCTGGAGACAATACACATCTTTTTAGCCTGTCTTGATGCTCTCTCCACTCACATTGTTTTGTTTCTTAAAGACTTGATTAGTTGTAAGTATTCGCATTCCAACCATTATTCATGTAAATTGAGTTTGTGTCTTTATATGCTCTGTTTGTGAACAGAATTCCCACTCACCTGAAGAAGGGGCTTGCAGCTCCGAAAGCTTGTGTGGCTTTTGCTACCAAATAAACCTGTTGGACTTTAACCTGGAGTTGTTAAACTTCTGACTGTGTTTACCCCAGTCCAACGCCGGCATCTCCACATCTTAACTTTTATTAACAGGGGGTTGGAGTTTAAGAGCCGTGGGGTTATGCTGCAACTGTACAGGACCTTGGTGAGACCACATTTGGAATATTGTGTGCAGTTCTGGTCACCTCACTATAAGAAGGATGTGGAGACACTGGAAAGAGTGCAGAGGAGATTTACCAGGATGCTGCCTGGTTTGGAGGGTAGGTCTTATGAGAAAAGGTTGAGGGAGCTCGGGCTGTTCTCTCTGGAGCGGAGGAGGCTGAGGGGAGACTTAATAGAAGTTTATAAAATGATGAAGGGGATAGATAGAGTGAACGTTCAAAGACTATTTCCTCGGGTGGATGGAGCTATTACAAGGGGGCATAACTATAGGGTTCGTGGTGGGAGATATAGGAAGGCTATCAGAGGTAGGTTCTTGATGCAGAGAGTGGTTGGGGTGTGGAATGGACTGCCTGCAGTGATCGTGGAGTCAGACACTTTAGGAACATTTAAGCGGTTATTGGATAGACACATGGAGCACACCAGGGTGATAGGGAGTGGGATAGCTAGATCTTGGTTTCAGACAAAGCTCGGCACAACATCGTGGGCCGAAGGGCCTGTTCTGTGCTGTACTGTTCTATGTTCTATGCTGGTACCCTCCACCATCCTTCCGTTTGCAAAATAAGCTGTATGTTGCTCAGCGAGATCCACTTTGGTCAACACAAAGATGGTCCTTCTGCCTTGTGGGTCCATCTGGTTCACCAAGTCAGGTACAAAACTGCTTTCAGCATCTACTGAACCATCTTGGATACAAAGGATAATGAATGGTACTGGTCGATCTTCCTGGTGTTATCAGTACTGTAACACCAGGAATGGCTGCCGACACCATAGAACCATAGAAAATTACAGCTCAGAAACAGGCCTTTTGGCCCTTCTTGTCTGTGCCGAACCATTTTTTGCCGAGTCCCACTGACCTGCACTTGG
Source organism: Mustelus asterias (assembly GCF_964213995.1). Classification (NCBI taxonomy): domain Eukaryota; kingdom Metazoa; phylum Chordata; class Chondrichthyes; order Carcharhiniformes; family Triakidae; genus Mustelus; species Mustelus asterias. The sequence continues at coordinate 139,633,582 of NC_135808.1, forward strand.
ACCATATCCCTCCACACCCCTCTCATCCATGAACCCGTCCAAGTTTTTCTTAAATGTTAAAAGTGACCCCGCATTTACCACTTTATCCGGCATCTCATTCCACACTCCCACAACTCGCTGCGTGAAGAAGCCCCCCCTAATATTCCCTTTAAACTTTTCTCCTTTCATCCTTAACCCATGCCCTCTGGGTTTTTCTCCCCGAGCCTCAGCGGAAAAAGCCTGCTTGCATTCACTCTATCTATACCCATCAAAATCTTATACACCTCTATCAAATCTCCCCTCATTCTTCTACGCTCCAGGGAATAAAGTCCCAACCTATTCAATCTCTCTCTGTAACTCAGCTTCTCAAGTCCCGGCAACATCCTTGTGAACCTTCTCTGCACTCTTTCAACCTTATTTACATCCTTCCTGTAACTGGGTGACCAGAACTGTACACAATACTCCAAATTCGGCCTCACCAATGCCTTATATAACCTTACCATAACACTCCAACCTTTATCCTCGATACTCCGATTTATAAAGGCCAATGTACCAAAGGCACTCTTTCCGACCCTATCCACCTGTGACGTCACTTTTAGGGAATTCTGTACCTGTATTCCCAGATCCCTCTGTTCAACTGCACTCTTCAGAGTCCTACCATTTACCCTGTACGTTCTACTTTGGTTTGTCCTTCCAATGTGCAATATCTCACACTTGTCTGCGTTAAATTCCGTTTGCCATTTTTCAGCCCATTTTTCTAGTTGGTCCAAATCCCTCTGCAAGCTTTGAAAACCTCCCTCACTGTCCACTACACCTCCAATCTTTGTATCATCAGCAAACTTGCTGATCCAATTTACCACATTATCATCCAGATCATTGATATAGATGACAAACAACAATGGACCCAACACCGATCCCTGCGGCACACCACTAGTCACAGGCCTCCACTCAGAGAAGCAATCCTCCACAACCACTCTCTGGCTTCTTCCATTGATGTGGAGATGCCGGCGTTGGACTGGGGTAAGCACAGTAAGAAGTCTCACAACACCAGGTTAAAGTCCAACAGGTTTATTTGGTAGCAAATACCATAAGCTTTCGGAGCAATGCTCCTTCGTCAGATAGAGTGGTCTCTGTTCTCAAACAGGGCACAGACACAGAAATCAAATTACAGAATACTGATTAGAATGCAAATCTCTACAGCCAGCCAGGTCTTAAATGGGTGGAGGGAGCATTCAACACAGGTTAAAGAGATGTGTATTGTCTCCAGACAGTACAGCTTGTGAAATTGTGCAAGTCCAGGAGGCAAGCTGTGGGGGTTACTGATAATGTGACATAAATCCAACATCCCGGTTTAGGCCGTCCTCATGTGTGCGGAACTTGGCTATCAGTTTCTGCTCAGCGACTCTGCGCTGTCGTGTGTCATGAAGGCCGCCTTGGAGAATGCTTACCTGAAGATCCAAGGCTGAATGCCTGTGACTGCTGAAGTGCTCCCCCACAGGAAGAGAACAGTCTTGCCTGGTGATTGTCGAGAGGTGTTCATTCATCCGTTGTCGTAGCGTCTGCATGGTTTCCCCAATGTACCATGCCTTGGGACATCCTTTCTTGCAGCGTATCAGGTAGACAACGTTGGCCGAGTTGCAAGAGTAGGTACCGTGTACCTGGTAGATGGTGTTCTCACGTGAGATGATGGCATCCGTGTTGATGATCCGGCACGTCTTGCAGAGGTTGCTGTGGCAGGGTTGTGTGGTGTCGTGGTCACTGTTCTCCTGAAGGCTGGGTAGTTTGCTGCGGACAATGGTCTGTTTGAGGTTGTGCGGTTGTTTGAAGGCAAGAAGTGGGGGTGTGGGGATGGCCTTGGTGAGATGTTCGTCTTCATCAATGACATGTTGAAGGCTCCGGAGGAGATGCCGTAGCTTCTCCGCTCCGGGGAAGTACTGGACGACGAAGGGTACTCTGTCCACTGTGTCCCGTGTTTGTCTTCTGAGGAGGTCGGTGCGGTTTTTCGCTGTGGCGCGTCGGAACTGTTGATCGATGAGTCGAGCGCCATATCCTGTTCTTATGAGGGCATCTTTCAGCGTCTGGAGGTGTCTGTTGCGATCCTCCTCATCCGAGCAGATCCTGTGTATACGGAGGGCTTGTCCGTCGGGGATGGCTTCTTTAACGTGTTTAGGGTGGAAGCTGGAGAAGTGGATCATCGTGAGGTTATCCGTGGGCTTGCGGTACAGTGAGGTGCTGAGGTGACCGTCCTTAATGGAGATGCGTGTGTCCAAGAATGCAACCGATTCCGGAGAGTAGTCCATGGTGAGTCTGATGGTGGGATGGAACTTGTTGATGTCATCATATAGTTGTTTCAGTGATTGCTCACCATGACTCCAAAGGAAGAAAATGTCATCGATGTATCTAGTGTATAGCATCGGTTGAAGGTCCTGTGCACAACGCAACGCCATCCACGCTCTCAAGACCAACCGCAACATTGTCATCAAACCAGCGGACAAAGGAGGGGCCATCGTCATACTGAACAGAACGGATTACTGCGAAGAAGTGTACCGACAACTCAACAACGAGGAACACTACAGACAGTTACCCGCAGATCCGACCAAAGAACACACCCGTCAACTCAACACTCTGATCAAAACCTTTGATCCGGACCTTCAGAGCACCCTCCGTGCTCTCATCCCACTTACTTCACGCGTTGGAGATCTCTACTGCCTCCCAAAAATACACAAGGCAAACACACCCGGCTGTCCCATCGTTTCAGGAAACGGAACCCTGTGCGAGAACCTCTCCGGCTATGTCGAGGCCATCTTGAAACCCATTGTACAAAGAACCCCCAGCTTTTGTCGCGACACTACGGACTTCCTACAGAAACTCAACACACATGGAGCAGTTGAACCGGGTGCACTCCTCGTCACAATGGATGTCTCGGCACTCTACACCAGCATCCCCCACGATGATGGCATTGCTGCAATGGCCTCAGTACTCAATGCCATCAACTGCCAGTTTCCAGATGCAATTTTGCAACTCATCCGCTTCATCCTGGATCACAATATCTTCACCTTCAACAACCAGTTCTTCATCCAGACACACGGAACAGCCATGGGGACAAAATTCGCACCTCAATATGCCAACATCTTCATGCACAGGTTCGAACAAGACTTCTTCACCGCACAGGACCTTCAACCGATGCTATACACTAGATACATCGATGACATTTTCTTCCTTTGGACTCATGGTGAGCAATCACTGAAACAACTCTATGATGACATCAACAAGTTCCATCCCACCATCAGACTCACCATGGACTACTCTCCGGAATCGGTTGCATTCTTGGACACACGCATCTCCATTAAGGACGGTCACCTCAGCACCTCACTGTACCGCAAGCCCACGGATAACCTCACGATGCTCCACTTCTCCAGCTTCCACCCTAAACACGTTAAAGAAGCCATCCCCTACGGTCAAGCCCTCCGAATACACAGGATCTGCTCGGATGAGGAGGATCGCAACAGACACCTCCAGACGCTGAAAGATGCCCTCATAAGAACAGGATATGGCGCTCGACTCATCGATCCACAGTTCCGACGCGCCACAGCGAAAAACCGCACCGACCTCCTCAGAAGACAAACACGGGACACGGTGGACAGAGTATCCTTCATTGTCCAGTACTTCCCCGGAGCGGAGAAGCTACGGCATCTCTTCCAGAGCCTTCAACATGTCATTGATGAAGACGAACATCTCGCCAAGGCCATCCCCACACCCCCACTTCTTGCCTTCAAACAACCACGCAACCTCAAACAGACCATTGTCCGCAGCAAACTACCCAGCCTTCAGGAGAACAGTGACCACGACACCACACAACCCTGCCACAGCAACCTCTGCAAGACGTGCCGGATCATCAACACGGATGCCATCATCTCACGTGAGAACACCATCTACCAGGTACACGGTACCTACCCTTGCAACTCGGCCAACGTTGTCTACCTGATACGCTGCAAGAAAGGATGTCCCAAGGCATGGTACATTGGGGAAACCATGCAGACGCTACGACAACGGATGAATGAACACCGCTCGACAATCACCAGGCAAGACTGTTCTCTTCCTGTGGGGGAGCACTTCAGCAGTCACGGGCATTCAGCCTTGGATCTTCAGGTAAGCGTTCTCCAAGGCGGCCTTCACGACACACGACAGCGCAGAGTCACTGAGCAGAAACTGATAGCCAGGTTCCGCACACATGAGGACGGTCTAAACCAGGATGTTGGATTTATGTCACATTATCAGTAACCCCCACAGCTTGCCTCCTGGACTTGCACAATTTCACAAGCTGCACTGTCTGGAGACAATACACATCTCTTTAACCTGTGTTGAATGCTCCCTCCACCCACATTGTCTGTACATTTAAGACCTGGCTGGCTGTAGAGATTTGCATTCTAATCAGTATTCTGTAATTTGATTTCTGTGTCTGTGCCCTGTTTGAGAACAGAGACCACTCCATCTGACGAAGGAGCATTGCTCCGAAAGCTTATGGTATTTGCTACCAAATAAACCTGTTGGACTTTAACCTGGTGTTGTGAGACTTCTTACTGTTCTTCCATTGAGCCAGTGTCTAATCCAATTTACTACCTCCCCATATATACCTAGCGACTGAACCTTCCTAACTAACCTCCCATGAGGGACCTTGTCAAAGGCCTTGCTGAAATCCAGGTCGACAACATCCACCGCCTTCCCTTCATCCACTTTCCTGGTAACCTCCTCGAAAAACTCTAATAGATTGGTCAAACATGACCTACCACGCACAAAACCATGTTGACTCTCCCTAATAAGTCTCTGTCTATCCAAATATTTGTAGATCCTATCCCTTATCACACCTTCCAATAACTTGCCCACCACCGACGTCAAACCTACTGGCCTATAATTTCCCAGATTTCTTTTGGAACCTTTTTTAAACAACGGAACAACATGAGCCACCCTCCAATCATCCGGCACCTCCCCCGTGAATACTGACATTTTAAATATGTCTGCCAGGGCCCCTGCAAGTTCAACACTAGCTTCCCTCAAGATCCGTGGCAATACCCTGTCCGGTTCTGGGGATTTATCCACCAAGGATATAATTTTTAGCATAAGCAAGGCTTACATGCAGAACCCTAATGCCATTATCCTTTGTATCCAAGATGGTTCAGTCGATGCTGAACCCAGTATTGTAACTGACTTGGTGAACCAGATGGACCCATCACACCCCCTCTCCTCCTCCCACGCCCCCGCCCCCCCCACCCCCAGGGTGATCTGGGTCCCGCCCCCTCTCCTCTCCCCACTCCCCACCCCCCCCCCCAAAGGTGATCTGGGTCCTGCCCCCTCTCCTCCCACCCCCCCTCAGATAATCTGGGTCAGAGAGCCGCTCTCTCTGCTTTTTTCTCCCCGCCCGGCTTCGGATTTTTTTTCGAACTGCGCATGCGCAGTTCAGAGCTCCGATCGTTCCGGCATCGCTGAGCCCCGCCCACAGCATGAATCGGACCAGAGCTGGCAAAAAGCATATGGGCGCGCTGGAAAGAGGATTCCAGGTGCGGATCGATTTAACACCCGGATTCGGTACTTAGACTCAAAATGGTAAAATCACATCCTATATTCCAAGTGCGGCCTAACTAAGGTTCTATAAAGTTGCAACACACTTGTTTTATGTGTTCCCAGCCTTCTAGCCTGAACAAATGCTTCCTTTTTTTTGACTAGGCTCACAATATCTCTCGTTATCCAAGGTTCCAACTGTATCAACAATTTAAAATAAAATTGACCTTTTGAATTGAAATCTCCTTCACCTAAAATTGGCTTGATGACAGAAGCCAGAATGTGGTTGCAGAGGGTTGTTTTTCATACTGGAGGCCTGTGACCAGCGGTGTGCTTCAGGGATCAGTGCTGGGTCCACCGTTAATTGCTATTTATATTAATGATTTGGATGGGAATATAGGAGGCATGGCTAGTAAGTTTGCAGATGACACCAAGATTGGTGGCACAGTGGACAGTGAAGAAGGTTCCCTTGGATTGCAACGGGATCTTGATCAATTGGGCTAGTGGGCTGATGAATGGCAGATGGAGTTTAATTTAGATAAATACGAGATGATACATTTTGGTAGATTGAACCAGGGCAGGACTTACTCAGTTAATGGTAGGGCGTTGGGGAGAGTTACAGAACAAAGAGATCTCGGGGTACAGGTTCATAGCTCCTTGAAAGTGGAGTCACAGGTGGACAGAGTGGTGAAGAAGGCATTCGGCATGCTTGGTTTCATCGGTAAGAACATTGAATACAGGAGTTGGGACGTCTTGTGGAAGTTGTACAAGACATTGGTAAGGCCACACTTGGAATACTGCGTACAGTTCTGGTCACCCTATTATAGAAAGGGTATTATTAAACTAGAAAGAGTGCAGAAAAGATTTACTAGGATGCTACCGGGACTTGATGGTTTGAGTTATAAGGAAAGGCTGGATAGACTGGGACTTTTTTCTCTGGAAAGTAGGAGGCTGAGGGGCGATCTTTTGGCGTCTATAAATAGATCAGCGAGATAGTCAACATCTTTTCCCAAAGGTAGGAGAGTCTCAAACTTGGGGGCATGGGTTTAAGGTGAGAGGGGAGAGATGCAAAAGTGTCCAGAGGGGCAATGTTTTCACACAGAGGATGGTGAGTGTCTGGAACAAGCTGCCAGAGGTAGTAGTAGAGGCGGGTACAATTTTATATTTTAAAAAGCATTTAGACAGTGACATGGAATGATGGGTATAGAGGGATATGGGCCAAATGTGGGCAATTGGGACTAGCTTAGGGGTTTAAAAAAAGGGGTGGCATGGACAAGTTGGGCCAAAGGGCCTGTTTCCATGCTGTAAACCTCTATGACTCTGTGAACAAAGAACAAAGAAAATTACATCGCAGGAACAGGCCCTTCGGCCCTCCAAGCCTGCACCAATCCTTGCTATCTTACTTAACTGAAACCCCCTACCCTTCCAGGGACCATATCCCTCTATTTCCATCCTATTCATGGATCTGTCAAGACGCTCCTTAAAAGTCACTACCGTATCCACTTCCACTACCTCACCTGGCAATGAGTTCCAGGTACCCACCACCCTCTGTGTAAAACATCTGCCTTCTACAACTCCTTTAAACCTTGCCCCTCATACCTTAAATCTATGCCCCCTAGTAATTAACTCTTCCACCCTGGGAAAAAGCTTCTGACTATCCACTCTGTCCAGGCCTCTCATAATCTTGTAGACTTCTATCAGGTCACCCCTCAACCTCCGTCGCTCCAGTGAGAACAAACCAGGTTTCTCCAACCTCTCCTCATAGTTAATGCCCCTCCATACCAGGCATCATCCTGGTAAATCTTTTCTGTACCCTCTCCAAAGCCTCCACATCCTTCTGATAGTGTGGCGACCAGAATTGAACACTATATTCCAAGTGCAGCCTAACTAAGGTTCTATAAAGCTGCAACATGACTTGCCAATTTTTAAACTCAATGCCCCAGCCAATGAAGGCAAGCATGCCGTCTGCCTTCTTGACTACCTTCTCCACCTGCATTGCCACTTTCAGTGACCTGTGACCTGTAAACACAGGTCCCTTTACCTATCAATACTCTTAAGGGTTCTGCCATTTACTGTATATTTCCTATCTGTATTAGACCTTCCAAGATGTATTACCCCACATTTGTCCGGATTAAACTCCATCTGCCATCTCTCCGCCCAAATCTCCAACTGATCTATATCCTGCTGTATCCTCTGATGGTCCTCATCGCTATCCGCAAATCCACCAACCTTTGTGTCGTCCACAAACTTACTAATCAATCCAGTTACATTTTCCTCCAAATCATTTATATATATTACAAACAGCAAAGGTCCCAGCGCTGATCCCTGAGGAACACCATTGTCACAGCCCTCCACTCAGAAACACACCCTTCCACTGCTACCCTCTGTCTTCTTTGACTGAGCCAGTTTTGTATCCACCTTGCCAGCTCATCTGATCCCATGCGACGTTTAAGACTTATCTCGATAGCCATATGAACGGAGTGGGAATGGAGGGATACAAAAGAATGGTCTAGTTTGGACCAGGGAGCGGCACGGGCTTGGAGGGCCGAAGGGCCTGTTCCTGTGCTGTATTGTTCTTTGTTCTTTGTTCTTTGACTTCACCTTCTGCACCAGTCTGCCATGAGGGACCTTGTCAAAGGCCTCGTGATCGTGACTGAAGTCCATGTGGACAACATCCACTGCCCTACTCTCATCAATCATCTTCGTCTCTAAATTCATGACTCCAAGTTCATAATTTCAAAAGATATAGGAGCAGAATTAGGCCATTCGGCCCGTCAAATCTGCTCCGCTATTCGATCATGGCTGATCTGCTCCTCATCCCCATTTTCCTGCCTTCTCCCCATAACCCTTCAACCCATTACCAATTAAAAATCTGTCCAACTCCCCCTTAAATTTACTCGCTGTCCCAGCATCCACCGCACTTTGGGGCAGCGAATTCCACAGATTCACAACCCTTTGGGAGAATAGTTTCTCCTCAACTCTGTTTTAAATTTGTGACCACTTATCCTAAGACAATGACCTCTCATTCTAGAATGCCCATAAGAGGAAGCATCCGAGTTATAGGGAGAGATTGGACAGGCTAGGACTTTTTTCTCTGGAACATAGGAGACTGAGGTGTATACGATCACGAGAGGCATGGATTTGGTAAATGCACTCAGTCTTTTTCCTAGGGTTGGGGAATCGAGAACTAGAGGGCATAGGTTTAAGTTAAGAGAGGAAAGAGTTAATGAAAACCTGAGGGTGGTACATGTGTGGAATGACATGTCGGAGGAAGTGGTTGAGGCAGGGACATTAGCGCACGCCAGTGGGAGAGAGACTGCAGCCAGAGTGAGTTTCAGCCAGAGTGAGGGTATCGGGAATTCGGAGCTGAGTGGGAATTTGGTGCTGAGGGGGAAGAGGTGCTCATATTCGGGAGAGGTGGACTTGCGATTGAGACTCGAGGGTGAAAGCTAGAAAGAAATTGAACCGTGCCATCACAGCCAGCAGGTAAGTGATTGGCTGGGTAAGTAATTTTTTCTATTCTTTTTACTCTTGGCATTGTTGTTGTAGTTGTTGTTGTACACCACAATAGTGTTTCTGTGTAATTTCTGTGGTTTATAGTTTGTAAAGGTTATATTCAGCAGTAACGAGAGACAGGAAAGAAGGGCACTCGAGAATTGGATATAATCTGAAACAAAACATCTTTCAAAAGTTTAATTTAAAGGGGTAAGATATGACAGGAGAGTGCCAAGCCGTGGTTTGCTCCTCTTGCTCCATGTGGGAGGCTGGGGTCAGTTCCAATCCCCTGGGTCAGCATGTGTGCGGGATGTGTCTCCAGCTACAGCTCCTGGAAGCTCGAGTTTCAGAGCTGGAGCGGCGGCTGGAGACACTAGTCAGAGAGTATCGTGGACAGCGCGTATAGAGAGGTGGTCACACCGCAGGCTCAGACTCCGCAGGCAGGAAGACCACCAGACAGAGCAAGAGAGATAGGCAGGTAGTGCAGGAATCTCCTGTGGCCATTCCCCTGCAGAACAGATATACGGCTTTGGATACTGTTGAGGGGAATGACCTCACTGGGGAAAGCAGCAGCAGCCAAACTCGTTGCACCACGGTTGGTTCTGTTGCAGAGGGGAGGGGTAAAAAGTGTGTCAGTGCAATAGTTATAGGGGATTCAATTGTAAGGGGAATAGACAGGCGTTTCTGTGGCTGCAAACGAGACTCCAGGATAGTATGTTGCCTCCCTGGTGCTCGGGTCAAGGATATCTCGGAGCAGCTGCAGGACATTCTGAAGGGGGAGGGTAAACAGCCAGTGGTCGGAGTTCACATCGGTACAAACAACATAGGTTAAAAAAAGGGATGAGGTCCTAAAGCAGAATACAGGGAGCTAGGAAGAAAGTTAAGAAATCAGACCTCAGAGTAGAAATGAGAGGATATATCGGATAAATGCGTGGCTGAAGAGATGGTGTCGGGGGGAGGGTTTCAGATTCCTGGGGCATTGGGACCGGTTCTGGGGGAGGTGAGACCTGTACAAATTGGACGTGTGACATCTGGGCAGGATTGGGACTGATGTCCCAGGGGGAATATTTGCTAGAACGGTTGGGGAGGGTTTAAACTAATATGCCAGGGGGATGGGAACCAATGTAAGGAGTCCGAGAAGGAAGGAGCAAGGACAAGAACAAAAGGTAGAAAAGGGAATGAGAAAAGTGATGGGCAGAGAAACCAAGGACAAAGTTCAAACAGGGTTAAAGAGAAAAATATCGGGAGCAAGGCAAACAATGTGAAAAAGACAAGCTTAAAGGCTCTGTGCGTTAATACGCGGAACATTTATAATAAAGTAAATGAACTAATCGTGCAGATAGATGTAAACGGGTACGATATACTTGGGATTATGGAGACATGGCTGCAGGGTGACCAGGGGTGGGAATTGAATGTCCCAGGGCATTCAATATTTAGGAAGGACAGGCATTTTTGCGGACACAGACGGGACTCTCGGATGGTGGTTTGCCTCCCTGGTGCAGGGGTCCGGGATGTCTCTGGTCGAGTCCCAGAAATCCTGAAGGGGGAGGGAGAGGAGCCCAAGGTCGTGATGCATATAGGTACTGCTGACATAGGTAGGAAGAGGGAAGGGGTCATGAAAAGAGAATATAGGGAGTTGGGGAGACAGCTGAGAAAGAGGAATGCAAAGGTAGTAATCTCGGGATTGCTGCCTGTGCCGCGGGAGAGTGAGAACAGGAATCGGTGGAGAATTAATGCGTGGCTGAGGGACTGGAGCAAGGGACAAGGATTTGGGTACTTGGATCATTGGGACCTCTTTAGGGGCAGGTGTGACCTGTTTAAAAAAGACGGGTGGCACTTGAATCCCAGGGGGACCAATATCCTGGCGGGAAGGTTGGCTAAGGCTACTGGTGAGACTTTAAACTAGAAAGGTTGGGGGGAGGGAATCGAAATGAGGGGACTGAGAGCGAGGAGGTTAGCTCGCAAATAGATAAGGAATGTAGACAGGGTAAGAGGGAGGTTAGACGAGTGAGGGAGAAGGGAAGTGCTCAGGCTGAAGGTCTGAGATGTGTCTATTTTAATGCCAGGAGTGTAGTGAATAAAGTGGATGAGCTTGGAGCGTGGATTGCTGCTTCGAATTGTGATGTGGTGGCCATTACGGAGACTTGGATGTCTCAGGGACAGGACTGGGTGCTTCAGGTGCCGGGTTTTAGATGTTTCAGGAAGGACAGGGAGGGAGGCAAGAGAGGGGGGGGAGTGGCACTGTTGATCAGGGATAGTGTCACGGCTGTAGAGAAGGTGGACGCCGTGGAGGGACTGACTACGGAATCTCTGTGGGTGGAGGTTAGGAACAGGAAGGGGTCGGTAACTTTGCTGGGTGTTTTCTATAGGCCGCCCAATAGTAACAGAGATGTTGAGGAGCAGATGGGGAAACAGATCCTGGAGAGATGTAGGAATAACAGAGTTGGCGTGATGGGAGATTTTAATTTCCCAAACATAGATTGGAATATCCCTAGGGCTAGGGGTTTGGATGGAGAGGAGTTTGTTAGGTGTGTCCAGGAGAGTTTCCTGACACAGTATGTGGATAAGCCTACTAGAGGAGAGGCTGTTCTTGATCTGGTGCTGGCTAATGAACCTGGACAGGTGGAGGATCTCTCGGTGGGTGAGCATCTTGGGGATAGCGATCATAATTCTATCTCCTTCACGATAGCATTGGAAAGAGATAGGGTCAGGCAGGCTAGGAAAGTGTTTCTCTGGAGTAAAGGGAAATACAGTGTCATCAGGGAGGAAATTAGACGGGTAAATTGGAAGGAGGCATTCTTGGGGAAAAGTGCCGAAGGAAAGTGGAGGATTTTCAAGGAATGTTTGTCTGGAGCTCTGCATGACAACGTTCCGATGAGACAGGGGGGTGTTGGTAGGGTACGGGAACCGTGGTGCACGAAGGTTGTGATGAACCTGGTAAATAAGAAAAGAGAGGCGTACAGAAGGTTCAGAGAGCTAGGAGGTGTTAAGGATTTAGAGGAGTATACGCGATGTAGGAAGGAGCTTAAGAAGGAAATTAGGAGAGCGAGAAGGGGTCATGAGAAGACCTTGGCGGGTAAGATTAAGGAGAATCCCAAGGCTTTCTACAAATATGTCAAGAGTAAAAGGATGAGATGTGAAGGCATAGGACCCTTAAAAGGTGAAGGGGGAAAAGTTTGTGCGGAACCGTTAGAAATGGCGGAGGTGCTTAATGAATACTTTACCTCGGTATTCACGGTGGAAAGGGATCTGGGTGGTTGTACTGCTGGATTGCGGAGGACAGAAAGGATCGAGCATGTGGACATAAAGAAAGAGGATGTGTTGGAACTATTGAATGGCATCAAGGTTGGTAAGTCGCCGGGACCGGATGGGATGTACCCCAGGTTACTGTGGGAGGCGAGGGAGGAGATTGCGGAGCCTTTGGCGATGATCTTTGCATCGTCGATGGAGACGGGAGAGGTTCCGGAGGATTGGAGGATTGCGGATGTGGTCCCTATATTCAAGAAAGGGAACAGGGACAGCCCGGGAAATTACCGACCGGTGAGTCTAACCTCAGTGGTTGGTAAGTTGATGGAGAGGATCCTGAGAGACAGGATTTATGATCATCTAGAGAAGTTTAGTATGATCAAAAGTAGTCAGCACGGCTTTGTCAGGGGCAGGTCGTGCCTTACGAGCCTGGTTGAGTTCTTTGAAAATGTGACCAAGCACATTGACGAAGGAAGAGCGGTGGATGTGGTCTATATGGACTTCAGCAAAGCGTTCGATAAGGTCCCCCATGCAAGACTTCTTGAGAAAGTGAGAGGGCATGGGATCCAAGGGGCTGTTGCCTTGTGGATCCAGAACTGGCTTGCCTGCAGAAGGCAGAGAGTGGCTGTGGAGGGGTCTTTCTCTGCATGGAGGTCAGTGACCAGTGGAGTGCCCCAGGGATCTGTTCTGGGACCCTTGCTGTTTGTCATTTTCATAAATGACCTGGATGAGGAAGTGGAGGGATGGGTTGGTAAGTTTGCTGACGACACCAAGGTAGGTGGTGTTGTGGATAGTTTGGAGGGATGTCAGAAGTTGCAGCGAGACATAGATAGAATGCAGGACTGGGCGGAGAAGTGGCAGATGGACTTCAACCCGGATAAGTGTGTGGTGATCCATTTTGGCAGATCCAATGGGATGGAGCAGCAGTATAAAATGAAGGGTACCATTCTTAGCAGTGTAGAGGATCAGAGGGACCTTGGGGTCCGGGTCCATAGGACTCTTAAATCGGCCTCGCAGGTGGAGGATGCGGTCAAGAAGGCGTATGGCGTACTAGCCTTCATTAATCGAGGGATTGAGTTTAGGAGTCGGGAGATAATGCTGCAGCTTTATAGGACCCTGGTTAGACCCCACTTGGAGTACTGCGCGCAGTTCTGGTCACCTCATTACAGGAAAGATGTTGAAGCCATTGAAAGGGTGCAGAGGAGATTTACAAGGATGTTGCCTGGATTGGGGGGCATGCCTTATGAGGATAGGTTGAGGGAGCTTGGTCTCTTCTCCCTGGAGAGACGAAGGATGAGAGGTGACCTGATAGAGGTTTACAAGATGTTGAGGGGTCTGGATAGGGTGGACTCTCAGAGGCTATTTCCAAGGGCTGAAATGGTTGCTACGAGAGGACACAGGTTTAAGGTGCTGGGGGGTAGGTACAGGGGGGATGTCAGGGGTAAGTTTTTCACTCAGAGGGTGGTGGGTGAGTGGAATCGGCTGACGTCGGTGGTGGTGGAGGCAAACTCGTTGGGGTCTTTTAAGAGACTTCTGGATGAGTACATGGGATTTAATGGGATTGAGGGCTATAGATAGGCCTAGAGGTGGGGATGTGATCGGCGCAACTTGTGGGCCGAAGGGCCTGTTTGTGCTGTGGCTTTCTATGTTCTATGTTCTATTAAGGAAAAGGTGGTGGAGAGGCACTGCTGGTTAAAGAGAAAATTAACACAATATTGCGAAAGGATATTAGCTCTGACAACATGGAGTCTGTATGGGTAGAGTTGAGAAATACCAAGGGGCAAAAAGCATTAGTGGGTGTCATATATAGACCCCAAACTGCAGTGGTGATGTTGGGAATGGCATTAAACACGAAATTAGAGGTGCATGTGATAAGGGAATATCGGTGATCATGGGTGATTTTAATCTGCACATAGATTGGGCAAATCAAATTAGCCACAATGCCGTAGAGGGGGAATTCCTGGAGTGTTTACGGGATGGTTTTCTTGACCAATATCTGGAGGAACCAACTAGAGAGCAGGTCATCTTAGACTGGGTACTGTGTAATGAGAAGGGAATCATTGCCAATCTAGCTGTACGACACCCCTTGGGGATGAGTGGCCACAGAGCCATAGAGTCATAAAGGTTTACAGCATGGAATAGGCCCTTCGGCCCAACTTGCCCATGCCGCCCTTTTTTTAAACACCTAAACTAATCCCAATTGCCTGCATTTGGCCCATATCCCTCTATACCCATCGTACCCATGCAATTATCCAAATGCTTTTTAAATGACAAAATTGTACCGGCCTCTGCTACTACCTCTGGCAGCTTGTTCCAGTCACTCACCACTCTCTGTGTGAAAAAAATGATGTGGAGATGCCGGCGTTGGACTGGGGTAAACACAGTAAGACGTTTAACAACACCAGGTTAAAGTCCAACAGGTTTATTTGGTAGCAAAAGCTACCAAAAGCTACCAAAAAGCTACCAAAAGCTACCAAAAAGCTTTTGCTACCAAATAAACCTGTTGGACTTTAACCTGGTGTTGTTAAACTTCTTACTGTGAAAAAAATGACCCCTGGACACCTCTGTATCTCTCCCCTCTCACCCCAAACCCATGCCCTCCAGCTTTAGACTCCCCTACCTTTGGGAAAAGATATTGACCATCCAGCTGATCCGCGCCCCTCACCATTCCATAAACCTCTATAAGATCACCCCTCATCCTTCTACGCTCCAGAGAAAAAAGTCCCAGTGTATAAGAACATAAGAACTAGGAGCAGGAGTAAGCCATCTGGCCCCTCGAGCCTGCTCCGCCATTCAATAAGATCATGGCTGATCTTTTTGTGGACTCAGCTCCACTTACCCGCCCGCTCACCATAACCCTTAATTCCTTTACTGTTCAAAAATGTATCCATCCTTGCCTTAAAATCATTCAATGAGGTAGCCTCAACTGCTTCATTGGGCAGGGAATTCCACAGATTCACAACCTTTTGTGTGAAGAAGTTCCTCCTCAACTCAGTCCTCAATCTGCTTCCCCTTATTTTGAGGCTATGCCCCCTAGTTCTAGTTTCACCAGCCAGTGGAAACAACTTCCCTGCTTCTATCTTATCTATCCCCTTCATGATCTTATATGTTTCTATAAGATCTCCCCTCATTCTTCTGAATTCCAATGACTATAGCCCCAGTCTCCTCAGTCTCTCCTCATAAGCCAACCCTCTCAACTCTGGAATCAACCTAGTGAATCACCTCTGCACCCCCTCCAGTGCCAGTATATCCTTTCTCAGGTATGGGGACCAAAACTGTACACAGTACTCCAGGTGTGGCCTCACCAGCACCTTATACAGCTGCAACATAACCTCGCGGTTTTTAAACTCCATCCCTCTCGCAATGAAGGACAAAATTCCATTTGCCTTCTTAATTACCTGCTGCACCTGCAAACCAACCTTTTGTGATTCCCTGCTGCCATCAGACTTTTGAATGGACTCACCTTGCACTAAGTTGATCTTTCTCTACACCCTAGCTGTGGCTACATTTTGCACTCTCTCCTTTCCTTCTCTATGAACGGTATGCTCTGTCTGTATAGCGCACAAGAAACAATACTTTTCATTGTATCCCAATGCATGTGACAATAATAAATCAAATCAAAGGCTGTAGGGAGATCACTCTGAGAGGTGGAAATGATTTGATATTTATCTCTACATTTTTAAAGGAATTTAAATTTCTCCTTGTGAAAGTGAAGTTTGTGGAGGGTGAAGCTGCCCTGGAAACCAAACTGAACTAAACATTGTAGATGACTGGACCATTCATCTCAATGCTACGTGCGGCCAGTTAATTGCAGACCAAAGTTAAGGGCCTGAGGGGATAATGAGAGTAAGTAGCTGCAGTTTGACAGGAACTGATTTGAATAGCTGCTCTCTGTGACACAGAGCAACAGCAGAGAGTGATTGCCCCACACAAGCAAGAACATTCTCACAACACAAGCTCAAAGTCCAATAGCTTGGAAAATCATGCATGGAGATCACAATGTGAGCAACTTTGCTGCGGTCTGTTAATCATCGAATCAGAGAATCCCTCCAGTGCAGAAGGAGGCCATTCGGTCCATCGATTCTGCGCTGACCACAATCCCACCCAGGCCCTATTCTTCCCTTTCACTCCATGTATTTCCCCTGATACCATGGGTCAATTTAGCATGGCCAATCAACCTAACCCACACATTTTGGACTGTGGGAGGAAACCGGAGCACCCTGAGGAAACCCACACAGATACGGGGAGAACATGCAAACTCCACACAGACAGTGACCCAGGGCCAGAATTGAACCCGGGTTCCTGGTGTTGGGAGGCAGCAGTGCGAACCACTGTGCCACCGTGCCGCCCCCTACTAAAATGATGGTGGATTGCAGCACAGAGCTGAGCAGACTCTTAACTGGCCGTAGGTGTCAATATGGGGCCAGGTTTCTGTGAGGAGAGCACCACAAAACAACTTAAACAGGAGCAGAAACTGGGAGAGGTTGAGGCAGAGTGAGACCAGTGAAGAAGAGAAAAGCGAGTGCACAGTAACAGAGAGTGAGCTGCCAAATGTTTGGAAGTAGCACTGGGGGCACAGGGTTGGAAGTGGGCAGGGGGAGAGATGTCCAGTACTCCACAGAACCAGAAGGTGCTCCACGTACGCACTTAGAGAGTGATCTGAGCCAATAGTGATGGAGCTCAATGAACAAAATCCTGGCTGTAATTTCACAAAACATTCACCGTTCAAACAACTGAATAATTAACCCCCCACACGCTAATGTATCAACAATTAACCCCTCACACACCTGTATCAATAATTAACCCCTCACACCCCTGTATTCAACAATCAATCCCTCACACTCCTGTGTCAACAATTAACCCCACACACTCCTGTGTCAACAATTAACCCCTCACACTCCTGTATTCAATAATTAACCCCTCACACTCCAGGATTCAATAAATAACCCTCACACTCCTGTATTCAACAATTAACCCCTCACACTCCTGTAGTCAACAATTAACCCCTCACACTCCTGTCTCAACAATTAACCCTTCACAGTCCTGTAGTCAACAATTAACCCTTCACACTCCAATATTCAACAATTAACCCCTCACACTCCTGTATTCAATAATTAACCCCTCACACTCCTGTATCAACAATTAACCCCTCACACTCCTGTAGTCAACAATTAACCCCTCACAACCCTGTATCAACAATTAACCCCTCACACTCCTGTATCAACAATTAACCCCACACAATCCTGTATTCAATAATTAACCCTTCACACTCCTGTAGTCAACAATTAACCCCTCACACTCCTGTCTCAACAATTAACCCTTCACACTCCTGTATTCAACATTTAATCCTTCACACTCCTGTATTCAACAATTAACCCCTCACACTCCTGTATTCAATAATTAACCCCTCACACTCCTGTATTCAATAATTAACCCCTCACACTCCTGTATCAACAATTAACCCCTCACACTCCTGTATCAACAATTAACCCCTCACAATCCTGTATCAACAATTAACCCCACACAATCCTGTATTCAATAATTAACCCTTCACACTCCTGCAGTCAACAATTAACCCCTCACACTCCTTTCTCAACAATTAACCCTTCACACTCCTGTATTCAATAATTAACCCCTCACACTCCTGTATCAACAATTAACCCCTCACACTCCTGTATCAACAATTAACCCCTCACAATCCTGTATTCAACAATTAACTCTTCACACTCCAATATTCAACAATTAACCCCTCACACTCCTGTATCAACAATTAACCCCTCACACTCCTGTAGTCAACAATTAACCCCTCACAACCCTGTATCAACAATTAACCGCTCACACTCCTGTATCAACAATTAACCCCACACAATCCTGTATTCAACAATTAACTCCTCACACCCCTGTATTCAACAATTAACCCCTCACACTCCTGTAGTCAACACTTAACCCCTCACACTCCTGTCTCAACAATTAACCCTTCACACTCCAATATTCAACAATTAACCCCTCACACTCCTGTAGCCAACAATTAACCTCTCACACTCCTGTATCAAAAATTAACCCCTCAAACTCCTGTATTCAACAATTAACCCTTCACACTCCTGTATTCAACAATTAACCCCTCACACTCCTGTATCAACAATTAACCCCTCACACTCCTGTATCAAAAATTAACCCCTCACACTCCTGTATCAAAAATTAACCCCTCACACCCCTGTATCAACAATTAACCCCTCACACTCCTGTATTCAACAATTAACCCCTCACACTCCTGCATCAACAATTAACCCAACACAATCCTGTATGCAACAATTAATCCCTCACACCCCTGTATTCAACAGTTCAATCCAGATAAATGCGAAATGATGCATTTTGGTAGAACTAACATGGGGGGAGCTATACAATAAATGGCAGAACCATAAAGGGTGTATATACGCAGAGGGACCTGGGTGTGCAAGTCCACAGATCCTTGAAGGTGACGTCACAGGTGGAGAAGGTAGTGAAGAAGGCATATGGCATGCTTGCCTTTATAGGACGGGGCATAGAGTATAAAAGTTGGGGTCTGATGTTGCAGTTGTATAGAACGTTGGTTCGGCCGCATTTGGAATACTGCACCCAGTTCTGGTCACCACACTACCAGAGGGACGTGGAGGCTTTAGAGAGAGTACAGAGGAGGTTTACCAGGTTGTTGCGTGGTATGGAGGGGCTTAGTTATGAGGAGAGATTGGGTAAACTGGGGTTGTTCTCACTGGAAAGACGGAAGATGAGGGGTGACCTAATAGAGGTGTATAAAATTATGAAAGGCATAGACAGGGTGAACGGTGGGAAGCTTTTTCCCAGGTCGGTGATGACGTTCACGAGGGGTCATAGGTTCAAGGTGAGGGGGGAGAGGTTTAACATGGATATCAGAAGGACGTATTTTACCCAGAGGGTGGTGGGGGCCTGGAACGCGCTGCCGGGCAAGGTGGTGGAGGCGGACACACTGGGAATGTTTAAGACTTATCTAGATAGCCACATGAATGGAATGGGAATGGAGGGATACAAAAGAATGGTCTAGTTTGGAGGGCTTGGAGGGCCAAAGAGCCTGTTCCTGTGCTGTATTGTTCTTTGTTCTTTGTTCTTTGACATTTAACCTGATGCAACAACCTACCATGTGGTACCTTGTCAAAGGCCTTGCTAAAGTCCATGTAGACAACATCAACTGCACTGCCCTCATCTACCTTCTTGGTTACCCCTTCAAAAAACTCAATCAAATTTGTGAGACATGATTTTCCACTCACGAAGCCATGCTGACTGTCCCTAATCAGTCCTTGTGACTCTAAATGCCTATAGTTCCTGTCCCTCAGAATACCTTCTTATAACTCACCCACTACAGATGTGAGGTGCAGCGGTCTGTAGTTCTCAGGCTTTTCCCTGCAGCCCTTTTTAAACAAAGGCACAACATTTGCCACCCCCCAATCTTCAGGCACCTCACCTGTGACTATCGATGATTCAAATATCTCTGCTGGGGGTCCTGCAATTTCCTCCCTAGCCTCCCACAGCGTCCTGGGATACACTTCATCAGGTCCCGGGGATTTATCTACCTTGATGCGCTTTAAGGCTTCCAGCACCTCCTTCTCTGTAATATGTACACTCCTCAAGACATCGCTATTTATTTCTCTGAGTTCCCTAACATCCATGCTTTTCTCAACAGTAAATACTGACGAGAAATATTCATTTAGGATCTCACCCATTTCTTGTGGATCCGCACATAGATTACCTTTTTGATCCTTTTGAGGCCCTATTCTCCCCCTTGTTACTCTTTTGCCCTTTATGTATTTGTAGAAGCTCTTTGGATTCTCCTTTGCCTTATCTGCCAAAACAATCTCATGTCCCCTTTTTGCCCTCCTGATTTCTCTCTTAACCTCACTCCTACACCCTCTATACTCTTCAAGGGATGCACTTGGTCCCAGCTGCCTTTGCACGTCTTGTGCCTCCTTCTTCTTCTTGACCAGGGCCTCAATATCCCGAGCCATCCAGGGTTCCCTACTTCTCCCAGCCTTGCCCTTCACTCTGATATTTTTGATATTCCTAAATTCTTTAATTAACAACTTCAATTTTTTCATCCCTTAATTTTCAAAACTGAAGGTTATAAAATTTGAGCTAATACGACCTCGCCTCATAGCTTAATCCTTTTAGTCTCAGTATCATTCTGGCAAATATCCATCTTCTCCCATTCCAATATATCCTGCTCAGGGTATAATGCCCAGAACCCAACACAGTTACTCAGATGAGGTCAGTGCATCTGGAACATTACCCTTCAGATAAAGACCAACATTGCATTTACATTCCTGTCCAATGTTTGTGCATGCCCACTGGTTTTTACTGACTCCTAAACATGTATTCTTAAATCTCTCTCACACTTCCTCAACACTCGTCATTTACAAAATACTCTGACCTTTGATCACTTCACAGTAGGTGGGTTCACACTTTGCCTCATTCAACTCCATCAGTCACACTTCCGCCAATCACTCTTTCTATCAATATCCTTCTGTCAGTTTCTGCTCCTGTCTACATTATTTGCTGTTCCACCTAACTTGGTGATATCAACAAACGCGGATACACTGCTCCCTATTCCTTCAAGTAACTCATTAATATATATAGCTCCATTAGCTGCCTAACCTTTAAATGTCAAACGATCAGCAAGACATTGCGATGAGCTAAAGTGGCAGTTATTACAGGGAACCATTGATAATGAAACCTCCTCTCCCCACACCGCTGTCTCTGAGCAGAGATATCAGTATTAGAGACGTTGTGTGTGGCTGATTTCAATACAACAGTTGGCTTCAGAAACACCAAAACATGAACAACACGAGGGAGGTCGTTAACATAAGATGTCAGTGAATTCTGAGGTAAACCCATGATGATGGCAGCAGTGACTACACCCAGTAGAAAACAGGAGAAAATTGTGAGAAATGTATCAAATTAATGTAAGAAGCTGAAAGACTTTGAAGCCAACCCAGCAATCACACATGAGATGTGTGATCATCAGGTGGTCACACCAGGGCCACGGGAGGAGGCCAAGTGGGTGACGGCCAGGAAGGGTAAAGCTCGGGTGATTGAGAGCACCCCGGTGGATGTGCCCCTACACAACAAGTACTCTTGCCTGAGTACTGCTGGGGGGACAGCCCGCCTGGGGGAAGCAGCAGTGGCCGTGTCTCCGGAGTGGAGTCCGGCCCTGGAACTCAGAGGGCAAAGGAAAAGGGGAGGAAGGCAGTGTTAATCGGGGACTCGACAGTAAGGGGGACGGACAGGCGATTTTGCGGAGGCAGGTGGGAGTCTCGGATGGTGGTCTGCCTCCCTGGGGCCGGGATCCAGGATGTCGCTGGTCGAGTCCCAGAAATCCTGAGGTGGAAGGGAGAGGAGCCAGAGGTAGCGGTACATATTGGTACCGCTGATGTGGGAAGGAAGGGAGAAGGGGTCATGAAAAGAGAGTATAGGGAATTAGGGAGACAGCTGAGAAGGAGGAAAGCAAAGGTAGTAATCTCAGGATTGCTGCCTGTGCCACGGGAGGGTGAGGGCAGGAATGGAGTGAGGTGGAGGATGAATGTGTGGCTGAGGGACTGGTGCAGGGGTCAGGGATTCAGGTTCCAGGACCATTGGGACCTCTTTAGGGGCAGGTGTGACCTGTACACAAAAAATGGGTGGCACTTGAATCCCAGGGGGACAAATATCCTGGCGGGAAGGTTGGCTAAGGCTACTGGGGAGAGTTTAAACTCGATAGGTTGGGGGGAGGGGATCGAGACGAGGTGACTGGGAGCGAGGAAGTTAGCTCGCAAACAGAGAAGTGTTATAGACGGTGCAAGAGGGAGGATGGACGGGGGACAGAGAAGGGCAGAGCTCAGACCAAAGGATTGAGATGTGTTCACTTTAATGCCAGGAGTTCTTCTACGGCTCTTCAGGGGGATTTAAACTAATTTGTCAGGGCAGTGGGAAAAGGAGTTGTAGTCCGGAAGTCAGTGTTGAGGGTGGTGAGGTATTGGGGAAGGTATCAAGGTCAAGGATGGGTACCGGTAGACAGGAAGGTGGGTTGAAGTGTGTCTACTTCAATGCAAGGAGCATCCGGAACAAGGTGGATGAACTTGGGGCGTGGATTGCTACTTGGGACTACGATGTTGTGGCCATTACGGAGACGTGGGTAGAACAAGGACAGGAGTGGTTGTTGGACGTTCCGGGGTATAGATGTTTCAGTAAGTGTAGGGAAGCTGGTAAAAGAGGTGGAGGAGTAGCATTGTTAATCAAGGATAGTTTAACGGCTGCGGAAAAGCACTTTGAGGGGGATATGCACACTGAGGTAATATGGGCTGCAGTTAGAAACAGGAAAGGAGCGGTCACGTTGTTAGGAGTTTACTATAGGCCCCCAAATAGTAATAGAGATGTGGAGGAAGAAATTGCTAAGCAGATTATGGATACGTGTGGGGGTCACAGGGTAGTTGTCATGGGGGACTTTAACTTTCCAAATATTGATTGGAACCTTTGTAGGTCGAATAATTTGGATGGGGCACTTTTTGTGCAGTGTGTGCAGGAGGGTTTCCTGACACAATATGTGGATAGGCCGACAAGGGGTGAGGCCACATTGGATTTGGTACTGGGAAATGAACCGGGCCAAGTGTTAGATTTGGTTGTGGGAGAGAACTTTGGAGATAGTGACCACAATTCGGTGTCTTTTGTTATTGCAATGGAGAGGGATAGGGCCGGACGGTAGGGCAAGGCTTACAATTGGGGGAGAGGTAATTATGATGCGATTAGGCAAGAATTAGGGGGCATAAGATGGGAACAGAAACTGTCAGGGAAAGGCACTGATGAAAAGTGGAACTTTTTCAAGGAACAAATACTGGGTGTCCTTGATAGGTATGTCCCTGTCAGGCAGGGAGGAAATGGCCGAGTGAGGGAACCGTGGTTCACAAAAGAGGTGGAATGTCTTGTGAAAAGGAAGAGGGAAGCTTATGTAGGGATGAGGAAACAAGGTTCAGATGGCCCGATTGAGGGTTACAAGTTAGCAAGGAATGAGCTGAAAAAGGGGCTGAGGAGAGCTAGGAGGGGACATGAGAAGTCCTTGGCGGGTCGGATCAAGGAAAGCCCCAAGGCTTTTTACTCTTATGTGAGGAATAAAAGAATGACCAGGGTGAGGTTAGGGCCGGTCAAGGACAGTGGTGGGAACTTGTGTATGGAATCAGTAGAGATAGGCGAGGTGATGAATGAATACTTTTCTTCAGTGTTCACCAAGGAGAGGGGCCATGTTTTTGAGGAAGAGAAGGTGTTACAGGCTAATAGGCTGGAGGAAATAGATGTTCGGAGGGAGGATGTCCTGGCAGTTTTGAATAAACTGAAGGTCGATAAGTCCCCTGGGCCTGATGAAATGTATCCTAGGATTCTTTGGGAGGCGAGGGATGAGATTGCAGAGCCTTTGGCTTTGATCTTTGGGTCCTCGCTGTCCACGGGGATGGTGCCGGAGGACTGGAGAGTGGCAAATGTTGTTCGTCTGTTTAAGAAAGGGAATAGAAATGACCCTGGTAATTATAGACCGGTTAGTCTGACTTCGGTGGTTGGTAAATTGATGGAAAAGGTCCTTAGGGATGGGATTTACGACCATTTAGAAAGATGCGGATTAATCCGGGATAGTCAGCACGGATTTGTGAAGGGCAAATCGTGCCTCACAAATTTGATAGAATTTTTTGAGGAGGTAACTAGGTGTGTTGATGAAGGTAGGGCGGTTGATGTCATATACATGGATTTTAGTAAGGCATTTGATAAGGTCCCCCATGGTCGGCTTATGATGAAAGTAAGGAGGTGTGGGATAGAGGGAAAGTTGGCCGATTGGATAGGTAACTGGCTATCTGATCGAAGAGAGAGGGTGGTGGTGGATGGAAAATTTTCGGACTGGAGGCAGGTTGCTAGCGGAGTGCCGCAGGGATCGGTGCTTGGTCCTCTGCTCTTTGTGATTTTTATTAATGACTTAGAGGAGGGGGCTGAAGGGTGGATCAGTAAATTTGCTGATGACACCAAGATTGGTGGAGTAGTGGATGAGGTGGAGGGCTGTTGTAGGCTGCAAAGAGACATAGATAGGATGCAAAGCTGGGCTGAAAAATGGCAAATGGAGTTTAACCCTGATAAATGTGAGTTTGAGTCACGTTGAGATCAAAAAGGAGGAGGTAGTGGGGTTCTTGAGAAACATTAAGGTAGACAAGTCCCCAGGGCCTGATGGGATATACCCCAGAATACTGAGAGAGGCAAGGGAGGAAATTGCTGGGGCCTTGAGATAAACCTTTGTATCCTCACTGGCTGCAGGGGAGGCCCCAGAGGATTGGAGAATAGCCAATGTTGTTCCTTTGTTTAAGAAGGGTAGCAAGAATAATCCAGGTAATTACAGGCTGGTGAGCCTTACATCAGTGGGAGGGAAATTATTGGAGAGGATTCTTCGAGACAGGATTTATTCCCACTTGGAAATAAATGGACGTATTAGTGAGAGGCAACATGGTTTTGTGAAGGGGAGGTCATGTCTCACGAATTTGATCGGGTTTTTGAGGAAGTGACAAAGATGATTGATGAGGGTAGGGCAGTGGATGTTGTCTACATGGACTTCAGTGAGGCCTTTGACAAGGTCCCTCATGGCAGACTGGTGCAGAAGGTGAAGTCGCATTGGGATCAGAGGTGTGCTGGCAAGGTGGATACAAAATTGGCTCGGTCAAAGAAGACAGAGGGTAGCAGTGGAAGGATGTGTTTCTGAATGGAGAGCTGTGACAAGTGGCGTTCCTCAGGGATTAGTGCTGGGACCTTTGCTGTTTGTAATATATATAAATGATTTGGAGGAATATGTAACTGGTTTGATTAGTAAGTTTGTGGACGACACAAAGGTTGGTGGATTTGTGGATAGCGATGAGGACCAACAGAGGATACAGCAGGGTATAGATCAGTTGGAGACTTGGGCGGAGAGATGGCAGATGGAGTTTAATCCGGACAAATGTGAGGTATTGCATTTTGGAACGTCTAATACAGATAGGAAATGGCAGAACCCTTAAGAGTATTGATAGGCAAAGGAATCTGGGTATATAGGTACACAAGTCACTGAAAGTGGCAATGCAGGTGGAGAAGGTAGTCAAGAAGGCATACGGCATGCTTGTCTTCATCGGCCGGGGCATTGAATTTAAAAATTGGCAAGTCATGTTGCAGCTTTATAGAACCTGAGTTAGGCCGCACTTGGAATATAGTGTTCAATTCTGGTCGCCACACTACCAGAAGGATGTGGAGGCTTTGGAGAGGGTACAGAAAAGATTTACCAGGATGCTGCCTGGTATGGAGGGCATTAGCTATGAGGAGAGGTTGGAGAAACTTGATTTGTTCTCACTGGAACGACGGAGGTTGAGGGGAGACTTGATAGAAGTCTACAAGATTATGAGAGGCATGGACAGAGTGGATAGTCAGAAGCTTTTTCCAAGGGTGGAAGAGTTAATTACGAGGGGGCACTGGTTTAAGGTGTGAGGGGCAAGGTTTAAAGGAGATGTACGAGGCAGATTTTGTACACAGAGGGTGGTGGGTGCCTGGAACTCGTTGCCGGGGTAGGGAGTGGGAGCGGATACGACAGTGACTTTTAAGGGGCGTCTGGATAAATGCATGAATAGGATGGGAGTAGAGGGATAAGGTTCCTGGAAGGGTAGGGGGTTTTAATTAAGTCGGGCAGCATGGTCGGTGCAGGCTTGGAGGGCCGAAGGGCTTATTCCTGTGATGTGACTTTCTTTGGTCTTTGTTCTTTTATTCAAAGAATTATGGGCATCATTAACCAACTCAGCAAATTGCTGCCTTTTTTAACCCCGATAAAGGAACCCATGAAATATTTTACTGACAGGAGCGAGTGCAGTGCTGGACTGAGGGCCAACATAGAACATAGAACATAGAAAGCCACAGCACAAACAGGCCCTTTGGCCCACAGGTTGCGCCGATCACATCCCCACCTCTAGGCCTATCTATAGCCCTCAATCCCATTAAATCCCATGTACTCATCCAGAAGTCTCTTAAAAGACCCCAACGAGTTTGCCTCCACCACCACCGACGTCAGCCGATTCCACTCACCCACCACCCTCTGAGTGAAAAACTTACCCCTGACATCTCCTCTGTACCTACCCCCCAGCACCTTAAACCTGTGTCCTCTCGTAGCAACCATTTCAGCCCTTGGAAATAGCCTCTGAGAGTCTACCCTATCCAGACCTCTCAACATCTTGTAAACCTCTATCAGGTCACCTCTCATCCTTCGTCTCTCCAGGGAGAAGAGACCAAGCTCCCTCAACCTATCCTCATAAGGCATGCCCCCCAATCCAGGCAACATCCTTGTAAATCTCCTCTGCACCCTTTCAATGGCTTCAACATCTTTCCTGTAATGAGGTGACCAGAACTGCGTGCAGTACTCCAAGTGGGGTCTAACCAGGGTCCTATAAAGCTGCAGCATTATCTCCCGACTCCTAAACTCAATCCCTCGATTAATGAAGGCCAGTACGCCGTACGCCTTCTTGACCGCATCCTCCACCTGCGAGGCCGATTTAAGAGTCCTATGGACCCGGACCCCAAGGTCCTTCTGATCCTCTACACTGCTAAGAATGGTACCCTTCATATTATACTGCTGCTTCATCCCATTGGATCTGCCAAAATGGATCACCACACACTTATCCGGGTTGAAGTCCATCTGCCACTTCTCCGCCCAGTCTTGCATTCTATCTATGTCTCGCTGCAACTTCTGACATCCCTCCAAACTATCCACAACACCACCTACCTTGGTGTCGTCAGCAAACTTACCAACCCATCCCTCCACTTCCTCATCCAGGTCATTTATGAAAATGACAAACAGCAAGGGTCCCAGAACTGATCCCTGGGGCACTCCACTGGTCACTGACCTCCATGCAGAGAAAGACCCCTCCACAGCCACTCTCTGCCTTCTGCAGGCAAGCCAGTTCTGGATCCACAAGGCAACAGCCCCTTGGATCCCATGCCCTCTCACTTTCTCAAGAAGTCTTGCATGGGGGACCTTATCGAACGCTTTGCTGAAGTCCATATAGACCACATCCACCGCTCTTCCTTCGTCAATGTGCTTGGTCACATTTTCAAAGAACTCAACCAGGCTCGTAAGGCACGACCTGCCCCTGACAAAGCCGTGCTGACTACTTTTGATCATACTAAACTTCTCTAGATGATCATAAATCCTGTCTCTCAGGATCCTCTCCATCAACTTACCAACCACTGAGGTTAGACTCACCGGTCGGTAATTTCCCGGGCTGTCCCTGTTCCCTTTCTTGAATATAGGGACCACATCTGCAATCCTCCAATCCTCCGGAACCTCTCCCGTCTCCATCGACGATGCAAAGATCATCGCCAAAGGCTCCGCAATCTCCTCCCTCGCCTCCCACAGTAACCTGGGGTACATCCCATCCGGTCCCGGCGACTTACCAACCTTGATGCCATTCAATAGTTCCAACACATCCTCTTTCTTTATGTCCACATGCTCGATCCTTTCTGTCCACCGCAAACCAGCAGTACAACCACCCAGATCCCTTTCCACCGTGAATACCGAGGTAAAGTATTCATTAAGCAGCTCCGCCATTTCTAACGGTTCCGCACAAACTTTTCTCCCTTCACCTTTTAAGGGTCCTATGCCTTCACATCTCATCCTTTTACTCTTGACATATTTGTAGAAAGCCTTGGGATTCTCCTTAATCTTACCCGCCAAGGCCTTCTCATGACCCCTTCTCGCTCTCCTAATTTCCTTCTTAAGCTCCTTCCTACATCCCGTATACTCCTCTAAATCCTTAACACCTCCTAGCTCTCTGAACCTTCTGTACGCCTCTCTTTTCTTATTCACCAGGTTCATCACAACCTTCGTGCACCACGGTTCCCGTACCCTACCAACACCCCCCTGTCTCATCGGAACGTTGTCATGCAGAGCTCCAGACAAACATTCCTTGAAAATCCTCCACTTTCCTTCGGTACTTTTCCCCAAGAATGCCTCCTTCCAATTTACCCGTCTAATTTCCTCCCTGATGACACTGTATTTCCCTTTACTCCAGAGAAACACTTTCCTAGCCTGCCTGATCCTATCTCTTTCCAATGCTATCGTGAAGGAGATAGAATTATGATCGCTATCCCCAAGATGCTCACCCACCGAGAGATCCTCCACCTGTCCAGGTTCATTAGCCAGCACCAGATCAAGTACAGCCTCTCCTCTAGTAGGCTTATCCACATACTGTGTGGATAGTGGAGTCAGACACTTTAGGAACATTTAAGCGGTTATTGGATAGGCACATGGAGCACACCAGGATGGTAGGGAGTGGGATGGCTTGATCTTGGTTTCAGATGAAGGTCGGCACAACATCGTGGGCCGAAGGGCCTGTTCTGTGCTGTACTGTTCTATGTTCTATGTTCTATGAGTATAGTGAATAAAGGGGGTGAGCTCAGAGCGTGGATAGATGCCTGGAAGTGTGATGTGGTGGCCATTACGGAGACTTGGATGTCTCAGGGACAGGACTGGATACTACAGGTGCCGGGAGTCAGATGTTTCAGGAAGGACAGGGACGGAGGCAAGAGAGGGGGTGGAGTGGCACTGCTGATCAGGGATAGTGTCACAGCTGTAGAGAAGGTGTATGCTGTGGAGGGATTGTCCACCGAGTCTCTGTGGGTGGAAGTTCGGAATGGGAAGGGGTCGATCACTTTGCTGGGAGTTTTCTATAGGCCGCCCAATAATGACAGGGAGGTGGAGGAACAGATAGGGAAACAGATCCTGTAGAGTTGCAATAATGATGTGGAGATGCCGGTGTTGGACTGGGGTAAACACAGTAAGAAGTTTAACAACTCCAGGTTAAAGTCCAACAGGTTTATTTGGTAGCAAAAGCCACACAAGCTTTCGGAGCTGCAAGCCCCTTCTTCAGGTGAGTGGGAATTCTGTTCACAAACAGAGCATATAAAGACACAGACTCAATTTACATGAATAATGGTTGGAATGCGAATACTTACAACTAATCAAGTCTTTAAGAAACAAAACAATGTGAGTGGAGAGAGCATCAAGACAGGCTAAAAAGATGTGTATTGTCTCCAGACAAGACAGCCAGTGAAACCCTGTGGGGGTTACAGATAGTGTGCCATGAACCCAATATCCCGGTTGAGGCCGTCCTTGTGTGTGCGGAACTTGGCTATCAGTTTCTGCTCAGCGACTCTGCGCCGTCGTGTGTCGCGAATGCCGCCTTGGAGAACGCTTACCCGAAGATCAGAGGCCGAATGCCTGTGACCGCTGAAGTGCTCCCCAACAGGAAGAGAACAGTCTTGCCTGGTGATTGTCGAGCGGTGTTCATTCATCCGTTGTCGCAGCGTCTGCATAGTTTCCCCAATGTACCATGCCTCGGGACATCTACCTCGGGATGAATGAACACCGCTCGACAATCATCAGACAAGACTGTTCTCTTCCTGTGGGGGAGCACTTCAGCGGTCACGGGCATTCGGCCTCTGATCTTCGGGTAAGCGTTCTCCAAGGCGGCCTTCGCGACACACGACGGCGCAGAGTCGCTGAGCAGAAACTGATAGCCAAGTTCCGCACACACGAGGACGGCCTCAACCGGGATATTGGGTTCATGGCACACTATCTGTAACCCCCACAGAGTTTCACTGGCTGTCTTGTCTGGAGACAATACACATCTTTTTAGCCTGTCTTGATGCTCTCTCCACTCACATTGTTTTGTTTCTTAAAGACTTGATTAGTTGTAAGTATTCGCATTCCAACCATTATTCACGTAAATTGAGTCTGGGTTTTTTTCTATGCTCTGTTTGTGAACAGAATTCCCACTCACCTGAAGAAGGGGCTTGCAGCTCCGAAAGCTTGTGTGGCTTTTGCTACCAAATAAACCTGTTGGACTTTAACCTGGTGTTGTTAAACTTCTTACGGAGTTGCAATAATAGCAGAGTTGTTGTGATGGGAGACTTTAATTTCCCAAACATAGATTGGAATATCCCGAGGGTAAGGGGATTGGGTGGGGAGGAGTTCATTAGGTGTGTTCAGGACGGTTTCCTGACACAGCATGTGGACAAGCCTACAAGAGGAGAGGCTGTATTTGACCTGATACTGACCAATGAACCTGCACAGTTGTCAGATCTCTCAGTGGGAGGGCACCTCGGGGATAGCGATCATAACTCTATCTCCTTTAGGCTTGCATTGGAAAAAGAGAGGATCAGGCAAGCGAGTAAAGTGTTTATATGGAGTAAGGGGAAATATGAAGACATAAGGCAGCAAATTAGAGGAGTAAATTGGAAGGAAGTATTCTTGGGGAAATGTACTGAAGAGAGGTGGCAGTTTTTCAAGGAATGTCTGTCTAGAGTTCTACAGGACAACGTTCCGAGCAGACAGGGAGGAGTTGGTCGGTTAAAGGAACCAGGGCGTACGAAAGCTGTGCAGGACCTAGTCGAGAAGAAAAGGAAAGCGTACAAAAGGTTCAGACAGCTTGGCGAAGATAGGGATCTAGTTGAGTATACGGCTTGTAGGAAGGGACTAAAGAAGGAAATTAGGAGAGCCAGAAGGGGTCACGAGAAGGCCTTGGCAGTTAGAATTAAGGAAAACCCTAAGGCGTTCTATAAATATGTGAAGAGTAAAAGGATGAGACGTGAAGGAATAGGGCCTATAAAAGGTGAAGGTGGGAAAATCTGTACGGAACCAGTAGAAATGGCAGAGGTGCTAAATGAGTATTTTGCCTCGGTTTTCACAGAGGAGAAGGACCCTGGGTGGATGTACTGCGGGCTTGCGGTGGACTGAAAGGATTGAGTATGTGGACTTTAACAAAGAGGTTGTGCTGGAATCTTTGAATGGCATCAAGATAGATAAGTCGCCGGGTCCGGATGGGATGTACCCCAGGTTACTGTGGGAGGCGAGGGAAGAGATTGCAGAGCCTCTGGCGATGATCTTTGCGTCGTCGATGGAGACGGGAGAGGTGCCGGAGGATTGGAGGATTGCGGATGTGGATCCTATTTTCAAGAAGGGGAATAGGGATAGCCCAGGAAATTACCGACTGGTGAGTCTAACCTCAGTGGTTGGTAAGCTGATGGAGAAGACCCTGAGGGACAAGATTTATGAGCATTTAGAGAGGTTTAGTATGCTCAAGATTACTCAGCATGGTTTTGTCAAAGGCACATCGTGCCTTACGAGCCTGGTGGAGTTCTTCGAAAATGTGACCAAACACATTGACGAAGGGAAAGCGGTAGATGTGGTTTATATGGATTTTAGCAATGCGTTCGATCAGGTTCCCCATGCAAGGCTTCTAGAAAAAGTGAGAGGGCATGGGATTCAAGGTGCTGCTGCCCGGTGGATCCAGAACTGGGTTGCCCAAAAGAGGCAGAGAGTGGGTATAGATGGGTCTTTTTTCTAAATGGAGGTCAGTCACCAGTGGTATGCCCCAGGGATCTGTTCTGGGACCCTTGCTGTTTGTCATTTTCAGAAATGACCTGGATTAGGAAGCGGAGGGATGGGTTGATAAGTTTGCCGACGACACGAAAGTTGGTGGGGTTGTGGATAGTCTGGAGGGATGTCAGAAGTTACAGAGGGACATAGATAGGATGCAAGACTGGACGGAGAAGTGGCAGATGGACTTCAACCCAGATAAATGCGTAGTGATCCATTTTGGCAGGTCAAATGGGTTGAAGGAGTACAATATTAAGGGAAAGACTCTTAGTACTGTGGAGGATCAGAAGGACCTTGGGGTCCGGGTCCATAGGACTCTAAAATCGGCCCCCAAGTGGAGGTGGTGGTTAAGAAGGCGTACGGTGTGCTGGCCTTTATCAATCGAGGGATTGAGTTTAAGAGTCCGGGGATAATGATGCAGCTATATAAGACCCTCGTCAGACCCCACTTGGAGGACTGTGCTCAGTTCTGGTCGCCTCATTACAAGAAGGATGTGGAAAAGATTGAAAGGGTGCAGAGGCGATTTACAAGGATGTTGCCTGGATTGAGTGGCATGCCTTATGAGGATAGGCTGAGGGAGCTCGGTCTTTTCTCCTTGGAGAGACGAAGGATGAGAAGAGACCTAATAGATGTGTATAAGATGTTGAGAGGCATAGATCGAGTGGACTTTAAGGCTTTTTCCCAGGGTGGAAATGGCTGCTACGAGAGGACACAGGTTTAAGGTGCTGGGGGATAGGTCCAGGGGAAATGTTCGGGGGAAGTTTTTCACACAGAGGGTGGTGGGCGAGTGGAATCAGCTGCCGTCAGTGGTGGTGGAGGCAAACTCAATAGGGTCTTTTCAGAGACTCCTGAATGATTACATGGGACTTAATAGGATGAAGGGTTATAGGTAGGCCTGAAAGAGTAAGTTTGCGGACGACACAAAATTGGCCGGACTTGCAGATTGTGAGGAGCATTGTCAGAAGTTACAGAAGGATATAGATCGGCTGGAAATTTGGGCAAAGAAAAGGCAGATGGAGTTCAATCCTGATCAATGCGAAGTGATGCATTTTGGTAGAAATAATGTAGGGAGGAGTTATACAATAAATGACAGAACCATAAAGGGTGTAGATACGCAGAGGGACCTGAGTGTGCAAGTCCACAGATCCTTGAAGGTGACATCACAGGTGGAGAAGGTGGTGAAGAAGGCATATGGCATGCTTGCCTTTATAGGACGGGGCATAGAGTATAAAAGTTGGGGTCTGATGTTGCAGATGTATAGAACGTTGGTTCGGCCGCATTTGGAATAAAGAACAAAGAACAAAGAACAGTACAGCACAGGAAACAGGCCCTTCGGCCCTCCAAGCCTGTGCCGCTCCTTGGTCCAACTAGACCAATCGTTTGTATTCCTCCATTCCCAGGCTGCTCATGTGACTATCCAGGTAAGTCTTAAACAATGTCAGCGTGCCTGCCTCCACCACCCTACTTGGCAGCGCATTCCAGGCCCCCACCACCCTCTGTGTAAAAAACGTCCCTCTGATGTCTGAGTTATACTTCGCCCCTCTCAGCTTGAGCCCGTGACCCCTCGTGATCGTCACCTCCGACCTGGGAAAAAGCTTCCCACTGTTCACCCTATCTATACCCTTCATAATCTTGTACACTGCGTCCAGTTCTGGTCACCACACTACCAGAAGGATGTGGAGGCTTTAGAGAGAGTGCAGAGGAGGTTTACCGGGATGTTGCCTGGGAGGGAGAGATTGGGTAAACTGGGATTGTTCTCACTGGAAAGACGGAGGATGAGAGGAGACCTAATAGAGGTGTATAAAATTATGAAAGGCATAGATAGGGTGAACGCTGGGAAGCTTTTTCCCAGGTCGGTGGTGACGTTCACGAGGGGTCATAGGTTCAAGTTGAGGGGGGGTCGGTTTAACACGGATGTCACAAGGACATATTTTACACAGAGGGTGGTGGGGGCCTGGAATGCGCTGCCGGGCAAGGTGCTGGAGGTGGACACACTGGGAACGTTGAAGACTTATCTAGATAGCCACATGAACGGAGTGGGAATGGAGGGATACAAAAGAATGGTCTAGTTTGGACCAGGGAACGGCGTGGGCTTGGAGGGCCGAAGGGCCTGTTTCTAGAACATAGAACAGTACAGCACACAACAGGCCCTTCAGCCCACGATGTTGTGCCGAGCTTTATCTGAAACCAAGATCAAGCTATCCCACTCCCTATCATCCTGGTGTGCTCCATGTGCCTATCCAATAACAGCTTAAATGTTCCTGAAGTGGCTGACTCCACTATCACTGCAGGCAGTCCATTCCACACCCCAACCACTCTCTGCGTCAAGAACCTACCTCTGATATCCTTCCTATATCTCCCACCATGAACCCTATAGTTATGCCCCCTTGTAATAGCTCCATCCACCCGAGGAAATAGTCTTTGAACGTTCACTCTATCCATCCCCTTCATCATTTTATAAACCTCTATTAAGTCTCCCCTCAGCCTCCTCCACTCCAGAGAGAACAGCCCCAGCTCCCTCAACCTTTCCTCATAAGACCTACCCTCCAAACCAGGCAGCATCCTGGTAAATCTCCTCTGCACTCTTTCCAGCGCTTCCACATCCTTCTTATAGTGAGGTGACCAGAACTGCACACAATATTCCAAATGTGGTCTCACCAAGGTCCTGTCCAGTTGCAACATAACCCCACGGCTCTTAAACTCCAACCCCCTGTTAATAAAAGCTAACACACTATAGGCCTTCTTCACAGCTCTATCCACTTGAGTGGCAACCTTTAGAGATCTGTGGATATGAACCCCAAGATCTCTCTGTTCCTCCACAGTCTTCAGAACCCTACCTTTGACCCTGTAATCCACATTTAAATTAGTCCTCCCAAAATGAATCACCTCACATTTATCAGGGTTAAACTCCATTTGCCATTTTTCAGCCCAGCTTTGCATCCTATCTATATCTCTTTGCAGCCTACAACAGCCCTCCACCTCATCCACTACTCCACCAATCTTGGTGTCATCAGCAAATTTACCGATCCACCCTTCAGCCCCCTCCTCTAAGTCATTAATAAAAATCACAAAGAGCAGAGGACCAAGCACTGATCCCTGCGGCACTCCGCTAGCAACCTGCCTCCAGTCCGAAAATTTTCGATCCACCACCACCCTTTGTCTTCAATCAGATAGCCAGTTACCTATCCAATCGGCCAACTTTCCCTCTATCCCACACCTCCTCACTTTCATCATAAGCCGACCATGGGGGACCTTATGTACGAAAAGAGATGGCGGGAGGAATAGCAAATGCACTAGTGGTAATTTATCAAAATTCGCTGGACTCTGGGGTGCTTCCCGCAGATTGAAAAACAGCAAATGTGACGCCACTGTTTTAAAAAGGAGATAGACAAAAGGCAGGTAACTATAGGCCGGTTAGCTTAACTTCTGTTGTAGGGAAAATGCTTGAATCTATCATCAAGGAAGAAATAGCGAGACATTTGGATATAAATTGTCCCATTGGGAAGATGCAGCATGGGTTCCTGAAGGGAAGGTCATGTTTGACTAATTTCGTGGAATTCTTTGATAACATTACATGTGCAGTGGACAATGGGGAACCTGTGGATGTGATGTATCTGGATTTCCAGAAGGCATTTGACAAGGTGCCGCACTAAAGACTGCTGCATAAGATAAAGGTGCACAATGTTACGGGTAATGGATAAACTGAAAAGGACATGGCTGGTATGAGTGGGAGGCCAGTATACTGCATTCGGTGTGGGATGTGGGAGTTCCTGGAGACAACTTGCCTCCCGGAAGTCCATATCTGTGCCAGATGTGTGGAACTGCAACTCCTGAAGAATCGTGTAAGGGAGCTGGAGCTGAGGTTCAATGAACTCAGTTTAGTTAGGGAAAATGAGAGATTAATAGATAAAAGTTATAGTCAGGTAGTGACACCAGGGTCTCGGAAGGAAGACACGTGGGTCACAGTTAGGAGGGGTAATAGTCAGAAGGGTGATGTGCCAGAAAGTATCCCAGTGGCAGTCTCCCATAAAAGAAAGGGATGGGCAACAGATGGGAGAAGGGAAGGGAGTGAGCAGTCTGTGGAGGGATCCCCTGTGGTTATCCCCCTCCAAAATAGGTATATTGTTTTGGATTCTGTGGAGGGGGATGACCCTCCAGGGGTAAGCCACGAGGACCAGATCGCCTCCACGGAGACAGGCTCAGGGCTCCGGAAGGGAAAGAAGGGGTTTAGGAGAGCGATAGTTGTGGGGGACGCAATGGTTAGAGGCACGGACAGGCGGTTCTGTGGGAGTGAACGAGAATCCAGGATGGTAGTCTGCCTCCCTGGTGCCGGGGTACTGGATGTCTCCGAGAGGGTAGGAAGCATATTTAAAAAGGAAGGTAGTCAAACGGATGTGATTGTACACATTGGTGAAAATGATGTAGGTAGGAAGAGCAGGGGGTTCATAGGAGAGAAATTCAGGGAGTTGGGTGCTAGGCTAAAAGGTAAGACCTCCAGGGTAGCAATCTCTGGACTGCTCCCGGTGTCTAGTGCAAGTGAGGCTCGGAACAGGGAGATTCTACAGTTGAACGCGTGGCTAAAGGACTGGTGCAAGAGGGAGGGTTTTAAATTCATAGATAACTGGGAAATCTTCAAGTCAGGATGGCAACTGTACAGAAAGGATGGGTTACACCTTAACTGGAAGGGAGCAAATATCCTGGCTGGGAGTTTTGCTAGAGTGTTTCGGCAGGATTTAAACTAGTGTGGCAGGGGGGTGGGGAACAAAACAGGAGGTCAGTAAATACTGAGGCTGGGGTTGAGCTGGGGGCCAGGGCAAGGCTAGCTAAGAAGAGGAGCACTCTGGAGGAGGAGGACCTGACTGGGCCTGGAGGTCTGGAGTGCAACTGCTTCAATGCGAGGAGCGTAACGGGTAAAACAGACGAACTTAGGGCCTTAATGCTTATGCGGAATTTGGATGTGGTTGCGGTGACGGAAACTTGGTTAAAAGAAGGACAGGACTGGCAGCTGAATATTCCGGGGTATAAGTGTTTTAGGCGAGACAGAGGAGGGGCTAAAAAAGGTGGGGGAGTAGCGATATTAGTTAAGGAGCATATTACCGCGGTGCAGAGGGTAGACAACTTAGAGGGGTCATGTACTGAGTCGCTGTGGGTGAAACTCAGAAACAGGAAGGGTGCAGTCACTTTGCTGGGGGTGTACTACAGACCACCCAACAGCCCATGGGAAGTGGAGGAAAAGATATGTCAGGAGATTCTGGATAGGTGCAGAAAAAATAGGGTTGTTGTAGTGGGGGACTTTAATTTCCCTGGCACAGACTGGAAAGTGCTTAGAGCTGGGGGTCCGGACGGGGAGGAATTTGTAAAATGCGTACTGGAAGGTTCTTTGGAACAGTATGTAGATAGCCCGACTAGAGAGGGGGCTATACTGGACCTAGTTCTGGGAAATGAGCCCGGTCAGGTCGTCAAAGTTTCGGTAGGGGAACATGTGGCAAATAGTGACCACAACTCTGTTAACTTTAGGATAGTAATGGACAAGGATGAGTGCTGTCCTACGGGCAGGGTGCTAAATTGGGGGAAGGCTGACTATAGCCGGATTAGGCAGGAATAGGTGGATGTTGATTGGGAGAGGATGTTCGAGGGTAAGTCCGCGTCTGGCATGTGGGAGTCTTTTAAGGAACTATTGATAAGGCTGCAGGATAGGCATGTGCCTGTAAAAAGGAAAGATAGGAAAGGTAGGATTCGAGAGCCGTGGATAACCAGGGAAATTGAGGATCTGATTAAAATGAAAAGGGAGGCGTACGTTAAGTCCAGGCAACTGAAAGCAGATGGAGCTCTGGAGGAATACAGAGAGAGTAGGAAAGAACTCAAACGGGGAGTTAGAAGGGCAAAAAGAGGTCACGAGATGTTCTTGGCAGGCAGGATTAAGGAGAATCCTAAGGCATTCTATTCATACGTTAGGAACAAAAGAGTTGTCAGGGAGAAAATCGGACCTCTCAGGGACAAAGGAGGGGAATTATGCTTAGAACCCGAGGGAATAGGGGAGATCCTAAATGAATACTTTGCATCGGTATTCACGAAGGAGAGGGGCGTGTTAACCGGGAGTGTCTCGGAGGGAGGTGTTGACCCGTTAGAGAAAACCTCCATTACAAGAGAGGAAGTGTTATGTTTTTTAGGGAACATTAAAACTGACAAAGCCCCAGGGCCTGATGGCATCTATCCACGACTGCTCAGGGAGACGAGAGATGAAATTGCTGGGCCTCTGACGGAAATCTTTGTCGCTTCTTTGGACACGGGTGAGGTCCCTGAGGATTGGAGGATAGCGAATGTGGTCCCGTTGTTTAAGAAGGGTAGCAGGGATAACCCAGGAAATTATAGGCCGGTGAGCTTGATGTCCGTGGTAGGGAAGTTGTTGGAGAGGATTCTTAGAGACAGGATGTATGTGCATTTAGAACAGAACAATCTCATTCGTGACAGACAGCATGGTTTTGTAAGAGGGAGGTCGTGCCTTACAAATTTGGTGGAGTTTTTTGAGGAAGTGACAAAAACGGTTGATGAAGGAAGGGCCGTGGATGTCGTCTATATGGATTTCAGTAAGGCATTTGACAAAGTCCCACAAGGCAGGTTGGTTAAGAAGGTTAAGGCTCATGGGATACAAGGAGAAGTGGCTAGATGGGTGGAGAACTGGCTTGGCCATAGGAGACAGAGGGTAGTGGTCGAAGGATCTTTTTCCGGCTGGAGGTCTGTGACCAGTGGTGTTCCGCAGGGCTCTGTACTGGGACCTCTGCTATTTGTGATATATAGAAATGATTTGGAAGAAGGTGTAACTGGTGTAATCAGCAAGTTTGCGGATGACACGAAGATGGCTGGACTTGCGGATAGCGAAGAGCATTGTCGGGCAATACAGCAGGATATAGATAGGCTGGAAAATTGGGCGGAGAGGTGGCAGATGGAGTTTAATCCGGATAAATGCGAAGTGATGCATTTTGGAAGAAATAATGTAGGGAGGAGTTATACAATAAATGGCAGAGTCATCAGGAGTATAGAAACACAGAGGGACCTAGGTGTGCAAGTCCACAAATCCTTGAAGGTGGCAACACAGGTGGAGAAGGTGGTGAAGAAGGCATATGGTATGCTTGCCTTTATAGGACGGGGTATAGAGTATAAAAGCTGGAGTCTGATGATGCAGCTGTATAGAACGCTGGTTAGGCCACATTTGGAGTACTGCGTCCAGTTCTGGTCGCCGCACTACCAGAAGGACGTGGAGGCGTTAGAGAGAGTGCAGAGAAGGTTTACCAGGATGTTGCCTGGTATGGAGGGTCTTAGCTATGAGGAGAGATTGGGTAGACTGGGGTTGTTCTCCTTGGAAAGACAGAGAATGAGGGGAGATCTAATAGAGGTATACAAGATTATGAAGGGTATAGATAGCGTGAACAGTGGGAAGCTTTTTCCCAGGTCGGAGGTGACGATCACGAGGGGTCACGGGCTCAAGGTGAGAGGGGCGAAGTATAACTCAGATATCAGAGGGACGTTTTTTACACAGAGGGTGGTGGGGGCCTGGAATGCGCTGCCAAGTAGGGTGGTGGAGGCAGGCACGCTGACATCGTTTAAGACTTACCTGGATAGTCACATGACCAGCCTGGGAATGGAGGGATACAAACGATTGGTCTAGTTGGACCAAGGAGCGGCACAGGCTTGGAGGGCCGAAGGGCCTGTTTCCTGTGCTGTACTGTTCTTTGTTCTTTGTTCTTTGATTGGTTAACTAACAGAAAGCAAAGAGTGTGGGTAAATGGGTGTTTTTCTGGTTGGCGATCAGTGACGAGTGGTGTGCCTCAGGGATCAGTGTTGGGACTTAGATAGTCTAAGTAGTGGGCGAGGGTCTGGCAGATGGAGTACAATGTTGGTAAATGTGAGGTCATCCATTTTGGTAGGATTAACAGCAAAATGGACTATTATTTAAGTGGTAAAAACTGCAGCATGCTGCTGTGCAGAGGGACCTGGATGTCCTTGTGCAGGAATCTCAAAGAGTTGGTTTGCAGGTGCAGCAGGTGATTAAGAAGGCAAATGGAATTTTGTCCTTCATTGCTAGAGGGATGGAGTTTAAAAACAGCGAGATTATGTTGCAGCTGTATAAGGTGCTGGTGAGGCCACACCTGGAGTACTGTGTACAGTTTTGGTCTCCTTCCTTGAGAAAGAATATACTGGCACTGGAGGGGGTGCAGAGGATATTCACTCGATTGATTCTGGAGTTGAGAGGGTTGGCTTATAAGAACATAAGAACAGAAGAACTAGGAGCAGGAGTAGGCCATCTGGCCCCTCGAGCCAGCTCCGCCATTCAATAAGATCATGGCTGATCTTTTCGTGGACTCAGCTCCACTTACCCACCCGCTCACCATAACCCTTAATTCCTTTACTGTTCAAAAATTTATGTATCCTTGCCTTAAAAACATTCAATGTGGTAGCCTCAACTGCTTCACTGGGCAGGGAATTCCACAGATTCACAACCCTTTGTGTGAAGAAGTTCATCCTCACCTCAGTCCTAAATCTGCTTCCGCTTATTTTGAGGCTATGCCCCCTAGTTCTAGTTTCACCCGCCAGTGGAAACAACTTCCCTGCTTCTATCCTATCTATTCCCTTCATAATCTTATATGTTTCTATAAGATCTCCCCTCATTCTTCTGAATTCCAATGAGTATAGCCCCAGTTTACTCAGTCTCAGACCAAAACTGTACATAGTACTCCAGGTGTGGCCTCACCAGTAGCTTATACAGCTACAACATAACCTCGCTGTTTTTAAACTCCATGCTTCCAGCAATGAAGGACAAAATTCTATCTGCCTTCTTAATTACCTGCTGCACCTACAAACTAGTTTATTCTGGACTTCCCTTGTTCTCTGTCTTGCTTTTGCCTGATCTGTCTGGTACTAGGATTATTGACACTGCCTTTACTATTTAATGTGCTCTCTTTAACTTCCATGCTGTCCTCCACCTTCTCTTCTGTCTCCCGACTGCTTTGGGTCCCACTCCCATGCCAAACCCTCCAGAGTGTCTCTAGCAAATCTCCCCACCGGGTTGTTAGTCCCCCTCCAGTTCAGTTGTAACCCGTCTCTCTTGAACAAGTTACCCCTTCCCCAGAAGAGATGCCAATGATCCACAAATCTAAATCCCTGCCCCCTCTCACCAGCTCTCAAGGTTCTGTACTTTAGACTTCTGCCTAACTCTCAGTATTCACACTTCAGAACCTCATCCCTTTCCCTTCAGAATAAATCAAATAAATCTCAGGAAGATTTCAGTAAATCTGTCCAATTGGCAGGCATGTTGAAGAGTGGAGGAGGATGAGGCTGTTGTCAGCCCCATGAAGTTATTCCATTTGTGGAGCGGAAAAAACTGAAAGTAAAGCAAGGCAGCAAACTGGAGAAACTGGAGAAATGTCCAGAAAAGCAGCAGCCACCGTTTCCCTGGATCCTCGCTGTGGTGGCAAGAAGATCCTACCTGAATTTCACAGCTGTGGCCAGTGAGACCCTTTTAAAATTGTATGCTGTTCAGGATCTCTATCCTTATCAGATGGAAGATGAAATGTGCTAAAGGAATCTTCATTCAAGAAATTCAAGACTTTGACAACCAGAAAATCACCTTGTTAGATGAAATAAAGGACATTGGTGCAAATGGTCATCCAACCAGATTGAAGCTGGAGACGGGAGTGTTTCTGATCGAGTAGTGGAGAAACAAGTGATTGGGAAAAATTTAAGAAACAACAAAGAGAGACTAAGAAAGCGATAAAGAAAGGAAGGATAGACTATGAAGCTAGGCTAGCAATTAATATAAAAAATGATAGTAAAGGTTTTTATAAATATATAAAAAGGAATAGAGTGGCTAGAGTGAATGTTGGACCCTTGGAGGACGAGAG
The DNA here is from genome assembly GCF_964213995.1 of Mustelus asterias. Classification (NCBI taxonomy): domain Eukaryota; kingdom Metazoa; phylum Chordata; class Chondrichthyes; order Carcharhiniformes; family Triakidae; genus Mustelus; species Mustelus asterias. The sequence continues at coordinate 139,675,213 of NC_135808.1, forward strand.
GGGGGAGTTAATAGTGGGAAATGAGGATATGGCTGAGTCTTTAAATACGTTTTTTGTGTCGGTCTTCACGGTGGAGGACACAAATAGTTTGCCAAATATTAACGATAGAGGGTTGGCAGCAGGAGAAATACTTAATACGATTAATGTGACCAGAGAGGCAGTGCTGGGTAGACTAATGGGACTGAAGGTGGACAAGTCCCCGGGTCCGGATGGAATGCATCCCAGGGTATTGAAAGAAATGTCAGAGGTAATAGTGGATGCGTTAGTGATTATTTATCAAAACTCGTTGCATTCTGGGGTAGTGCCGGTTGATTGGAAAACGGCTAATGTTACGCCGCTGTTTAAAAAAGGAAGGAGACAAAAGGCGGGTAACTATAGGCCGGTCAGCTTAACGTCTGTAGTAGGGAAAATGCTGGAATCCATTATTAAAGAGGAGATAGCAGGGCATCTGGATAGAAATGGTTCGATCAATCAGACGCAGCATGGATTCATGAGGGGAAAGTCGTGCTTGACGAACATGTTGGATTTTTATGAAGATGTGACTAGGGCGGTTGATGGAGGAGAACCGGTGGATGCGGTGTTTTTGGATTTCCAAAAGGCGTTTGATAAGGTGCCCCATAAAAGGCTGCTGAAGAAGATTAGGGCACACGGAGTTGGGGGTAGTGTGTTAAAGTGGATTGGGGACTGGCTATCCGACAGGAAGCAAAGAGTCGGAATAAATGGGTGTTTTTCCGGTTGGAGGAAGGTAACTAGTGGCGTGCCGCAGGGATCGGTACTCGGGCCGCAACTGTTTACCATTTATATAGATGATCTGGAGGAGGGGACGTAGTGTAGGGTAACGAAGTTTGCAGACGACACAAAGATAAGTGGAAAAGTGAATCGTGTGGAGGACGGAGAAGATCTGCAGAGAGATTTGGACAGGCTGAGTGAGTGGGCGAGGATATGGCAAATGGAGTATAACGTTGAGAAATGCGAGGTTATACACTTTGGAGGAAATAATAACAAATGGGATTACTATCTCAATGGAAACAAATTAAAACATGCTACCGTGCAAAGGGACCTGGGGGTCCTTGTGCATGAGACGCAAAAGCCCAGTCTGCAGGTACAACAGGTGATCAAGAAGGCAAATGGGATGTTGGCCTATATTGCGAGGGGGATAGAATATAAAAGCAGGGATGTCTTGATGCACCTGTACAGGGCATTGGTGAGGCCGCAGCTGGAATACTGTGTGCAGTATTGGTCCCCTTATATGAGGAAGGATATATTGGCATTGGAGGGAGTGCAGAGAAGGTTCACCAGGTTGATACCGGAGATGAGGGGTTTGGATTATGAGGAGAGGCTGAGGAGATTGGGTTTGTACTCGTTGGAGTTTAGAAGGATGAGGGGGGATCTTATGGAGACTTATAAGATAATGCGGGGGCTGGATAGGGTGGAGGCGGAGAGAGTCTTTCCACTTAGTAAGGAAGATAAAACTAGAGGACACAGCCTCAAAATAAAGGGGGGTCGGTTTAAGACAGAGTTGAGGAGGAACTTCTTCTCCCAGAGGGTGGTGAATCTCTGGAATTCTCTGCCCACTGAGGTGGTGGAGGCTACCTCGCTGAATATGTTTAAAGCGCGGATGGATGGATTCCTGATCGGTAAGGGAATTAAGGGTTATGGGGATCAGGCGGGTAAGTGGTACTGATCCACGTCAGATCAGCCATGATCTTATTGAATGGCGGGGCAGGCTCGAGGGGCTAGATGGCCTACTCCTGCTCCTATTTCTTATGTTCTTATGTTCTTCACGCTGAACACAGTGACACTCCTCAACTCAGCTCCAAGACCCAGGGATCAAGTTAAATGTTTAAGGCCAACTCAATATGCTACGATCGCACAGTGGTTAGCACTCCTGCGTCACAGCTCCAGGGACCTGGGTTCGATTCCCGGCTTGGGTCACTGTCTGTGTGGAGTTTGCACATTCTCCTCGTGTCTGCATGGGTTTCCTCCGGGTGCTCCGGTTTCCTCCCACAGTCCAAAGATGTGCGGGTTAGGTTGATTAGCCATGCTAAAATTGCCCCTTAATGTCCTGGGATGTGTAGATTAGGGGGATTAGTGGATAAAATATGTAGGGATATGGGGTAGGGCCTGGGTGGGATTGTGGTCGGTGCAGACTCGATGGGCCGAATGGTCTCTTTCTGTACTGTAGGGTTTCTATGATTTCTATGAATGTGTCAGTGAAACACAAAGAAGGAGAAAGTTCTGGAACATTGTAGGTTATCATGAATGTTCTTTGTTGAGCAGAAAAGCTTGTGCAGCATTGAACCTGCTTTGAAATGTTGGTGAAGTCAACACAGAAGCACATGACAATGAACTTAGGAAGGAATTCCCAACACTTTTTATAGGCCTAGGTTAGCTGAAAACCATAAACCACATTACACTCCAGACAGATGCTAAACCTCTGTGTTTATTCATGTCAAGGAAGGTTCCACACTCACTTTTGGAAAGAGTCAGGAGTGAGATTGAGGAGCAAGGAGTAATTTTACTCCTAAACTACTGAACCAACCAGGTGGTGTTCTGGTCAGGTACCAGTCCTAAAGCTGAATGTCTCCATCTGGATCTGCTTTGCCGAACACACCTCAACAAGACAGTGGAAAGACATACATCCAATGGCATTGGTAGCTGAGAACTTGGCCAAACTTCCAAAAATCATCACCTTCACCAGAATCTCAGTTATATTTCCAGGTAGCAGTGATTCCTTTCTGGCTGTTGTTTTCCTGTGGTCTGTTCTTATCCCAGTTGCTTAATAATTGCCCTCAGAACATTGTTGTGGGCCGAGAAAACTCCAATTTGTCATTGAGTGACAGCCATTGGTAAACATCCCAAACCCATTTGTCATGATCCTGTTTCATTGACCCATGGCTCAAGATATCATCCGTGTAGCAACAACAGCTTGCAGTATATGTGGCTTTGCCCTCTGGAATATTTCAGAGGCTGATGTGATGTCAAATGGCAGATGGTTAAAACAGTCCCATCCAAAGGTCACAATGAAAGTCATTTAGAGTTTTGATTCTTGCTCCAATGGTAACTAGCAAAGCCCACTGCTGGTGTCACATTTGGTGAAGGTGATGTGCTTCTTTCCACTGTCTTGTTGAGGTGTGTTGGTCAAAGCAGATCCAGATAGAGACAATCGGCTTTGAGACTGGTATCAGACCAGAACACCACCTGAGCTGGGAGGGGATCTGTGCGTGGAGCCAAAGGAAATGGGCGAGGTATTAAATAAGGACTTTGCGTCAGAATTCACCTAAGAGACGGAATTGGTGGATGATGAGTCTGGGAAAGGGTGTGTGGATAGTTTAGAACATAGAACAGTACAGCACAAAACAGGCCCGTCGGCCCACGATGTTGTGCCGAGCTTTATCTGAAACCAAGATCAAGCTATCCCACTCCCTATCATCCTGGTGTGCTCCATGTGCCTATCCAATAACCGCTTAAATGTTCCTAAAGTGTCTGACTCCACTATCACTGCAGGCAGTCCATTCCACACCCCAACCACTCTCTGCGTAAATAACCTACCTCTGATATCCTTCCTATATCTCCCACCACGAACACTATAGTTATGCCCCCTTATAATAGCTCCATCCACCCGAGGAAATAGTCTTTGAACGTTCACTCTATCTATCACCTTCATCATTTTATAAACCTCTATTAAGTCTCCCCTCAGCCTCCTCCGCTCCAGAGAGAACAGCCCTAGCTCCCTCAACCTTTCCTCATAAGACCTACCCTCCAAACCAGGCAGCATCCTGGTAAATCTCCTCTGCACTCCTTCCAGCGCTTCCACATCCTTCTTATAGTGAGGTGACCAGAACTGCACACAATATTCCAAATGTGGTCTCACCAAGGTCCTGTACAGTTGCAGCATAACCCCACAGCCCTTAAACTCCAACCCCCTGTTAATAAAAGCTAACACACTATAGGCCTTCTTCACAGCTCTATCCACTTGAGTGGCAACCTTTAGAGATCTGTGGATATGGACCCCAAGATCTCTCTGTTCCTCCACAGTCTTCAGAACCCTACCTTTGACCCTGTAATCCACATTTAAATTAGTCCTACCAAAATGAATGAAATAAGGGCCGGTCAAGGACAGTAGTGGGAACTTGTGTATGGAGTCAGTAGAGATAGGCGAGGTGATGAATGAATACTTTTCTTCAGTGTTCACCAAGGAGAGGGGCCATGTTTTTGAGGAAGAGAAGGTGTTACAGGCTAATAGGCTGGAGGAAATAGATGTTCGGAGGGAGGATGTCCTGGCAGTTTTGAATAAACTGAAGGTCGATAAGTCCTCTGGGCCTGATGAAATATATCCTAGGATTCTTTGGGAGGCAAGGGATGAGATTGCAGAGCCTTTGGCTTTGATCTTTGGGTCCTCGCTGTCCACGGGGATAGTGCCAGAGGACTGGAGAATGGCGAATGTTGTTCCTCTGTTTAAGAAAGGGAATAGAAATGATCCTGGTAATTATAGACCGGTTAGTCTTACTTCGGTGGTGGGTAAATTGATGGAAAAGGTCCTTAGGGATGGGATTTACGACCATTTAGAAAGATGCGGATTAATCCGGGATAGTCAGCACGGATTCGTGAAGGGCAAGTCGTGCCTCACAAATTTGACAGAATTTTTTGAGGAGGTAACTAAGTGTGTTGATGAAGGTAGGGCAGTTGATGCCATATACATGGATTTTAGTAAGGCGTTTGATAAGGTCCCCCATGGTGGGCTTATGATGAAAGTGAGGAGGTGTGGGATAGAGGGAAAGTTGGCCAATTGGATAGGTTACTGTCTGTCTGATCGAAGACAGAGGGTGGTAGTGGATAGAAAATTTTTGGACTGGAGGCAGGTTGCTAGCGGAGTGCCACAGGGATCAGTGCTTGGTCCTCTGCTCTTTGTGATTTTTATTAATGACTTAGAGGAGGGGGCTGAAGGGTGGATCAGTAAATTTGCTGATGACACCAAGATAGGTGGAGTAGTGGATGAGGTGGAGGGGTGTTGTAGGCTGCAAAGAGACATAGATAGGATGCAAAGCTGGGCTGAAAAATGGCAAATGGAGTTTAACCCTGATAAATGTGAGTTTGAGTCACGTTGAGATCAAAAAGGAGGAGGTATTGGGGTTCTTGAGAAACATTAAGGTAGACAAGTCCCCAGGGCCTGATGGGATATACCCCAGAATACTGAGAGAGGCAAGGGAGGAAATTGCTGGGGCCTTGAGAGAAATCTTTGTATCCTCACTGGCTACAGGGGAGGCCCCAGAGGATTGGAGAATAGCCAATGTTGTTCCTTTGTTTAAGAAGGGTAGCAAGAATAATCCAGGTAATTACAGGCTGGTGAGCCTTACATCAGTGGGAGGGAAATTATTGGAGAGGATTCTTTGAGACAGGATTTATTCCCACTTGGAAATAAATGGACGTATTAGTGAGAGGCAACATGGTTTTGTGAAGGGGAGGTCATGTCTCACGAATTTGATCGAGTTTTTTGAGGAAGTGACAAAGATGATTGATGAGGGTAGGGCAGTGGATGTTGTCTACATGGACTTCAGTGAGGCCTTTGACAAGGTCCCTCATGGCAGACTGGTGCAGAAGGTGAAGTCGCATTGGGATCAGAGGTGTGCTGGCAAGGTGGATACAAAATTGGCTCGGTCAAAGAAGACAGAGGGTAGCAGTGGAAGGATGTGTTTCTGAATGGAGAGCTGTGACAAGTGGCGTTCCTCAGGGATTAGTGCTGGGACCTTTGCTGTTTGTAATATATATAAATGATTTGGAGGAAAATGTAACTGGTTTGATTAGTAAGTTTGTGGACGACACAAAGGTTGGTGGATTTGTGGATAGCGATGAGGACCAACAGAGGATACAGCAGGGTATAGATCAGTTGGAGACTTGGGCGGAGAGATGGCAGATGGAGTTTAATCCGGACAAATGTGAGGTATTGCATTTTGGAACGTCTAATACAGATAGGAAATGGCAGAACCCTTAAGAGTATTGATAGGCAAAGGAATCTGGGTATATAGGTACACAAGTCACTGAAAGTGGCAATGCAGGTGGAGAAGGTAGTCAAGAAGGCATACGGCATGCTTGTCTTCATCGGCCGGGGCATTGAATTTAAAAATTGGCAAGTCATGTTGCAGCTTTATAGAACCTGAGTTAGGCCGCACTTGGAATATAGTGTTCAATTCTGGTCGCCACACTACCAGAAGGATGTGGAGGCTTTGGAGAGGGTACAGAAAAGATTTACCAGGATGCTGCCTGGTATGGAGGGCATTAGCTATGAGGAGAGGTTGGAGAAACTTGATTTGTTCTCACTGGAACGACGGAGGTTGAGGGGAGACTTGATAGAAGTCTACAAGATTATGAGAGGCATGGACAGAGTGGATAGTCAGAAGCTTTTTCCAAGGGTGGAAGAGTTAATTACGAGGGGGCACTGGTTTAAGGTGTGAGGGGCAAGGTTTAAAGGAGATGTACGAGGCAGATTTTGTACACAGAGGGTGGTGGGTGCCTGGAACTCGTTGCCGGGGTAGGGAGTGGGAGCGGATACGACAGTGACTTTTAAGGGGCGTCTGGATAAATGCATGAATAGGATGGGAGTAGAGGGATAAGGTTCCTGGAAGGGTAGGGGGTTTTAATTAAGTCGGGCAGCATGGTCGGTGCAGGCTTGGAGGGCCGAAGGGCTTATTCCTGTGATGTGACTTTCTTTGGTCTTTGTTCTTTTATTCAAAGAATTATGGGCATCATTAACCAACTCAGCAAATTGCTGCCTTTTTTAACCCCGATAAAGGAACCCATGAAATATTTTACTGACAGGAGCGAGTGCAGTGCTGGACTGAGGGCCAACATAGAACATAGAACATAGAAAGCCACAGCACAAACAGGCCCTTTGGCCCACAAGTTGCGCCGATCACATCCCCACCTCTAGGCCTATCTATAGCCCTCAATCCCATTAAATCCCATGTACTCATCCAGAAGTCTCTTAAAAGACCCCAACGAGTTTGCCTCCACCACCACCGACGTCAGCCGATTCCACTCACCCACCACCCTCTGAGTGAAAAACTTACCCCTGACATCTCCTCTGTACCTACCCCCCAGCACCTTAAACCTGTGTCCTCTCGTAGCAACCATTTCAGCCCTTGGAAATAGCCTCTGAGAGTCTACCCTATCCAGACCTCTCAACATCTTGTAAACCTCTATCAGGTCACCTCTCATCCTTCGTCTCTCCAGGGAGAAGAGACCAAGCTCCCTCAACCTATCCTCATAAGGCATGCCCCCCAATCCAGGCAACATCCTTGTAAATCTCCTCTGCACCCTTTCAATGGCTTCAACATCTTTCCTGTAATGAGGTGACCAGAACTGCGCGCAGTACTCCAAGTGGGGTCTAACCAGGGTCCTATAAAGCTGCAGCATTATCTCCCGACTCCTAAACTCAATCCCTCGATTAATGAAGGCCAGTACGCCGTACGCCTTCTTGACCGCATCCTCCACCTGCGAGGCCGATTTAAGAGTCCTATGGACCCGGACCCCAAGGTCCTTCTGATCCTCTACACTGCTAAGAATGGTACCCTTCATATTATACTGCTGCTTCATCCCATTGGATCTGCCAAAATGGATCACCACACACTTATCCGGGTTGAAGTCCATCTGCCACTTCTCCGCCCAGTCTTGCATTCTATCTATGTCTCGCTGCAACTTCTGACATCCCTCCAAACTATCCACAACACCCACCTACCTTGGTGTCGTCAGCAAACTTACCAACCCATCCCTCCACTTCCTCATCCAGGTCATTTATGAAAATGACAAACAGCAAGGGTCCCAGAACAGATCCCTGGGGCACTCCACTGGTCACTGACCTCCATGCAGAGAAAGACCCCTCCACAGCCACTCTCTGCCTTCTGCAGGCAAGCCAGTTCTGGATCCACAAGGCAACAGCCCCTTGGATCCCATGCCCTCTCACTTTCTCAAGAAGTCTTGCATGGGGGACCTTATCGAACGCCTTGCTGAAGTCCATATAGACCACATCCACCGCTCTTCCTTCGTCAATGTGTTTGGTCACATTTTCAAAGAACTCAACCAGGCTCGTAAGGCACGACCTGCCCTTGACAAAGCCGTGCTGACTACTTTTGATCATACTAAACTTCTCTAGATGATCATAAATCCTGTCTCTCAGGATCCTCTCCATCAACTTACCAACCACTGAGGTTAGACTCACCGGTCGGTAATTTCCTGGGCTGTCCCTGTTCCCTTTCTTGAATATAGGGACCACATCTGCAATCCTCCAATCCTCCGGAACCTCTCCCATCTCCATCGACGATGCAAAGATCATCGCCAAAGGCTCCGCAATCTCCTCCCTCGCCTCCCACAGTAACCTGGGGTACATCCCATCCGGTCCCGGCGACTTACCAACCTTGATGCCATTCAATAGTTCCAACACATCCTCTTTCTTTATGTCCACAGCAATCATTTGAACAAATCAAAATGATGCAAGCACCGTCAGAGATTTGAACCCTGAACTTCCCTTCAGCTGATTAGTCTGCAGCAGGAATAGGAGCAGTGCTCTCCCAGACCCAAAGTAAAGACTTGTTTACTTGGCATCCGTAACTGAGATTGAACAGTGCTAAGCAGCAATTGAAAAGGAAGCCTCCGCAATGACTTGGACATGTGAAAACTTTCTGGACACATTTCACCAGAAAATGTACTGGACCTGCACTTTAACATTGAGACCAATCACAAACTATTAGTAGAGTAATTGAACACAAACAAAATTGCAAAGATACCACCCAGGACACAGAGATTGCAACTTTGACTGTGATGATACAACACTGCTCCCGAGTACATGTGGGGTAAATATCAGACACTGGCCAATACCTTGGCCAGGAAACCTGCCAATATCCAGTGTAGAAGATAAAATCATTACAACAGAAGTTGAAACTTTCATTGCCTTGACTAAATATGACCAACAGGCCAGAAGTTGTGCAAGTTTTGTACGGCCCAAAGGCAATAGGAAGAGTGTATCTGATTTCACCCATACTGCTTGGTCAGAGAACCACAATGTATCCGATAATGTGGTGACCACAACTGCACACAGTACTCCAGCTGTGACCTCACCAAAGTTCTATCCAACTCCAACATAACTTCCCTGCTTTTGTAATCTATGCCTCGATTGATAAAGGTAAGTGTCCCATCTGCCTTTTTCACCTACTAACATGCCCTTGCGCTTTCAGAGATCTGTGGCCAAACACAACAAGGTCCCTTCATTCCACAGAACTTCTGAGTGTCCTATCATTCATTGAGTACTTTCTTGCCAAATTACTCCTCCCAAAATGTGTCACCTCACATTTTTCAGGGTTAAATTCCATCTGCCACTTATCTGCTCATTTGACCATTCCGTCTATATCTTCTTGTAGCCCAAGACACTCTACCTCACTGTTAACCACCCGGCCAATCTTTGTATCATCCGCAAACTTACTAATCCAAACCCCCACATAGTCATCAATGTCATTTATATAAATGAAGAATAATAGGGGGCCCAACACAGATCGCTGTGGTACACCACTGGACACTGGCTTCCAGTCACTGAAGCAGCCTTCTGTCAGCATCCTCTGTCTCCTACAACTGAGCCAATTTTGAATCCACTTTATCAAATTACCCTGTACCCATGTGAATTTACCTTCTTTACAAGTCTCCCATGTGGGACCTTGTCAAAGGCTTTGCTGAAATCCATATAAACTACATCGACCGCACTACCCTCATCTACACACCTGGTCACCTCCTCAAAAAATTCAATCAAATTTGTTAGGTATGACCTCCCTCTGATGAAGCCATGCTGATTATCCCTGATCAAGCTTTGCCTCTCCAAATGGAGATAGATGCTCTCCTTCAGACGTTTCTCTAATAGTTTCCCTACCACTGACTCACTGGTCTGTAGTTCCCTGCATTATTTCTACAACCCTTCTTAAATAACAGAACCACATGAACTGTTCTCCAGTTATCTGGCCAGAGAATAATTGAATATTTTGCTGCAATTGTACAAGGCATTGGTGAGGCCAATCTGAAGTGTTTTGTGCAGTTTTGATGTCCTTATCTGAGGAAGGATGTCCTTGCTACAGAGGGAATACAGCGAAGGTTTACCAGGCTGATTCCTGGGATGGCAGGTCTGTCATATGAGGAGAGACTAAGTTTTTTAGGATTAAATTAACTGGAGTTTAGAAGAGTGAGAGGGGATCTCATAGAAACTTATAAAGTTCTAACAGGATTAGACAAGGTAGATTCAGAAAGAATGTTCCCGATGGTGGGAGCGTCCAGAACTAGGAGTCATAGTTTGAGGATAAGGGGTAAACCTTTTAGAACTGAGGTGAGGAGAAATTTCTTCACCCAGAGGGTGGTGAATGTGTGGAATTCACTCCCACAGAATGTAGATGAGGCCAAAACGTTGTCTGATTCAAGAAGAAATTAGATTTCGCTCTTGGGGCAAAAGGGATCAAGGGATATGGGGGGAAGAGGGGACCAGGATATTGAATTTGACGATCAGCCATGATCATAATGAATGGCAGAGCAGGCTCGAAGAGCCGAATGGCCTCCTCCTGCTTCTAGTTTCTGTGTTTCTATGGGTCAGAGCCCTGCAATCTCCTCCCTTGCCCCCCACAGCAGCTTGGGACACAATTCATCTGGACCTGGAGACTTATCCACTTTTAAGGCTGCCAACACCTCCAATACCTTGTCCTTCCCAATGTTAATTTGCTGAAGAACCTCACAGTCTCTCTCCCTGAATTCCACACCATCGTCCTCATTCTCTTGGGTGAAGACGGATGTGAAATATTCATTCAACACTCTACCAATGTCCTCTGGTTCCACCCACAGATTGCCCCCTTGGTCCCAAAGGGGCCCCACTCTTCCCCTGGTCATTCTCTTCCCATTGATATACTTATAGAATATCTTGGGATCTTCCCTACTTTTACCAGCCTGTGTTTTCTCATCTCCCCTCTTTGCATTCCTAATTGATTTCTTAAGCTCCACCCTGCACTTTCTATACCTCGCTAATGCCTCCACTGATTAGCTCCTGTTGTACTGTTTAAAAGCCTTTCTTTTCCTTCTCATTGTATCCTGAATATCTCTGGTTATCCATGGTTCTCTGGGTTTGTTATTCCTCCCTATCACCCTGGAGGGAACATGCTGGGGTTGCACCCTCCCCATTTCCTTTTTGAATGCCCCCCACTGCTCTTCTGTAGATTTTCCTGCTCGCAGCTGTTTCCAATCTACCTCTGTCAGATTCTGTCTTATTTTACTAAACTCCGTTCTCCCCAATTCAAAACTTTTTTTGCAGCTTGCCTATTTCCTTGTCCATAACAAGCTGAAATTATACCGTGTTGTGATCGCTATCACTAAAATGCTCCCCCATCATCACCTCAACCACCTGTCCGGCTTCATTCCCCAGAATCAGGTCCAGCACAGCTCCCTCCCTTGTTGGATCCTCCACATATTGATTTAAAAAGTTCTCCTGTCCACATTTCAAGAAATCTACTCCATCTAAACCCTTAACACTTTGTATATCCTCGTTAATTTAGGAAAGTTGAAATCACCTAATAACCCTATTGTTATGTATTTACACACCTCCACAAACTGAGCACAGATTTGTTTTTCAATATCCCGCTGACTATCGGCAGGGGGGGAGGGGTCTATAATAAACACCTAACAATGGAGCTGCTTCTTTTTTGTTCCTAAACTCTACCCACAAAGCTTCATTTGATGCCCCTCCAAAATATCATCTCTCCACTCTGCAGTAACTGACTCCTTAACTCATAATAGAAACATAGACATAGGTTTACAAGATGTTGAGAGGTCTGGATAGGGTAGACTCTCAGAGGCTATTTCCAAGGGCTGAAATGGTTGCTACGAGAGGACACAGGTTTAAGGTGCTGGGGGGTAGGTACAGAGGAGATGTCAGGGGTAAGTTTTTCACTCAGAGGGTGGTGGGTGAGTGGAATTGGCTGACGTCGGTGGTGGTGGAGGCAAACTCGTTGGGGTCTTTTAAGAGACTTCTGGATGAGTACATGGGATTTAATGGGATTGAGGGCTATAGATAGGCCTAGAGGTGGGGATGTGATCGGCGCAACTTGTGGGCCGAAGGGCCTGTTTGTGCTGTGGCTTTCTATGTTCTATGTTCTAGACATAGAAACATAGAAACCCTACAGTGCAGAAGGAGGCCATTTGGCCCATCGAGTCTGCACCGACCACAATCCCACCCAGGCCCTACCCCCACACATTTTACCCGCTAATCCCTCTAACCTACGCATCCCAGGACTCTAAGGGACAATTTTTAACCTGGCCAATCAACCTAACCCGCACATCTTTGGACTGTGGGAGGAAACCGGAGCACCCGGAGGAAACCCACGCAGACACGAGGAGAATGTGCAAACTCCACACAGACAGTGACCCGAGCCGGGAATCGAACCCGGGACCCTGGAGCTGTGAAGCAGCAGTGCTAACCACTGTGCTACCGTGCCTCCTCCTCTTTTACCTCCTCTCCTGTCTTGCTGGAAGATTCTATATCCTGGAATGTTGAGTTGCCAATCGTGTCCTTCCTTTGACCATGTTGCTGTGATGGCAGCTATATCACACTGCCACGTGTCAATCATCGCTCTCAACTCATCCGTTTGCCTGCAATATTCCTGGTGTTAGAGTAGAGGCCACCCAGCCTGGCCTTACTCCCCTGAAACCTAATACAGCTGCACTCCCTCTGACTGGTTTTACTGTATGATTATGTGCCCTTATTCTGCTAACAGTCTGTGTCCCCTCCCCATGGACAGCATGGACAGAGTACCATGAATCTTGAGAGAATAGAAGCATGGAAGATAGGAGCAAGAGGAGACCACACATAGAACAAAGAACAAAGAACAGGACAGGACAGGAACAGGCCCTTGCGTCCTCCAAGCCTGCGCCTATCTAAACCAACCGCTTATATCCCTCTGTTCATATGCCGATCAAGATAAGTCTTAAATGTGACTAACTTATCTGCCGCAACCACCCCACTTGGCAGTGCATTCCAGGCCCCCACCACCCTCTGTAAAAAACTTCCCCCACACATCTCCACTGAACCTTTCCCCGCTTATCTTGAACTTGTGCCCCCTTGTAATTGTCATTTCTGCCCTGGGAAAAAGCTTCCAACTTTTCACCCTATCCACACCCCTCATAATTTTATAAACTTCTATTAGGTCGCCCCTCAGCCTCCATCTTTCCAGGGAGAACAATCCAGTTTATTCAATCTCTCCACAAAGCTAACATACTGAACTTTGCAGATACGATAGTGACTTTCAAGGGGCATCTTGACAAATACATAAATAGGATGGGAATAGAGAGATATGGTCCCTGGAACGGTAGGGGGTTTTAGTTCAGTCGAGCAGCATGGTCGGTGCAGGCTTGGAGGGCCGAAGAGCCTGTTCCTGTGTGATAATGTTGGGAAAAACATTAGACAGGAAATCAGAGATGCATGTGTCAAAGGAACACCTGTGATTACGGGCGACTTTAATCTGCATATAGATTGGGAGTACAATAGAGGAGGAATTTCTGAGTGTATTCGGAACCAAGAAGGGATCAGCCCATCTTGGACTGGGTGTTGTGCAATGAGAAAGGATTAGTTGGCAATCTAGTTGTGAGAGAACCCTTGGGGACGAGTGATCATAATATGGTAGAATTCTCTGTCAAGGTGGATAATGATGTAGTTGATTCTGAGACCAGGATCCTGAATCTCAATAAAGGTAACTATGATGGTTTGAAGCATGAATTGGTCATGATGACTGGAAAATGTTACTGAAAGGAAAGATGGTGGACAGGCAATGGCAGGCATTTAAAGAACAAATCAGTGAACTCGATACAACTTCCTATTGTCCTTACCCCATCCACCTCATACTCTGACCCAATCAGATCTCTAATTTCTCTCAGCTTTGATCAAAGATTATCAGCCTGAAACATTAACTCTGTTTCTCTCTCCACAGACACTGCCAGACCTGCTGAGATTATCCAGCATTGTCTGTTTTTATTTCAGATTTTTAGCATCCACAGTATTTAGCTGCAGGATTGGAACATTGGATAGATTAATAATGGAACGGTATGGAAGGCAGTGGCTTCGATTGGTGGCAGCAGTGCTGGGAAAGCAGGACTCATCCATTCAGCTGAGCTTCAGTTTAACATGGCTGGATGAGCGTCTTGGCAAATTCCATAACCAGAGCTGTAGATAACACTTTAAAATATTTGGGACAGGGATGGCAATTGAGGGATATTGGGGCCGGATTCAGAAAAGAATACAATGAACTAAATATCACGGGAAATGACAAGGCGCTGGTGCAGAGCTGAATTTGGGGTTAAATTAAGCAGAATGGATCAGAAGGAACTGGTGAGAGTAAGAAAAGAAATGAAGCATTCGCACTGTGGTGAGTCAGGAAAATCAGGATAAAGTCAAAACCAAAAGCAGTAAATCTGCACGCACAGAGTATTCACACCAAGTTTCAGCTTCTAATAGGATTTACTGGTCACTGCAGAAACATGGTTGCTAAGTGACCAAGGTCAGGAACCAAATATTGCAAAATATTCAACCTTTAGAAGAGCTACGTAGAATGAACAAGAGTGAGAGCATGAATTAGAAACCAAAGAAGAAAGAGAGGAGAGAGATAACTCCAAAAACAAGGAAATCAAATCTGCCTGGCTGGAGCTAAGAAGTAATAAGGGATAATAAATAGTAGCGCAGGTTCTTTTTCACTCTGCACACAGTAGTTGTAATGTAGGGAAGAATATAAATCAGGAAACTGGAGGCATGTTTAACAAGGGTCATGCAGTAAGCATGGGGGACATTAATTTTCTAATCAAACAGGCAAATAACATTTGCAGTAATAATGTGGACGACACGTTAATGGAATGTAAATACAGGCCAGAATTTTCCAGCTCCTCATTCATTGGAATCTTCCAGTCCCACTGAGGTGAACAGAGATTTCAATGGCTCGCTGGCCCCACCAATGGGGTGAGGGCGGGGGCTAGAAAACTCTGGCTATCGTGTTTTATCGGTTTGCCCTGTTAGCGAGAAACTGTGGGACAGGAAGCCCCACATCATCAGTGGGAAAAATGTTAGAATCTATTGTCAGGAAACATTGAAAATCTGAACTGGGCTGGACAGGCTGGATCCAGGGACATTGCGTCCAGGGCTGGACAGGCTGGATCCAGGGACATTGCGTCCAGGGCTGGACAGGCTGGATCCAGGGACATTGCATCCAGGGCTGGACAGGCTGGATCCAGGGACATTGCATCCAGGGCTGGAAAGGCTGGATCCAGGGACGTTGCATCCAGGGCTGGACAGGCTGGATCCAGGGACGTTGCATCCAGGGCTGGAAAGGCTGGATCCAGGGACGTTGCATCCAGGGCTGGACAGGCTGGATCCAGGGATGTTGCATCCAGGGTTGGACAGGCTGGATCCAGGGACATTGTGTCCAGGGCTGGACAGGCTGGATCCAGGGACATTGCGTCCAGGGCTGGACAGGCTGGATCCAGGGACGTTGCATCCAGGGCTGGACAGGCTGGATCCAGGGACATTGTGTCCACTGGCTAGGAGGCTCTATAATAAGGGGTCACAGTCTCAGCATACAGGGTGGCCATTTAGGAGTGAGATGAAGAGAAATTTATTTTCTCAGGGAGTGATGAATCTGTGGAGATCAAATCACAGAATATACTTAATAAGGAAATAGAGAGAGCTCCTGTTCCTATTGTCAATGTTTCTATGAGAATAGGACATTAGAAAATCACAACATGATAAAGTCAGCATGGATTTGTGAAAGAGAAATTCTTTCAGAAAATAAGTATATACCAGTGATAAGGAAGGACTGTAGAAAAAGAGATAATCAGCCATGGATGTCTAAGGAAATAAAGGAGGGGATCAAATTGAAAGAAAATGTGTACAAAGTGGCAAAGATTAGTGGCAACCTAGAGGATTGCGAAACCTTTAAAAGTCATAGAGTCATAGAGGTTTACAGCATGGAAACAGGTCCTTCGGCCCAACTTGTCCATGCCGCCCTTTTTTTAAAAACCCCTAAGTTAATCCCAATTGCCCCCATGTAACTATCTAAATGCTGTATAAGGTGCTGGTGAGGCCACACCTGGAGTATTGTGTACAGTTTTGGTCTCCTGACTTGAGAAAGGACATACTGGCACTGGAGGGGGTACAAAGGAGATTCACTAGGTTGATTCCAGAGTTGAGAGGGTTGGCTTATGAGGAGAGACTGAGTAGACTGGGGCTATACTCATTGGAATTCAGAAGAATGAGGGGAGATCTTATAGAAACATATAAGATTATGAAGGGAATAGATAAGATAGCAGCAGGGAAGTTGTTTCCACTGGCGGGTGAAACTAGAACGAGGGGGCATAGCCTCAAAATAAAGGGGAGCAGATTTAGGACTGAGTTGAGGAGGAACTTCTTCACACAACGAGTTGTGAATCTGTGGAATTCCCTGCCCAGTGAAGCAGTTGAGGCTACCTCATTGAATGTTTTTAAGGCAAGGATAGATACATTTTTGAACAGTAAAGGAGTTAAGGGTTATGGTGAGCGGGCGGTTAAGTGGAGCTGAGTCCAAAAAAAGATCAGCCATGATCTTATTGAATAGCGGAGCAGGCTCGAGGGACCAGGTGGCCTACTCCTGCTCTAGTTCTTATGTTTTTATTTAACATAGTTTTCTAGATCAGTAAGTCGTGGAACCAGCCAGGGAACAGATTATTTTACATCTAGCATTGTGCAAGGAGGAACTGTTAATTAAACAACCTTGTAGAAAAGAGCATTTGAGGGAAGAGTGATCAGAATATATTGAAATATTATATCTGGTTTGTAAATGATTTAACTATACCTGAAACTAGGCTCTAAAATCTAAACAAAGCTGCACAGGTCTGAGCAGTGAGGTGGCTCAGATAGATTGGGAAACTACATCAACAGATAGGACATGTGGGGGAGGGGGTGACATTGTGACTTTTTCATTGGATTGTCCAGGGTAAATACCCTGTTCGAATCCCACTCGATCAAATCTATCCTAGACTGCTCAGGGAGACAAGAGTTGTAATTGCTGGGCCTCTGACGGAAATCTTTGTCTCTTCGTTGGACACAGGTGAGGTCCCTGAGGATTGGAGGATAGCGAATGTGGTACCGCTATTTAAGAAGGGTAGCAGGGATAATCCAGGTAATTATAGGCCAGTCAGCCTCACATCCGTGGTAGGGAAGTTGTTGGAGAGGATTCTTAGAGACAGGATGTATGCGCATTTAGAATGGAACAATCTCATTAGTGACAGACAGCATGGTTTTGTAAGAGGGAGGTCGTGCCTTACAAATTTGGTGGAGTTTTTTGAGGAAGTGACAAAAACGGTTGACGAAGGAAGGGCCGTGGATGTCGTCTATATGGATTTCAGTCAGGCATTTGACAATTTAAGGCACATGCCTGTCCTCATGGCAGGTTGGTTAAGAAGGTTAAGGCTCATGGGATACAAGGAGAAGTGGCTAGATGGGTGGAGAACTGGCTTGGCCACAGGAGACAGAGGGTAGCAGTCGAAGGGTCTTTTTCCAGCTGGAGGTCTGTGACCACTGGTGTTCCGCAGGGCTCTGTACTGGGACCTCTGCTATTTGTGATATATATAAATGATTTGGAAGAAGGTGTAACTGGTGTTATCAGCAAGTTTGCGGATGACACGAAGATAGCTGGACTTGCGGATAGCGATGAACATTGTCGGACAATACAGCAGGATATAGATAGGCTGGAAAATTGGCGGAGAAATGGCAGATGGAATTTAATCCAGATAAATGCGAAGTGATGCATTTTGGAAGAGCTAATGTAGGAAGGAGTTATACAATAAATGGCAGAGCCATCAAGAGTACAGAAACACAGAGGGACCTAGGTGTGCAAGTCCACAAATCCTTGAAGGTGGCAGCACAGGTGGAGAAGGCGGTGAAGAATGCATATGGTATGCTTGCCTTTATAGGACGGGGTATAGAGTATAAAGGCTGGAGTCTGATGTTGCAGCTGTATAGAACGCTGGTTAGGCCACATTTGGAGTACTGCATCCAGTTCTGGTCGCCACACTACCAGAAGGACGTGGAGGCTTTAGAGAGAGTGCAGGGAAGGTTTACCAGGATGTTGCCTGGTATGGAGGGTCTTAGCTATGAGGAGAGATTGGGTAAACTGGGCTTGTTCTCCCTGGAAAGACAGAGAATGAGGGGAGACCTAATAGAGGTGTACAAAATTATGAAGGGTATAGATAGGGTGAACAGTGGGAAGCTTTTTCCCAGGTTGGAGATGACGATCACGGGCTCAAGGTGAGAGGGGCGAGGTATAACTCAGATATCAGAGGGATGTTTTTTACACAGAGAGTGGTGGGGGCCTGGAATGCGCTGCCAAGTAGGGTGGTGGAGGCAGGCACGCTGGCATCATTTAAGACTTACCTGGATAGTCACATGAGCATTCTGGGAATGGAGGGATACAAACGAATGGTCTAGTTGGACCAATGAGCGGCACAGGCTTGGAGGGCCGAAGGGCCTGTTTCCTGTGCTGTACTGTTCTTTGTTCTTTGTTTGTTAAATGTCCAGTCTGAAAAAGAGTCATCCAGATTTGAAACATTAGCTCAGTTCTCTGTCCACAGATGCTACCAAACAACACATTGGTTAGCATTGCTGCCTCACAGTGCCATGGACCCGGGTTCGATTCCTGGCTTGGTTCTCTGTCTGTGTGGAGTTTGCACATTCTCCCCGTGTCAGCATGGGTTTCCTCCAGGTGCTCCGGTTTCCTCCCACACTCCAAAGATGTATGTGTTAGGTGGATTGGCCATGCTAAATTGCTCCTTAGTGTCATGCGACTGGCAGGGTAAATGCATGGGGTTATGGGGATAGGGCCTGGGGGGGATTGTGGTCAGTGCAGACTTGATGGGCCGAATGGCCTCCTCTGTATTGTAGGATTCTCTGATTCTATGAAACCTGATGAGATTTTGCAGCATTTTCTGTTTTTGCTCCAATTACCTTGTCTGCTCCAAGAACAACCACAGCGTAGAGTCATACAGCGCAGAGATAGGCTCTTCAGCCCACCATGTTTATTCCAGACTGTCAAATACCAATCTACACTAATCCCATTTATCAAGACTGGCTCCCTAGTCTGCGATGCCTTGATGATTTCAGTGCTTGTCCAGATGCTTCTTAACTGTGCGAGAGCTCCTGCCTCCAGCACCCTCTCAGGCACTGCTTTCCATATTCTCAGTAAGACGTTTAACAACACCAGGTTAAAGTCCAACAGGTTTATTTGGTAGCAAAAGCCACACAAGCTTTCGGAGCTCTAAGCCCCTTCTTCAGGTGAGTGGGAATTCTGTTCACAAACAGAGCTTATAAAGACACAGACTCAATTTACATGAATAATGGTTGGAATGCGAATACTTACAACTAATCAAGTCTTTAAGAAACAAAACAATGGGAGTGGAGAGAGCATCAAGACAGGCTAAAAAGATGTGTATTGTCTCCAGACAAGACAGCCAGTGAAACTCTGCAGGTCCACGCAACTGTGGGAGTTACAAATAGTGTGACATGAACCCAATATCCCGGTTGAGGCCGTCCCGAGGCATGGTACATTGGGGAAACTATGCAGACGGTACATACTCTTGCAACTCGGCCAACGTTGTCTACCTGATACGCTGCAAGAAAGGATGTCCCGAGGCATGGTACATTGGGGAAACTATGCAGACGCTACGACAACGGATGAATGAACACCGCTCGACAATCACCAGGCAAGACTGTTCTCTTCCTGTTGGGGAGCATTTCAGCGGTCACGGGCATTCGGCCTCTGATATTCGGGTAAGCGTTCTCCAAGGCGGCCTTCGCGACACACGACAGCGCAGAGTCGCTGAGCAGAAACTGATAGCCAAGTTCCGCACACACGAGGACGGCCTCAACCGGGATATTGGGTTCATGTCACACTATTTGTAACTCCCACAGTTGCATGGACCTGCAGAGTTTCACTGGCTGTCTTGTCTGGAGACAATACACATCTTTTTAGCCTGTCTTGATGCTCTCTCCACTCCCATTGTTTTGTTTCTTAAAGACTTGATTAGTTGTAAGTATTCGCATTCCAACCATTATTCATGTAAATTGAGTCTGTGTCTTTATAAGCTCTGTTTGTGAACAGAATTCCCACTCACCTGAAGAAGGGGCTTAGAGCTCCGAAAGCTTGTGTGGCTTTTGCTACCAAATAAACCTGTTGGACTTTAACCTGGTGTTGTTAAACTTCTTACTGTGTTTACCCCAGTCCAACGCCGGCATCTCCACATCATGACTTCCATATTCTCACCACCCTCTGGGTGAAAAAATCTTTCCTCAGATGCCCACTTACTTCGCACCTTAAACCCATGCCCTCTGGTTTTAGACACCTCTGCCATGAGGCAAAGATTCTTACGATCTACCCTATCTATGCCTCTCATAATTTTGTGTACCTCTATCAGATCCCGCCTCAGCCTCCCCTGTTCCAGGAAAAACAATCCCAGCCTATCCAGTCTCTCCTCATAGCTGAAACTTTCCATCCCAGGCAGCATCCTGGTGAATCTCCTCTGCACTCCCTCCAGGGCAATCACATCCTTCCGATAGTTTGGTGGCCAGAACTGCTCACAATAGTCCACCTGTGGCCTCACCAATAGTCTATAAAGTTGTACCAAGACCTCCCTGCTCCTATGTTCGATGTCCCGGCTAATGAAGGCACGCATTCCGTGTTCCTTCTTCACCATCCGATCTGTATCTACCTGTGCTGCCACCTTCAGGGATCAATGGCTATGTACACCAAGGTCCGTTTGTTCCTCAATACTCCCTGGGGACTGACCGTTCAGTGCGTATCTCCTACCCTTATTGCACCTCCCACATTGCATCACCTCACACTAATCAGGATTAAATTTCATCCACAATTTAGCAGCTGGTCAGTGTCAGTCTGCAGCCTCAGATTATCCTCCTCAGTATCAACAACACCAACTTTCATGTCATCTGCAAACTTACTAATTATACCTTCCACATTCGCATCCGAGTCATAATCACTGATACTCTAACCCTATTCATCTCACACCTCGCTGTGATTTGCCAAAGCATCTGCTCATACATGTACTGAGGGACTGTTGCACTGTCAGAGGGTCAGTACTGAGGGAGTGCTGCACTGTCAGAGGGTCAGTACTGAGGGAGTGCCGCACTGTCAGAGGGTCAGTACTGAGGGAGTGCCGCACTGTCAGAGGGTCAGTACTGAGGGAGTGCTGCACTGTCAGAGGGTCAGTACTGAGGGAGTGCTGCACTGTCAGAGGGTCAGTACTGAGGGAGTGCTGCACTGTCAGAGGGTCTGTGCTGAGGGAGTGCCGCACTGTCAGAGGGTCAGTGCTGAGGGAGTGCCGCACTGTCAGTCAGTACTGAGGGAGTGCCGCACTGTCAGAGGGTCAGTACTGAGGGAGTACTACACTGTCAGAGAGTCAGTACTGAGGGAGTGCTGCACTCTCAGTAGGTCAGTGCTGAGGGAGTGCCGCACTGTCAGAGGGTCAGTACTGAGGGAGTGCTGCACTGTCAGAGGGTCAGTACTGAGGGAGTGCCGCACTGTCAGAGGGTCAGTACTGAGGGAGTGCCGCACTGTCAGAGGGTCAGTACTGAGGGAGTGCTGCACTGTCAGAGGGTCAGTACTGAGGGAGTGCTGCACTGTCAGAGGGTCAGTACTGAGGGAGTGCTGCACTGTCAGAGGGTCAGTGCTGAGGGAGTGCCGCACTGTCAGAGGGTCAGTGCTGAGGGAGTGCCGCACTGTCAGTCAGTACTGAGGGAGTGCCGCACTGTCAGAGGGTCAGTACTGAGGGAGTACTACACTGTCAGAGAGTCAGTACTGAGGGAGTGCTGCACTCTCAGTAGGTCAGTGCTGAGGGAGTACCGCACTGCCAGAGGGTCAGTACTGAGGGAGTGCTGCATTGTCAGTGGGTCAGTACTGAGGGAGTGCTGCATTGTCAGTGGGTCAGTACTGAGGGAGTGCCGCACTGTCAGAGGGTCCGTACTGAGGGAGTGCTGCACTGTCAGAGGGTCAGTACTGAGGGAGTGCTGCACTGTCAGAGGGTCAGTACTGAGGGAGTGCCGCACTGTCAGTCAGTACTGAGGGAGTGCCGCACTGTCAGAGGGTCAGTACTGAGGGAGTACTACACTGTCAGAGAGTCAGTACTGAGGGAGTGCTGCACTCTCAGTAGGTCAGTGCTGAGGGAGTACCGCACTGCCAGAGGGTCAGTACTGAGGGAGTGCTGCATTGTCAGTGGGTCAGTACTGAGGGAGTGCTGCACTGTCAGAGGGTCAGTACTGAGGGAGTACCGTGCTGTCAGGGGGTCAGTACTGAGGGAGTACCGTGCTGTCAGGGGGTCAGTACTGAGGGAGTGCCGCACTGTCAGGGGATCAGTACTGAGGGAGTGCCGCACTGTCAGAGGGTCAGTACTGAGGGAGTGCTGCACTGTCAGAGGGTCAGTACTGAGGGAGTGCTGCACTGTCAGAGGGTCAGGACTGAGGGAGTGCCGCACTGTCAGAGGGTCAGTGCTGAGGAAGTACCGCACTGTCAGAGGGTCAATACTGAGGGAGTGCTGCACTGTCAGAGGGTCAGTACTGAGGGAGTGCTGCACTGTCAGAGGGTCAGTACTGAGGGTGTATTGCACTGTCAGATGGACAGTACTAAGGGAGTATTAAGGGAGTGCTGCACCGTCAGAAGGACAGTGCTGAGGGAGTACCGCACTGCCAGAGGGTCAGTACTGAGGGTGTATTGCACTGTCAGATGGACAGTACTAAGGGAGTATTAAGGGAGTGCCGCACTGTCAGAGGGTCAGTATTAAGGGAGTGCCGCACTGTCAGAGGGTCAGTATTAAGGGAGTGCCGCACTGTCAGAGGGTCAGTACTGAGGGAGTGCCGCACTGTCAGAGGGTCAGTACTGAGGGAGTGCCGCACTGTCAGAGGGTCAGTACTGAGGGAGTGCCGCACTGTCAGAGGGTCAGTGCTGAGGGAGTACCGCACTGTCAGAGGGTCAGTATTAAGGGAGTGCCGCACTGTCAGAGGGTCAGTATTAAGGGAGTGCCGCACTGTCAGAGGGTCAGTATTAAGGGAGTGCCGCACTGTCAGAGGGTCAGTATTAAGGGAGTACTCCTCAGTGTTCCACTGACATGTTTAAGCTTAGTTTTTACTCAGCGTTATTGCTTTAAATTTGGATCTGTTTTCTGATGATGAGAATGGTGTGGACTGAATCACAACTTGCTGCAGCCTCAGAGTGGCAGGTGTTAAATGAATATTATTAATGAATTATTTATGGAGTGTACAGTCTGAAACCTGGACTCTAAGAATAACCTGATATTTGGATTTTTAATTGGTGGTAAGTGCTGAGTTTTTGCTCTGAGCAACATTGCTGCTGTGTTGGAATGTTCCAATGCTGATAATCCGACAGATACCTGGGGATAATTCCAATCTGGGAGATCGCACTAAATGTCAGTCTGCAGCCAGAGATTCAGAGTGATTCCGGCCGGTGTGGGGGTGATTGTCATTTTCACCACTCCCACGTTACACTCGCTAGTCTGGAATGTTGCATTCGGCCCATCGTGTCTGTGCTGGCTCTTTGAGCTATCCATTGAGATCCACTTCCCTGCTCTTCCACACAAATCTGTGAATGGTTCCTTTTCAGCTACTTCGCAAGTTCCCTTTTGAAAGTTATTGAATCCAGCGCTCTAACAGGCAGCGCAATCCAGATCACAGGAACTCACTGGGCAGAACCCGCAGTTTAATCCGGACGAATGTGAGGGAATGCATTTTGGAAGGTCTAATACAGATAGGAGATATACAGTAAATGGCAGAACCCTTCGGAGTATTGATAGGCAGGGGGATCTGGGTATACAGGTACACAGGTCACTGAAAGTGACAATGCAGGTGGAGAAAGTAGTCAAGAAGGCATACGGCATGCTTGCCTTCACTGGCCGGGGCATTGAGTTTAAAAATTGGCAAGTCATGTTGACGCTTTATAGAACCTTAGTGAGGACGCACTTGAAATATAGTGTTCAATTCTGGTCACCACACTACCAGAAGGATGTGGAGGCTTTGGAGAGGGTACAGAAAAGATTTACCAGAATGTTGCCTGGTATGGAGGGCATTAGCTATGAGGAGAAGTTGGAGAAACTTGGTTTGTTCTCACTGGAGCGACGGAGGTTGAGGGGAGACCTGATAGAAGTCTGCAAGATTATGAGAGGCATGGACAGAAGCTTTTTCCCAGGGTGGAAGAGTCAATTACTAGGGGGCATAGGTTTAAGGTGCGAGGGGCAAGTTTTAAAAGAGATGTACGAGGCAGATTTTTTACACAGAGAGTAGTGGGTGCCTGGAACTCGTTGCCGGGGGAGGGAGTGGAAGCGGATACGGAAGTGACTTTTGAGGGGCGTCTTGACAAGTACATGAATGAGATGGGAATAGAGGGATATAGTCCCCAGAAGGGTAGGGGGTTTTAGTTAAGTCGGGCAGCATGGTGGGTGCAGGCTTGGAGGGCCGAAGGGCCTGTTCCTGTGCTGTAATTTTCTTTGTTCTTTGTAATTGTTCGAGATTTTCTCAGTGTCCCGCGAGACTGGAAATGGGAGAGTTACTGATCTGTTTTTGGGCAGGTTTCAGGCCCAGCCTTATTCACTCTGTCTCTGAAATTTTGGGTGAGTCAGTTTCTATCTACTAGACGCAGAGGGTAGGGCTTAACCCCCCAGACAACCAGCAACTCTGATCAGAGCCCCTTACTGCGCATGCGCAGACAAAGCAAAAAATAAACCAGCTCTCATAGAACATAGAACATAGAACAGGACAGCACAGAACAGCACAGAACAGGCCCTTCGGCCCACGATGTTGTGCCGAACTTTGTCTGAAACCAAGATCAAGCTATCCCACTCCCTATCATCCTGGTGTGCTCCATGTGCCTATCCAATAACCGCTTAAATGTTCCTAAAGTGTCTGACTCCACTATCACTGCAGGCAGTCCATTCCACACCCCAACCACTCTCTGCGTAAAGAACCTACCTCTGATATCCTTCCTATATCTCCCACCACGAACCCTATAGTTATGCCCCCTTGTAATAGCTCCATCCACCCGAGGAAATAGTCTATGAACGTTCACTCTATCTATCCCCCTCATCATCTTATAAACGTCTATCAAGTCTCCCCTCAGCCTCCTCCGCTCCAGAGAGAACAGCCCTAGCTCCCTCAACCTTTCCTCATAAGACCTACCCTCCAAACCAGGCAGCATCCTGGTAAATCTCCTCTGCACTCTTTCCAGCGCTTCCACATCCTTCTTATAGTGAGGTGACCAGAACTGCACACAATATTCCAAATGTGGTCTCACCAAGGTCCTGTACAGTTGCAGCATAACCCCACGGCTCTTAAACTCCAACCCCCTGTTAATAAAAGCTAACACACTATAGGCCTTCTTCACAGCTCTATCCACTTGACTGGCAACCTTTAGAGATCTGTGGATATGGACCCCAAGATCTCTCTGTTCCTCCACAGTCTTCAGAACCCACCTTTGACCCTGTAATCCACATTTAAATTAGTCCTACCAAAATGAATCACCTCACATTTATCAGGGTTAAACTCCATTTGCCATTTTTCAGCTCAGCTTTGCATCCTATCTATGTCTCTTTGCAGCCTACAACACCCCTCCACCTCATCCACTACTCCACCTATCTTGGTGTCATCAGCAAATTTACTGATCCACCCTTCAGCCCCCTCCTCTAAGTCATTAATAAAAATCACAAAAAGCAGAGGACCAAGCACTGATCCCTGTGGCACTCCGCTAGCAACCTGCCTCCAATCCGAAAATTTTCCATCCACCACCACCCTCTGTCTTCGATCAGATAGCCAGTTACCTATCCAATCGGCCAATTTTCCCTCGATCCCACACCTCCTCACTTTCATCATAAGCCGACCATGGGGGACCTTATCTAATGCCTCACTAAAATCCATGTCTCTGACATCAACTGCCCTCCCTTCATCAACACACTTAGTTACCTCCTCAAAAAATTCAATCAAATTTGTGAGGCACGACTTGCCTTCACGAATCCGTGCTGACTATCCCGGATTAATCCGCATCTTTCTAAATGGTCGTAAATCCCATCCCTCAGGACCTTTTCCAACAATTTACCAACCACCGAAGTAAGACTAACCGTTCTATAATTACCAGGGTCATTTCTATTCCCTTTCTTAAACAGAGGAACAACATTCGCCACTCTCCTGTCCTCTGGCACCATCCCTGTGGACAGTGAGGACCCAAGGATCAAAGCCAAAGGCTCTGCAATCTCATCCCTTGCCTCCCAAAGAATCTTAGGATATATTTCATCAGGCCCAGGGGACTTATCGACCTTCAGTTTATTCAAAACTGCCAGGACATTCTCCCTCCGAACATCTATTTCCTCCAGCCTATTAGCCTGTAACACCTTCTCTTCCTCAAAAACATGGCCCCTTTCCTTGGTGAACACTGAAGAAAAGTATTCATTCATCACCTCGCCTATCTCTACTGACTCCATACACAAGTTCCCACTACTGTCCTTGACCGGCCCTAACCTCACCCTGGTCATTCTTTTATTCCTCACATAAGAGTAAAAAGCCTTGGGGTTTTCCTTGATCCGACCCGCCAAGGACTTCTCATGTCCCCTCCTAGCTTCCCTAAGCCCCTTTTTCAGCTCATTCCTTGCTAACTTGTAACCCTCAATCGAGCCATCTGAACCTTGTTTCCTCATCCCTACATAAGCTTCCCTCTTCCTTTTCACAAGACATTCCACCTCTTTCGTGAACCATGGTTCCCTCACTCGGCCATTTCCTCCCTGCCTGACAGGGACATACCTATCAAGGACATCCAGTATTTGTCCCTTGAAAAAGTTCCACTTTTCATGAGTTCCTTTCCCTGACAGTTTCTGTTCCCAACTTATGCCCCCTAATTCTTGCCTAATCGCATCATAATTACCTCTCCCCCAATTGTAAATCGGTCCCGTGTGGCCTTCCCTGGCTTTGTTGCTGCATCTCCAGCAGCTGAGGGAGAAGTGATCTCAGAGGCCCAGCATGTATCCTGGGGCCAGCTGGGTCCACGCCGCCGGCAGGCCTCCGCATGCCAGAGGCCTCGGATGTTCCCTCCGCCACCTGAGGTACATTATCAGGTGTGTCGTGCTCACCAGAGAGTGAGCCAGAAGCCTCATCACTCACTGGACCCACCGATGTGAGAGTCTCTGGGATGGTGAACTGTGAGGTGGAAGCTGATGCAAAACTGGTACTGGCCTCGGAGGTCCCTTCACCGGTTTCCTCTGAGAAGACCTCTGAGTTAGGGGCAGGATGGGCGGGCGCAGCAGTGGGGGCCACGATGCCAGATGGCCCAGGTGCCTCGGGTTTCCTTCCTGCGACACAGGACACAAGGTTAACCGCAAGGGAGGAAGAGGAATCCGGGCTGCATGTGACTCACTTGACATTTCTGCAACAAGTTGAGGATTGGCAGGTGACCACTCCTATGCCCCAGCCCAATCACGCTGTCGCTAATTGCCCGCATCCCCTCATCTCTCGCATGCTCCAGCAGCCCCTCCTCAAAGGGGGTGAAAACTCAGAGATCAGGCTCACCATCCCCCATCTTTGCCCTCTCCTGGTGATTATGGGCTTTATTCTCCTGTGGGGATAGGAGGAGCCATGAAAAATCTGATGGCATGAATCCTGCAGGGTATTGGGGGGGCCCTCAGAGGGCAATGCTGTGATAATCTTGGGGGGGTGGTGCTTAGGGGTCAGAGGCTGGAAGCATGCAGGGTGCTGTGGGTGGAGGGATCTGGGGATCATTTGGGGGAAAGCCGCTGATGAGGTTAAACACTCCTCCTTGCTGCCCAGATGAGGTCATTCATTTTTTTCCGAGTGGGTCCGGTGGGGGTAGTGGGTAAGTGGGTCAGTAATGTTGGGGGGGTGCCGATGTCTGTGGGAGGGGGGTAGGGGGCGGCTGTATCTGGCCCCGGAGGGGTGGTGGGGGGGTTCTGTCAGGTTCTGCCAACATCTGCACTACGATGTTGTGGCCATTACGGAGACGTGGGTAGAACAAGGACAGGAATGGTTGTTGGACGTTCCGGGGTATAGATGTTTCACTAAGTGTAGGGAAGCTGGTAAAAGAGGTGGAGGAGTGGCATTGTTAATCAAGGATAGTTTAACGGCTGCGGAAAGGCACTTCGAGGGGGATCTGCACACTGAGGTAATATGGGCTGAGGTTAGAAATAGGAAAGGAGCGGTCACGTTGTTAGGAATTTACTTTCGGCCCCCAAATAGTAATAGAGATGTGGAGGAAGAAATTGCAAGGCAGATTATGGATAGGTGTGGGGGTCACAGGGTAGTTGTCATGGGGGACTTTAACTTTCCAAATATTGATTGGAACCTTTGTAGGTCAAATAGTTCGGATGGGGCAGTTTTTGTGCAGTGTGTGCAGGAGGGTTTCCTGACACAATATGTGGATAGGCCGACAAGAGGTGAGGCCACATTGGATTTGGTACTGGGAAATTGTGGTGAACCATCGTTGGTTCCCACTAGGTAGTACTGAGCCATGGTCTGGCCAGTACTACGAGTATGTATATATGTTGCTGTTGGGGTTAGGGATGGGTTGTTCTACTTGTTGCTGTTGGGGTTAGAGTTGGGCTGTTACACCTGTATTATAGTTATTATGGTACATCCCAGTCGGGCTCCATCTCCTGGGAGAGGTATAAAGGTCACTGCTCTGTCTGGGACCCCTCAGTCTGGGATCGTGTACTATACATGGTAGCTTCATTGTAATAGTAAATAAAAGCCTTTATTTCCTTGAGCATCTCAAGCCTCGTGTGTGATAACGCGCATCAATTTTATTTACTATTAATTAAACTCTCGTCATTAAAAAAAAAGAAAACGATACAGAGAGTATGGAGCAAATGTTAAAACCCGAACGTCTTACACTGGATCCACGTGCGGCGGGCGCCTCTAACACCTTCGACCACTGGTTGAAATGTTTTGAGGACTACCTTGCAGCCTCCGCAGCGGTCACCACAGACGACGACAGACTCCGGGTCCTCCACGCAAGGGTAAGCGACACCGTATATCTCGCGATCCGTGCGGCCACCGACTACACAAGGGCCCTCGAGCTTCTTAAGAACCGTTACATTAAACCGCCAAACGAGATGCATGCTCGATACCTCTTAGCCACTCGACGACGGCAGCCCGGCGAAACAACGGAAGAGTACGCGAACGAGCTCCTACAGCTAGCCAGGGGCTGTAACTGCAAAGCAGTGTCGGCAGACCAGAACATGAACGACCTCGCTCGAGATGCGTTTGTGGCGGGAATCGGATCATCTTATACCCGACTCAGACTGTTGGAGCAAGGTAATCTTGATCTCACTAAGTCGATAGAACTAGCGGATACGTTGGAGACGGCCTCCAAAAGCCGAGTATTGTATCCCGAAGACCACGTGGAGACAACGTGGCAGGAGCAGTCGCTGATCCCTCCTTGTCCCTCGGGTTCGAAAAGCTGCGTGATGGCATGCCCACACTCGGGCCTGACGACGGCAGCAGCTCCGGGCGGCCCGCGGTGTTACTTCTGTGGGGGAGTGAAGCACACTCGGCAGCGATGTCCCGCTAAAGCTGTGTTGTGCTCCGCCTGCAGTAAGAAGGGGCACTATTCGAAGGTATGCCGATCCAAACTTACTTCCAGGAACAGCAGTGTGGCCTGCGACTCCCCGGAGCCCGGTTCTTCGTCGTCGGCATCGTTGAGGGTTTCGTCCACGTGCGAGGCCAGGACGCCGCCATTACAGTCGACGGAGTCGCAAGAGATGCGCGACCACCAGGGGTCGCTGATTTTGGCGACCTATGGGAGCAGCCATATTGGTCGGCACCAACCGCGAACGACCAGCAGGGGTCATCTTCATCTATCTCAGCTGCCTGCAGTGGCGCTCATGAACCAACGGTGGTGTCGATCATCCTGGACCAGGCCAAGCCTCACAGACTCGACAAGTCTATGATGGACATTCAGGTAAACAAACACTTGATTTATTGTCTGTTTGACAGCGGGAGCACTGAGAGTTTTATTCACCCAGACGCGGTGAAGCGGTGTGGCCTCCAGATCCAACCTGTCAAACAGACGATTTCGATGGCATCAAGGTCCCGGTCTGTCACCGTGCTAGGGAGTTGCGTGGTAAATTTAACGGTGCAGGGCACGGTTTACGAGCGCTTCAAGCTCCTGGTGTTACCGCACCTTTGCGCGCCAATACTCCTCGGACTAAATTTCATGGTCCACTTGAAGAGTGTAACCCTACAGTACGGTGGGCCACTCCCTCCACTTTCAGTGGGAGAACAGCAGCTTCCAAATTGCCCAACGCGCCCCGCCTGTAGCCTCTCGACGCTGAAGATTACCACACCCTCCCTGTTCCAGGATCTTGTGCCAGGCTGCAAGCCCATCGCGACTAAGAGTAGGCGTTACAGCGCTGAGGATCGGATCTTCATTCGATCTGAAGTTCAGCAGCTCCTCAAGGAAGGGATCATACAATCCAGCGCTAGTCCATGGAGAGCGCAGGTCGTGGTGGTCAAGAGTGGGAACAAACCCCGGATGGTCATTGACTATAGTCAGACCATTAATAGATACACGCAGCTGGATGCGTATCCCCTCCCGCGCATATCTGACATGGTCAACCAGATTGCGCAGTACCGGGTGTTCTCCACCATAGACCTCAAGTCTGCCTACCACCAACTCCCCATTCGCCCAGAGGACCGACAATACACGGCTTTTGAGGCGGATGGTCGCTTGTATCACTTTCTCAGGGTTCCTTTTGGTGTTACCAATGGGGTCTCGGTCTTCCAGCTTGCTATGGACCGAATGGTGGACCATAACGGACTGCGGGCTACCTTCCCGTACCTGGATAACATCACCATCTGCGGCTATGCCCAGCAGGACCACGACACAAATCTCCTTAAGTTCCTACGCACTGCATCTCGCCTGAACCTGACCTACAACAGGGAGAAGTGTGTGTTTCGTACGCGCCGTTTAGCCATCCTCGGATACGTGGTGGAAAACGGGGTCATTGGCCCTGATCCAGACCGTATGCGTCCCCTCCTTGAACTTCCCCTGCCCACTAGTGCAAAAGCACTGAGAAGATGCTTAGGCTTCTTCTCTTACTATGCACAGTGGGTTCCCAATTACGCGGACAAAGCCTGTCCGCTCATCAAGTCCACCTCTTTTCCCCTAACACCAGAGGCTCGATTGGCCTTTGATAAACTAAAAGCCGACATCGCGAAAGCTACGATGCACGCTGTTGATGAGTCCATCCCTTTTCAGGTGGAGAGCGATGCATCTGATTTCGCCCTGGCCGCCACACTTAACCAGGCGGGCAGGCCCGTCGCCTTTTTTTCCCGCACCCTCCAAGGCCCCGAAATTCGACATTCAGTGGTGGAAAAGGAGGCCCAGGCCATTGTGGAGGCCGTCAGGCATTGGCACCATTACTTGGCGGGAAAACGGTTCAGCCTGATCACGGACCAGCGATCCGTGGCGTTCATGTTCAATAACACGCTGCGGGGCAAGATCAAGAACGACAAGATCTTGCGGTGGAGAATCGAACTCTCCACCTATAATTACGACATCATGTATCATCCAGGGAAACTCAATGAGCCCTCGGATGCCCTGTCGCGTGGAACATGCGCCAGTATACAGGAGGACCGTTTGCAGGCTCTCCATAATGACCTATGCCATCCTGGGGTCACTCGGCTCTACCACTTTATAAAAGCCCGCAATCTGCCCTACTCGGTGGAGGATGTCAGGTCCATAACGAGAAGTTGTCGGGTATGCGCGGAATGCAAACCGCACTTTTACCGACCTGACCGGGCACAACTAGTCAAGGCCACTCGTCCCTTCGAAAGACTGAGTGTCGACTTTAAGGGCCCCCTTCCCTCGACAGATCATTGATGAGTACTCGAGATTCCCTTTTGTTATTCCCTGCTCTGATACATCCGCTGCCACGGTTATCAAGGCATTCCGTGATCTTTTTACTCTGTTCGGGTACCCCTGCTACATTCACAGCGATAGGGGCTCATCGTTCATGAGCGATGACTTGAGGCAATACCTGCTCTCATACGGGATTGCCTCTAGTAGAACCACGAGCTACAACCCTAGGGGTAACGGACAGGTGGAACATGAGAACTCTACAGTCTGGAAGGCTATCTTACTGGTGTTGAGGTCTAAAGGTCTTCCAGTCTCCCGTTGGCAAGAGGTGCTCCCTGATGCGCTCCATTCCATACGCTTACTCCTGTGTACGGCAACCAATGCTACTCCTCATGACAGGCTGTTTTCATTCCCTCGGAAGTCTTCCTCTGGGACCTCATTACCGTCTTGGTTGACGTACTCAGGACCTGTCCTCCTGCGGCGACATGTAAGGGCCCGCAAGTCCGACCCGTTGGTCGAACAGGTCCATCTCCTCCACGCCAACCCTCAGTATGCCTATGTGGCATACCCTGACGGGCAAGAGGACACGGTCTCGATTCGAGACCTGGCGCCAGCAGGGGACGTAGAAACCCCTGTCGCTCCCATACCTCCTGTTAGAGACCCCCCAACTATTGTTTCCCCTCCTGACACGGCGCGGGCAGCATCGGGACCATTACTTAACCCTGTTACTCCCGTGTACAGCTTGCCTGAGTCCAGGAGATGGTCACCACTTCAGGGCGTGTCGGAACTCAACGGATTATCATCACCTCGGGGTCAGCCGGCCCGTGAGACTGTGGAGGAACCATTGGACATCGCCTTGGGGAGAACGCCACCGCGAGTGCCTACTCCGGTGTCATCACCGGTGTTGAGAAGGTCACAATGACGGTGCGGTCCCCCTGACCGTCTGAACTGATAGACTGATGACAAAATATTCTGTTTTTTTTGTACCCCGCTGGCCTTTGTCTTCAAAGGAGGGGTGAATGTGGTAAACCATCGTTGGTTCAAACGAGGTAGTACTGAGCCAGGGTCTGGCCAGTACTACGAGTATGTATATATGTTGCTGTTGGGGTTAGGGTTGGGTTGTTCTACTTGTTGCTGTTGGGGTTAAGGTTGGGCTGTTACACCTGTATTATAGTTATTATGGTACATCCCAGTCGGGCTCCGCCTCCTGGGAGAGGTATAAAGGTCACTGCTCTGTCTGGGACCCCTCAGTCTGGGATTGTGTATTATATATGGTAGCTTCGTTGTAATAGTAAATAAAAGCCTTTATTTCCTTGAGCATCTCAAACCTCGTGTGTGATAACACGCATCAGAAATGAACCGGGCCAAGTGTTAGATTTGGTTGTGGGAGAGCACTTTGGAGATAGTGACCACAATTCGGTGTCTTTTGTTATTGCAATGGAGAGGGATAGGGCCGTACGGCAGGGCAAGGTTTACAATTGGGGGAGAGGTAATTATGATGCGATTAGGCAAGAATTAGGGGGCATAAGTTGGGAACAGAAACTGTCAGAGAAAGGAACTAATGAAAAGTGGAACTTTTTCAAGGAACAAATACTGGATGTCCTTGATAGGTATGTCCCTGTCAGGCAGGGAGGAAATGGCCGAGTGAGGGAACCATGGTTCACTAAAGAGGTGGAATGTCTTGTGAAAAGGAAGAGGGAAGCTTATGAAGGGATGAGGAAACAAGGTTCAGATGGCTCGATTGAGGGTTACAAGTTAGCAAGGAAGGAGCTGAAAAAGGGGCTTAGGGAAGCTAGGAGGGGACACGAGAAGTCCTTGGCGGGTCGGATCAAGGAAAACTCCAAGGCTTTTTACTCTTATGTGAGGAATAAAAGAATGACCAGGGTGAGGTTAGGGCCGGTCAAGGACAGTAGTGGGAACTTGTGTATGGAGTCAGTAGAGATAGGCGAGGTGATGAATGAATACTTTTCTTCAGTGTTCACCAAGGAGAGGGACCATGTTTTTCAGGAAGAGAAGGTGTTACAGGCTAATAGGCTGGAGGAAATAGATGTTCGGAGGGAGGATGTCCTGGCAGTTTTGAATAAACTGAAGGTCGATAAGTCCTCTGGGCCTGATGAAATTTATCCTAGGATTCTTTGGGAGGCAAGGGATGAGATTGCAGAGCCTTTGGCTTTGATCTTTGGGTCGTCACTGTCCACGGGGATGGTGCCAGAGGACTGGAGAGTGGCGAATGTTGTTCCTCTGTTTAAGAAAGGGAATAGAAATGACCCTGGTAATTATAGACCGGTTAGTCTTACTTCGGTGGTTGATAAATTGATGGAAAAGGTCCTGAGGGATGGGATTTACGACCATTTAGAAAGATACGGATTAATCCGGGAGAGTCAGCACGGATTCGTGAAGGGCAAGTCGTGCCTCACAAATTTGACAGAATTTTTTGAGGAGGTAACTAAGTGTGTTGATGAAGGTAGGGCAGTTGATGTCATATACATGGATTTTAGTGAGGCGTTTGATAAGGTCCCGCATGGTCGGCTTATGATGAAAGTAAGGAGATGTGGGCTCGAGGGAAAGTTGGCCGATTGGATAGGTAACTGGCTATCTGATCGAAGACAGAGGGTGGTGGTGGATGGAAAATTTTCAGACTGGAGGCAGGTTGCTAGCGGAGTGCCACAGGGATCAGTGCTTGGTCCTCTGCTCTTTGTGATTTTTATTAATGACTTAGAGGAGGGGGCTGAAGGGTGGATCAGTAAATTTGCTGATGACACCAAGATAGGTGGAGTAGTGGAGGAGGTGGAGGGCTGTTGTAGGCTGCAAAGAGACATAGATAGGATGCAAAACTGAGCTGAAAAATGGCAAATGGAGTTTAACCCTGATAAATGTGAGGTGATTCATTTTGGTAGGACTAATTTAAATGTGGATTACAGGGTCAAAGGTGGGTTCTGAAGACTGTGGAGGAACAGAGAGATCTTGGGGTTCATATCCACAGATCTCTAAAGGTTGCCACTCAAGTGGATAGAGCTCTGAAGAAGGCCTATAGTGTGTGAGCTTTTATTAACAGGGGGTTGGAGTTTAAGAGCCGTGGGGTTATGCTGCAACTGTACAGGACCTTGGTGAGACCACATTTGGAATATTGTGTGCAGTTCTGGTCACCTCACTATAAGAAGGATGTGGAAGCGCTGGAAAGAGTGCAGAGGAGATTTACCAGGATGCTGCCTGGTTTGGAGGGTAGGTCTTATGAGGAAAGGTTGAGGGAGCTAGGGCTGTTCTCTCTGGAGCGGAGGAGGCTGAGGGGAGACTTGATAGCGATTTATAAGATGATGAAGGGGATGGATAGAGTGAACGTTCAGAGACTATTTCCTTGGGTGGATGGAGCTATTACAAGGGGGCATAACTATAGGATTCACGGTGGTAGATATAGGAAGGATATCAGAGGTAGGTTCTTTACGCAGAGAGTGATTGGGGTGTGGAATGGACTGCCTGCAGTGATAGTGGAGTCAGACACTTTAGGAACATTTAAGCGGTTATTGGATAGGCACATGGAGCACACCAGGATGATAGGGAGTGGGATAGCTTGATCTTGGTTTCAGATAAAGCTCGGCACAACATCGTGGGCTGTTCTATGTTCTATAACACTCTTAAGGATTCTGCCATTTACTGCATATTTTCTATCTGTATTAGACATTCCAAAATGCATTGCCTCACATTTGTCCGGATTAAACTCCATCTACCCTTTCTCCGCCCTTGTCTAGGACTTGTCGACCTCAATGTTTCTCAAGAACCCCAATACCTCCTCCTTTCTGATCTCAACATGACTCAAACTATCTACACACCCTTTCCCAGACTCATCATCCAACAAGTCCTTCTCCTTGGTGAATGCGACGTTATTCACTTTGGAGGAAACAAATGCGAGGTTATTCACTTTGGAAGAAACAATAGCAAATTGGATTATTATCGAAATGGAAAAAAATTCCAACATGCTACTGTGCAAAGGGACCTGGGGGTCCTTGTGCATGAGACGCAAAAAACCAGACTGCAGGTGCAACAGGTGATCAAGAAGGCAAATGGGATGTTGGCCTATATCGCAAGGGGGATAGAATATAAAAGCAGAGATGTCTTGCTGCATCTGTCCAGGGCATTGGTGAGGCCGCAGCTGGAATACTGTGTGCAGTATTGGTCCCCTTATTTGCGGAAGGATATATTGGCCTTGGAGGGAGTGCAGAGAAGGTTCACCAGGTTGATACCAGAGATGAGGGGTGTTGATTATGAGGAGAGACTGAGCAGATTGGGTTTGTAATCGTTGGAATTTAGAAGGCTGGGGGGGGA
Source organism: Mustelus asterias (assembly GCF_964213995.1). Classification (NCBI taxonomy): domain Eukaryota; kingdom Metazoa; phylum Chordata; class Chondrichthyes; order Carcharhiniformes; family Triakidae; genus Mustelus; species Mustelus asterias. The sequence continues at coordinate 139,711,488 of NC_135808.1, forward strand.
TCTTATAGAGACCTATAAGATAATGGACGGGCTGGATAGGGTAGGGGTGGAGAGATTCTTTCCACTTAGAAAGGAAGATAGAACTAGAGGGCACTGTCTCAAAATAAAGGGGGGTCAGTTGAGGACAGAGTTGAAACATAGAAACAGAGAAACATAGAAAACTACAGCACAAAACAGGCCCTTCGGCCCCACAAGTTGTGCCGAACATATCCCTACCTTTTAGGCCTACCTATAACCCACCATCCTATTAAATCCCATGTACTCATCCAGGAGTCTCTTAAAAGCCCCTATTGAGTTTGCCTCCACCACCACTGACGGCAGCCGATTCCACTCGCCCACCACCCTCTGTGTGAAAAACCTCCCCCTAACATTTCCCCTGAACCTAGCCCCAGCACCTTAAACCTGTGTCCTCTCGTAGCAGCCATTTCCACCCTGGGAAAAAGCCTCTGAGAGTCCACCCGATCTATGCCTCTCAACATCTTATACACCTCGATTAGGTCTCCTCTCATCCTTCGTCTCTCCAAGGAGAAAAGACCGAGCTCCCTCAGCCTATCCTCATAAGGCATGCCACTCAATCCAGGCAACATCCTTGTAAATCTCCTCTGCACCCTTTCAATCTTTTCCACATCCTTCCTATAGTGAGGCGACCAGAATTGAGTGCAGTACTCCAAGTGGGGTCTGGCGAGGGTCTTCTTTAGATGCATCATTATCCCCGGACTCTGAAACTCAATCCCTCGATTGATAAAGGCCAGCACACCAGCCGCCTTCTGAACCACCTCCTCCACCTTCGGGCCCGATTTTAGAGTCCACTGGACCCGGACCCCAAGGTCCTTCTGATCCTCGACCGTACTAAGAGTCTTTCCCTTTATATTGTACTCCTTCATCCCATTTGTCCTACCAAAATGGACCACTATGCATTTATCTGGGTTGAAGTCCATCTGCCACTTCTCCGCCCAGTCTTGCATCCTATCTATGTCCCTCTGTAACTTCTGACATCCCTCCAGACTATCCACAACACCACCAACCTTCGTGTCGTCTGCAAACTTACCAACCCATCCCTCCACTTCCTCATCCAGGTCATTTATGAAAATGACAAACAGCAAGGGTCCCAGAACAGATCCCTGGGGCACACCACTGGTGACCGACCTCCAATTAGAAAAAGACCCATCTATACACACTCTCTGCCTCCTTTGGGCAAGCACAGTAAGAAGTCTCACAACACCAGGTTAAAGTCCAACAGGTTTATTTGGTAGCAAATACCATAAGCTTTCGGAGCTTGCTGCTCCTTCGTCAGATGGAGTGGTCCACTCCATCTGACGAAGGAGCAGCAAGCTCCGAAAGCTTATGGTATTTGCTACCAAATAAACCTGTTGGACTTTAACCTGGTGTTGTGATTCTTCTTACTGTGCTTACCCCAGTCCAACGCCGGCATCTCCACATCATGACTTCCTTTGGGCAAGCCAGTTCTGGATCCATAGGGCAGCAGCCCCTTGGATCCCATGCCCTCTCACTTTTTCTAGAAGCCTTGCATGGGGGACCTTATCGAACGCCTTGCTAAAATCCATATAAACCACATCTACCGCTTTCCCTTCGTCAATGTGTTTAGTCATATTTTCGAAGAACTCCACCAGGCTCGTAAGGGACGATCTGCCTTTGACAAAGCCATGCTGAGTATTCTTGAGCATACTAAACCTCTCGAAATGCTCATAAATCTTGTCCCTCAGGATCTTCTCCATCAGCTTACCAACCACTGAGGTTAGACTCACCGGTCGGTAATTACCTGGGCTTTCCCTATTCCCATTCTTGAAAATAGGAACCACATCCATATTTATTTATTTATTTATTTTTCAGTTAAATTAGTGAAAAAAATCGGAGGTTTTTTTTCAAAACAGGAAGTAGGCCCAGCAGCAGCCTGGGAAGGTTTTGGAGGGTTTAAAAGCGCGTACCTTGGCGGTTTCAGCCTCATTGTTCCACAGGAGCAGGCTGAGGGTAAGGGAGCTGTTTGTGCATTTTATTTATTTATTTATTTTTCAGTTAAATTAGTGAACAAAATCGGAGGTTTTTTTTTCAAAACAGGAAGTAGGCCCAGCAGCAGCTTGGGAAGGTTTTGGAGGGTTTAAAAGTAGGCCGCACCTTTGAGCGGGCAACGTCGTTAGCAGGCAGTGGACTGAGCAGGGGGCAGAGTGAGAGCTGAAGGGCTTTGGCTCAAAACGGGCTTCGGCGAGAACAGGCAGAGGCGAGAGTTAGTTTTTTCTTTCCCAGAAAGTTTATTCTTGTTTTTCCCCAGACTAAAAAAAAATGCCAGGCAAGATGTTGGAATGCCCCTCTTGCAGGATGTGGGAGATCAGGGAGACATCCGGTATCCCTGACGACAGCACCTGCAAAAGATGCATTCAGCTGCAGCTGCTAGCAAAGCGTGTTAGGGAACTGGAGAAGGAGCTTGATGACCTCCATCTAATTCGGGAGAATGAGGAGTTTATAGACAGTAGCTTTAGGGAGATAGTTACACCTAAGCAGCAGAGCACAGGAAATTGGGTTACTGTAAGGAGAGGAAATGGCAGTGTGAAAGGACAGACAGAGCAGGGTTCCCCTGTGGCCACACCCCTCCACAACAGGTATACTGAATTGGATACTGTTGTGGCAGATGCTTTACCTGGGACAAGCTGCGACAGCCGGAACTCTGATACTGCGTCTGGTTCTACAGCGCAAAAGGGTGGGATGAAGAAGAGGAGAGCAGTAGTGATAGGGGACTCAATGGTCAGAGGTACAGACCGGAGGTTCTGTGGTCGGGACAGAGACTCCCGCATGGTTTGTTGCCTCCCAGGTGCCAAGGTCAGCGATGTCTCTGATCGCGTGCACAGCGTTCTAAAGTGGGAAAGTGATCAGCCAGATGTCATGGTACACATCGGTACCAATGACGTGGGAAGGAAGAGTGAGGAGGTCCTAAAGAGTGAGTACAAAGAGCTTGGAAGGAAGTTAAAAAGCAGGACCCCGAGGGTAGTAATCTCAGGATTGCTACCTGAGCCACATGCCAGTGAGGGCAGGAGTAGGATGCTTGGGCGGATAAACACATGGCTGAGGAACTGGTGCAGGGGGCAGGGTTTCCAATTCTTGGATCATTGGGACCTCTTTTGGGGCAGGTGGGACCTGTACAAGAGAGATGGGTTACACCTAAACTACAAGGGGACCAATATACTTGCAGGGAGATTTACTAGTGTTATTGGGGAGCGTTTAAACTAGATTTGCAGGGGGGTGGGAACCAGAGTGCCAGAGCAGATAGTGGAGCAGGGGTAAAAAGCCAGGTTAGTTCAAGCAAAATCACAAATGGAAGGGTAGAGTGTGGTGGAAATAATTTTTTGAGGTGTGTCTATTTCAATGCCAGTATTGTGGGGAAGGCAGATGAGCTGAAGGCGTGGATAGACACATGGAAATATGACATTATAGCCATTAGTGAAACTTGGCTACAGGAGGGGCAGGACTGGCAGCTCAATGTTCCAGGGTTCCAATGTTTCAGGCGGGATAGAGGCAGAGGGATAAAAGGTGGGGGGGTGGCATTGTTGGTCAGGGAAAATGTTACAGCGGTACTCAGGCAGGATAGATTAGGGAGCTTGTCTACAGAGGCCCTATGGGTGGAGCTGAGAAACAGGAAAGGTATGACCACATTAATGGGCTTTTATTATAGACCACCCAATAGTCAGCGAGAATTGGAGGAGCAAATCAGCGGAGAGATAGCTGACAACTGCAAGAAACACAAAGCTGTGATAGTAGGGGATTTTAATTTTCCACATATAGATTGGGACTCGCATACGGTTAAAGGTTTAGACGGGGTAGAGTTTGTAAAATGTATTCAGGAGAATTTTCTACATCAGGTTGGTTAAGAAGGTTAAGGCTCATGGGATACAAGGAGAAGTGGCTCGATGGGTGGAGAACTGGCTTGGCCATAGGAGACAGAGGGTAGTGGTCGAAGGGTCTTTTTCCGGCTGGAGGTCTGTGACCAGTGGTGTTCCGCAGGGCTCTGTACTGGGACCTCTGCTATTTGTGATATATATAAATGATTTGGAAGAAGGTGTAACTGGTGTAATCAGCAAGTTTGCGGATGACACAAAGATGGCTGGAATTGCGGATAGCGAAGAGCATTGTCGGGCAATACAGCAGGATATAGATAGGCTGGAAAATTGGGCGGAGAGGTGGCAGATGGAATTTAATCCGGATAAATGCGATGTGATGCATTTTGGAAGAAATAATGTAGGGAGGAGTTATGCAATAAATGGCAGAGTCATCAGGAGTATAGAAACACAGAGGGACCTAGGTGTGCAAGTCCACAAATCCTTGAAGGTGGCAACACAGGTGGAGAAGGTGGTGAAGAAGGCATATGGTATGCTTGCCTTTATAGGACGGGGTATAGAGTATAAAAGCTGGAGTCTGATGATGCAGCTGTATAGAACGCTGGTTAGGCCGCATTTGGAGTACTGCGTCCAGTTCTGGTCGCCGCACTACCAGAAGGACGTGGAGGCATTGGAGAGAGTGCAGAGAAGGTTTACCAGGATGTTGCCTGGTATGGAGGGTCTTAGCTATGAGGAGAGATTGGGTAGACTGGGGTTGTTCTCCTTGGAAAGACGGAGAATGAGGGGAGATCTAATAGAGGTATACAAGATTATGAAGGGTATAGATAGGGTGAACAGTGGGAAGCTTTTTCCCAGGTCGGAGGTGACGATCACGAGGGGTCACGGGCTCAAGCTGAGAGGGGCGAAGTATAACTCAGACATCAGAGGGACGTTTTTTACACAGAGGGTGGTGGGGGCCTGGAATGCGCTGCCAAGTAGGGTGGTGGAGGCAGGCACGCTGACATCGTTTAAGACTTACCTGGATAGTCACATGAGCAGCCTGGGAATGGAGGGATACAAACGATTGGTCTAGTTGGACCAAGGAGCGGCACAGGCTTGGAGGGCCGAAGGGCCTGTTTCCTGTGCTGTACTGTTCTTTGTTCTTTGTTCTTTGTTTGTTCTATTCTATGTATTTTCAGTCGATAAGAGAAATATTGCTTGATTGGAACCAATAGAGTGATAAGAGGGCAGCACGGTGGCACAATGGTTAGGAGATGATTGGAGGGTGGCTCTTGTTGTTCCATTGTTCAAAAAAGGTTCCAAAAGAAATCCGGGAAATTATAGGCCAGTAAGTTTGACGTCGGTGGTGGGCAGGTTATTGGAAGGCGTGATAAGAACATAGGACATAGAACACTACAACGCAGTACAGGCCCTTCGGCCCTCGATGTTGCGCCGACCAGTGGAACCAATCTAAAGCCCCTCTAATCTACACTATTCCAATATCATCCATATGTTTATCCAATAACCATTTGAATGCTCTTAATGTTGATAAGGAATAGGATCGACAAATATTTGGATAGACAGGGACTTATTAGGGAGAGTGAACATGGCTTTGTACGTGGTAGGTCATGTTTGACCAATCTATTAGAGTTTTTCGAAGAGGTTACCAGGAAAGTGGATGAAGGGAAGGTGGTGGATGTAGTCTACCTGAATTTCAGCAAGGCCTTTGACAAGGTCCCTCATGGGAGGTTAGTTAGGAATGTTTAGTCGCTGGGTATACATGGGGAGGTAGTAAATTGAATTAGACACTGGCTCAATGGAAGAAGCCAGAGAGTGGTTGTGGAGGATTGCTTCTCTGAGTGGAGGCCTGTGACTAGTGATGTGCCGCAGGGATCGGTGTTGGGTCCATTGTTGTTTGTCATCTATACCAATGATCTGGATGATAATGTAGTAAATTGGATCAGCAAATTTGCTGATGATACAAAGATTGGAGGTGTAGTGGACAGTGAGAAAGGTTTTCAAAGCTTGCAGAGGGATTTGGACCAACTGGAAAAATGGGCTGAAAAATGGCAAATGGAATTTAACGCAGACATTGGTCGGTCACCAGTGGTATGCCCCAGGGATCTGTTCTGGGACACTTGCTGTTTGTCATTTTCATAAATGACCTGGATGAGGAATTGGAGGGATGGGTTGGTAAGTTTGCCGACGACATGAAGGTTGGTGGGGTTGTGGATAGTCTGGAGGGTTGTCAGAAGTTACAGAGGGACATAGATAGGATGCAAGACTGGGCGGAGAAGTGGCAGTTGGACTTCAACCCAGATAAATGCGTAGTGGTCCATTTTGGCAGGTCAAATGGGATGAAGGAGTACAATATAAAGGGAAAGACTCTTAGTACGGTCGAGGATCAGAAGGACCTTGGGGTCCGGGTCCAGTGGACGCTAAAATCGGCCCCGCAGGTGGAGGAGGTGGTTAAGAAGGCACATGGTGTGCTGACCTTTATAAATCGAGGGATTGAGTTTCGGAGTCCGGGGATAATGATGCAGCTATATAAGACCCTCGTCAGACCCCACTTGGCGTACTGTGCTCAGTTCTGGTCGCCTCATTACAGGAAGGATGTGGAAAAGATTGAAGGGGTGCAGTGGCGATTTACAAGGATGTTGCCTGGATTGAGTGGCAGGCCTTATGAGGATAGGCTGAGGGAGCTCGGTCTTTTCTCCTTGGAGAGACGTAGGATGAGAGGAGACCTCATTGAGGTATATAAGATGTTGAGAGGCATAGATCGGGTTCCCAGGGTGGAAATGGATGCTACGTGAGGACACAGGTTTAAGGTGCTGGGGGGTAGGTACAGGGGAAATGTTCAGGGGAAGTTTTTCACACAGAGGGTGATGGGCGAGTGGAATCGGCTGCCGTCAGTGGTGGTGGAGGCAAACTCAATTGGGGCTTTTAAGAGACTCCTCGATGAGTACATGGGACTTAATAGGATGGAGGCTTATAGGTAGGCCTAAAAGGTAGGGATATGTTCGGCACAACTTGTGGGGCCGAAGGGCCTGTTTTGTGCTGTAGTTTTCTGCGTTCTATGTTCTATGTTCTATGTGTGAGATATTGCACTTTGGAAGTGGATGGAGCTATTACAAGGGGGCATAACTATAGGGTTCATGGTGGGAGATATAGGAAGGATATCAGAGGTAGGTTCTTCACGCAGATAGTGGTTGGGGTGTGGAATGGACTGCCTGCAGTGATAGTGGAGTCAGACACTTTAGGAACATTTAAGCGGTTATTGGATAGGCACATGGAGCACACCAGGATGGTAGGGAGTGGGATAGCTTGATCTTGGTTTCAGATGAAGGTCGGCACAACATCGTGGGCCGAAGGGCCTGTTCTGTGCTGTAATGTTCTATGTTCTATGTTCTATGGAAGGACAAACCAAAGTAGAACGTACAGGGTAAATGGTAGGAGTCTGAAGAGTGCAGTTGAACAGAGGGATCTGGGAATACAGGTACAGAATTCCCTAAAAGTGACATCACAGGTGGATAGGGTCGTAAAGAGTGCGTTTGGTACGTTGGCCTATATAAATCGGAGTATCGAGTATAAAAGTTGGAGTGTTATGGTAAGGTTATATAATGATGTGGAGATGCCGGCGTTGGACTGGGGTAAACACAGTAAGAAGTTGGTAAGAACATCACCCAAGCACAACGTAACGCCATCCACGCTCTCAAGACCAACCGCAACATTGTCATCAAACCAGCAGACAAAGGAGGGGCCATCGTCATACTGAACAGAACAGATTACTGCAAAGAAGTGTACCGACAACTCAACAGCGAGGAACACTACAGACAGTTACCTGCAGATCCGACCAAAGAAACACACCTGTCAACTCAACACTCTGATCAAGACCTTTGATCCGGACCTTCAGAACACCCTCCGTGCTCTCATCCCACGTACTCCCCGCGTTGGAGATCTCTACTGCCTCCCGAAGATACACAAGGCAAACACACCCGGCCGTCCCATCGTATCGGGCAATGGGACCCTGTGCGAGAGCCTCTCCGGCTATGTCGAGGGCATCCTGAAACCCATTGTACAAAGAACCCCCAGCTTTTGTCGCGACACGACGGACTTCCTACAGAAACGCGGCACACATGGAGCAGTTGAACCAGGAGCGCTCCTCGTCACAATGGATGTCTAGGCACTCTACACCAGCATCCCCCATGACGATGGCATTGCTGCCTCAGTGCCTCAGTGCTCAGCGCCAACAACTGCCAGTTTCCAGATGCAATTTTACATCTCATCCGCTTCATCCTGGACCACAATATCTTCACCTTCAACAACCAGTTCTTCATCCAGACACACGGAACAGCCATGGGGACCAAATTCGCACCTCAATATGCCAACATCTTCATGCACAGGTTCGAACAAGACTTCTTCACCGCACGGGACCTTCAACCGATGCTATACACTAGATACATCGATGACATTTTCTTCCTTTGGACTCATGGTGAACAATCACTGAAACAACTCTATGATGACATCAACAAGTTCCATCCCACCATCAGACTCACCATAGACTACTCTCTGGAATCGGTTGCATTCTTGGACACACGCATCTCCATTAAGGACGGTCACCTCAGCACCTCACTGTACCGCAAGCCCACGGATAACCTCACGATGCTCCACTTCTCCAGCTTCCACCCTAAACACGTTAAAGAAGCCATCCCCTACGGACAAGCCCTCCGTATACACAGGATCTGCTCGGATGAGGAGGATCGCAACAGACACCTCCAGACGCTGAAAGATGCCCTCATAAGAACAGGATATGGCGCTCGACTCATTGATCAACAGTTCCAACGCGCCACAGCGAAAAACCGCACCGACCTCCTCAGAAGACAAACACGGGACACAGTGGACAGAGTACCCTTCGTTGTCCAGTACTTCCCCGGAGCGGAGAAGCTACAGCATCTCCTCCGGAGCCTTCAACATGTCATTGATGAAGACGAACATCTCGCCAAGGCCATCCCCACACCCCCACTTCTTGCCTTCAAACAACCGCACAACCTCAAACAGACCATTGTCCGCAGCAAACTACCCAGCCTTCAGGAGAACAGTGACCATGACACCACACAACCCTGCCACAGCAACCTCTGCAAGACGTGCCGGATCATCGACACAGATGCCATCATCTCACGTGAGAACACCATCCAACAGGTACACGGTACATACTCTTGCAATTCGGCCAACGTTGTCTACCTGATACGCTGCAAGAAAGGATGTCCCGAGGCATGGTACATTGGGGAAACTATGCAGACGCTGCGACAACGGATGAATGAACACCGCTCGACAATCACCAGGCAAGACTGTTCTCTTCCTGTTGGGGAGCACTTCAGCGGTCATGGGCATTCGGCCTCTGATATTCGGGTAAGCGTTCTCCAAGGCGGCCTTCGCGACACACGACAGCGCAGAGTCGCTGAGCAGAAACTGATAGCCAAGTTCCGCACACACGAGGACGGCCTCAACCGGGATATTGGGTTCATGTCACACTATTTGTAACTCCCACAGTTGCGTGGACCTGCAGAGTTTCACTGGCTGTCTTGTCTGGAGACAATACACATCTTTTTAGCCTGTCTTGATGCTCTCTCCACTCACATTGTTTCGTTTCTTAAAGACTTGATTAGTTGTAAGTATTCGCATTCCAACCATTATTCATGTAAATTGAGTCTGTGTCTTTATAAGCTCTGTTTGTGAACAGAATTCCCACTCACCTGAAGAAGGGGCTTAGAGCTCCGAAAGCTTGTGTGGCTTTTGCTACCAAATAAGCCTGTTGGACTTTAACCTGGTGTTGTTAAACGTCTTACAAGGTTATATAAGACATTGGTGAGACCGAATTTGGAGTATTGTGTACAGTTTTGGTCACCTAGTTACAGGAAGGATGTAAATAAGGTTGAAAGAACAAAGAACAAAGAACAGTACAGCACAGGAAACAGGCCCTTCGGCCCTCCAAGCCTGTGCCGCTCCTTGGTCCAACTAGACCAATCGTTTGTATCCCTCCATTCCCAGGCTGCTCATGTGACTATCCAGGTAAGTCTTAAACGATGTCAGCGCGCCTGCCTCCACCACCCTACAAGGCAGCGCATTCCAGGCCCCCACCACCCTCTGTGTAAAAAAACATCCCTCTGATGTCTGAGTTATACTTCGCCCCTCTCAGCTTGAGCCCGTGACCCCTCGTGATCGTCACCTCCGACCTGGGAAAAAGCTTCCCACTGTTCACCCTATCTATCCCCTTCATAATCTTGTACACCTCTATTAGATCTCCCCTCATTCTCTGTCTTTCCAGGGAGAACAACCGCAGTTTACCCAATCTCTCCTCATAGCTAAGACCCTCCATACCAGGCAACATCCTGGTAAACCTTCTCTGCACTCTCTCTAACGCCTCCACGTCCTTCTGGTAGTGCGGTGACCAGAACTGGACGCAGTACTCCAAATGTGGCCTAACCAGCGTTCTATACAGCTGCATCATCAGACTCCAGCTTTTATACTCTATATCCCGTCCCATAAAGGCAAGCATACCATATGCCTTCTTCACCACCTTCTCCACCTGTGTTGCCGCCTTCAAAGATTTGTGGACTTGCACACCTAGGTCCCTCTGTGTTTCTATACTCCTGATGACTCTGCCATTTATTGTATAACTCCTCCCTACATTATTTCTTCCAAAATGCATTACTTCGCATTTATCCGGATTTAACTCCATCTGCCACCTCTCCGCCCAATTTTCCAGCCTATCTATATCCTGCTGTATTGCCCGACAATGCTCTTCGCTATCCGCAAGTCCAGCCATCTTCGTGTCATCCGCACGAAGAGTGCAGAGAAGGTTCACAAGGATGTTGCCAGGACTTGAGAGGCTGAGTTACAGAGAGAGATTATAAGAACATAAGAACATAAGAAATAGGAGCAGGAGTAGGCCACCTAGCCCCTCGAGCCTGCCCCGCCATTCAATAAGATCATGGCTGATCTGACGTGGATCAGTACCACTTACCCGCCTGATCCCCATAACCCTTAATTCCCTTACCGATCAGGAATCCATCCATCCGCGCTTTAAACATATTCAGCGAGGTAGACTCCACCACCTCAGTGGGCAGAGAATTCCAGAGATTCACCACCCTCTGGGAGAAGAAGTTCCTCCTCAACTCTGTCTTAAACCGACCCCCCTTTATTTTGAGGTTGTGTCCTCTAGTTTTAACTTCCTTACTAAGTGGAAAGAATCTCTCCGCCTCCACCCTATCCAGCCCCCGCATTATCTTATAAGTCTCCATAAGATCCCCCCTCATCCTTCTAAACTCCAACGAGTACAAACCCAATCTCCTCAGCCTCTCCTCAAAATCCAAACCCCTCATCTCCGGTATCAACCTGGTGAACCTTCTCTGCACTCCCTCCAATGCCAATATATCCTTCCTCATATAAGGGGACCAATACTGCACACAGTATTCCAGCTGCGGCCTCACCAATGCCCTGTACAGGTGCATCAAGACATCCCTGCTTTTATATTCTATCCCCCTCGCAATATAGGCCAACATCCCATTTGCCTACTTGATCACCTGTTGTACCTGCAGACTGGGCTTTTGCGTCTCATGCACAAGGACCCCCAGGTCCCTTTGCACGGTAGCATGTTTTAATTTGTTTCCATTGAGATAGTAATCCCATTTGTTATTATTTCCTCCAAAGTGTATAACCTCGCATTTCTCAACGTTATACTCCATTTGCCATATCCTCGCCCACTCACTCAGCCTGTCCAAATCTCTCTGCAGATCTTCTCCGTCCTCCACACGATTCACTTTTCCACTTATCTTTGTGTCGTCTGCAAACTTCGTTACCCTACACTACGTCCCCTCCTCCAGATCATCTATATAAATGGTAAACAGTTGCGGCCCGAGTACCGATCCCTGCGGCACGCCACTAGTTACCTTACTCCAACCGGAAACACACCCATTTATTCCGACTCTTTGCTTCCTGTCGGATAGCCAGTCCCCAATCCACTTGAACACACTACCCCCAACTCCGTGTGCCCTAATCTTCTTCAGCAGCCTTTTATGGGGCACCTTATCAAACGCCTTTTGGAAATCCAAAAACACCGCATCCACCGATTCTCCTCCATCAACCGCCCTAGTCACATCTTCATAAAAATCCAACATGTTCATCAAGCACGACTTTCCCCTCATGAATCCATGCTGCGTCTGATTGATCGAACCATTTCTATCCAGATGCCCTGCTATCTCCTCTTTAATAATGGATTCCAGCATTTTCCCTACTACAGACGTTAAGCTGACCGGCCTATAGTTACCCGCCTTTGTTACCCGGGTTTGAAATGTGTATACTTCAATGCCAGGAGTATTCGCAATAAAGTGGGTGAACTTGCAGCGTGGATCAGTACCTGGGACTTCGATGTTGTGGCTATTTCAGAGACATGGATAGAGCAGGGGCAGGAATGGATGCTGCAGGTCCCGGGGTTCAAATGTTTTAGTCGAAGTAGGGAAGGAGGTAGAAGAGGGGGAGGGGTAGCATTATTGGTCAGAGATTGTATCACAGTGTCAGAGAGGAGGTTTGATGAGGACTTATCTGTTGAGGTAGTATGGGCGGAGATTAGAAATAGGAGAGGAGAGGTCACCCTGTTGGGAGTCTTTTATAGACCTCCTAAAAGTTCTAGAGAGGTTGAGGAAAGGATTGCGGAGTCAATCCTGCTTAGGAGTGAAAGTAATAGGGCAATTGTTATGGGGGATTTTAACTTGACTAATATTGACTGGAATTGTTATAGCTCTAGCTCGTTAGAGGGGTCAGTTTTTGTTCAAAGCGTGCAGGAAGGTTTTTTGACTCAGTATGTAGACAGGCCGACTAGAGGTGAGGCTATATTGGATCTGGTGCTGGGAAATGAGCCAGACCAGGTGCTAGACTTGGAAGTTGGTGTGCATTTTGGTGATAGTGACCACAATTCGGTTACGTTCACCTTAGTGATGGAAAGGGATAGGCATGAACCTCGGGCCAGTGGTTTTAGCTGGGGGAAGGGTAATTATGAGGCTATTAGGAGAGAATTAGGAAACATAGGTTGGACTAGGAGATTACAGGGACTGGGAACGTCCGACATGTGGAGTTTTTTCAAGGAGCAGCTACTGCGAGTCTGTGATAGGTATGTCCCTGTCAGGCAAGGAGGAATTGGTAGGGCTAGGGAACCGTGGTGCACCAAAAAAGTTTCTTTGTTGGTTAAAAAGAAAAAGGAGGCTTATGTTCGGATGAGACGTGAGCACTCGGGTAGTGCACTAGAAAGCTTTAGATTGGCTAAGAGGGAGTTGAAGAGCGAGCTTAGAAGGGCTAAAAGGGGACATGAGAAGACTTTGGCGGATAGGGTTAAAGAGAATCCTAAGGCGTTCTATAGGTATGTCAAGAACAGAAAAGGTTGGTTAGGGCAAGTTTAGGGCCAGTTATAGATGGCAGAGGGAAGTTATGTGTGGAACCGGAGGAGATTGGTGAAGCATTGAACCAATATTTCTCTTCGGTGTTCACGCAAGGGGACATGAATATAGCTGAGGAGGACACTGGGTTGCAAGGGAGTAGAATAGACAGTATTACAGTTGATAAGGAGGATGTGCAGGATATTCTGGAGGGTCTGAAAATAGATAAATCCCCTGGTCCGGATGGGATTTATCCAAGGATTCTCTGGGAGGCAAGAGAAGTGATTGCAGCGCCTCTGGCTCTGATCTTCAGGTCGTCGTTGGCCTCTGGTATAGTACCAGAAGATTGGAGGTTAGCGAATGTTGTCCCATTGTTTAAGAAGGGGAACAGAGACTTCCCCGGGAATTATAGACCGGTGAGTCTCACTTCTGTTGTTGGCAAGATGTTGGAAAATATTATAAGGGATAGGATTTATAGTTATTTGGAGAGTAATGAATTGATAGGTGATAGTCAGCATGGTTTTGTGGCAGGTAGGTCGTGCCTTACTAACCTTATTGAGTTTTTTGAGAAAGTGACCAAGGAGGTGGATGGGGGCAAGGCAGTGGACGTGGTATATATGGATTTTAGTAAGGCGTTTGATAAGGTTCACCATGGTAGGCTTCTGCAGAAAATGCAGATGTATGGGATTGGGGGTGATCTAGGAAATTGGATCAGGAATTGGCTAGCGGATAGGAAACAGAGGGTGGTGGTTGATAGTAAATATTCATCATGGAGTGCGGTTACAAGTGGTGTACCTCAGGGATCTGTTTTGGGGCCACTGCTGTTTGTAATATTTATTAATGATCTGGATGAGGGTATAGTTGGGTGGATTAGCAAATTTGCTGATGACACCAAAGTCGGTGGTGTGGTAGACAGTGAGGAAGGGTGTCGTAGTCTGCAGGAAGACTTAGACAGGTTGCAAAGTTGGGCCGAGAGGTGGCGGATGGAGTTTAATGCGGAGAAGTGTGAGGTAATTCACTTTGGTAGGAATAACAGATGTGTTGAGTATAGGGCTAACGGGAGGACTTTGAATAGTGTGGAGGAGCAGAGGGATCTAGGTGTATGTGTGCATAGATCCCTGAAAGTTGGGAATCAAGTAGATAAGGTTGTTAAGAAGGCATATGGTGTCTTGGCGTTTATTGGTAGGGGGATTGAATTTAGGAGTCGTAGCGTTATGTTGCAACTGTACACAACTCTGGTGCGGCCGCACTTGGAGTACTGTGTGCAGTTCTGGTCCCCACATTACAGGAAGGATGTGGAGGCTTTGGAGAGGGTGCAGAGGAGGTTTACCAGGATGTTGCCTGGTATGGAGGGGAGATCCTATGAGGAGAGGCTGAGGGATTTGGGATTGTTTTCGCTGGAAAGGCGGCGGCTAAGAGGGGATCTTATTGAAACATATAAGATGATTAGAGGTTTAGATAGGGTGGATAGTGATAGCCTTTTTCCTCTGATGGAGAAATCCAGCACGAGGGGGCATGGCTTTAAATTGAGGGGGGGTAGTTATAGAACCGATGTCAGGGGTAGGTTCTTTACCCAGAGGGTGGTGAGGGATTGGAATGCCCTGCCAGCATCAGTAGTAAATGCGCCTAGTTTGGGGGCGTTTAAGAGATCCGTAGATAGGTTCATGGACGAAAAGAAATTGGTTTAGGTTGGAGGGTCACAGTTTTTTTTTAACTGGTCGGTGCAACATCGTGGGCCGAAGGGCCTGTTCTGCGCTGTAATGTTCTATGTTCTATGTTCTATGTTCTATGTTTTGTCTCCTTCCTTTTTTAAACAGCGGCGTAACATTAGCCGTTTTCCAATCAACCGGCACTACCCCAGAATGCAACGAGTTTTGATAAATAATCACTAACGCATCCACTATTACCTCTGACATTTCTTTCAATACCCTGGGATGCATTCCATCCGGACCCGGGGACTTGTCCACCTTCAGTCCCATTAGTCTACCCAGCACTGCCTCTCTGGTAACATTAATTGTATTAAGTATTTCTCCTGCTGCCAACCCTCTATCGTTAATATTTGGCAAACTATTTGTGTCCTCCACCGTGAAGACCGACACAAAAAACTTATTTAAAGACTCAGCCATATCCTCATTTCCCACTATTAACTCCCCCCTCTCGTCCTCCAAGGGTCCAACATTCACTCTAGCCACTCTATTCCTTTTTATATATTTATAAAAACTTTTACTATCATTTTTTATATTAATTGCTAGCCTAGCTTCATAGTCTATCCTTCCTTTCTTTATCGCTTTCTTAGTCTCTCTTTGTTGTTTCTTAAATTTTTCCCAATCACTTGTTTCTCCACTATTTTTGGCCACTCTGTACACAGCTGTTTTTATTTTAATACTCTCCTTTATTTCCTTCGTTATCCACGGCTGGTTCTCCCTTTTCTTACAATCCTTGTTTTTTGCTGGAATATATTTTTGCTGAGAACTGAAAAGGATCTCCTTAAAAATCCTCCACTGTTCCTCAGCTATCCTACCTGCCAGCCTGCTCTCCCAGTCTACCTTAGCCAATTCATCCCTCATCCTATCATATTTCCCTCTGTTCAAACAGAGGACACTGGTTTGGGACCAAACTTTCTCCTCTTCCATCTGAATCAGAAATTCGACCATATTGTGGTCACTAGACCCAAGAGGGTCCTTCACAATAAGATCCTTAATTCTACCTACCTCGTTACACAATACCAGATCCAAAATAGCTCGTTCCCTCGTCGGTTCCGTAACATGCTGTTCAAGGAAGCTATCCCGACAGCATTCTAAGAACTCTTCCTCCATTCCACCCTTACCGACTTGAGTCTGCCAGTCAATATGCATGTTGAAGTCCCCCATGATTATTGCCGTTCCGTTTTTACACGCATCCCTTATCTGCTTGTTTATAGCCCTGATGTGGAGATGCCGGCGTTGGACTGGGGTAAACACAGTAAGAAGTTTAACAACACCAGGTTAAAGTCCAACAGGTTTATTTGGTAGCAAAAGCCACACAAGCTTTCGAGGCTCTGAGCCCCTTCTTCAGGTGAGTGGGAATTCTGTTCACAAACAGAACTTATAAGACACAGACTCAATTTACATGAATAATGGTTGGAATGCGAATACTTACAACTAATCCAGTCTTTAAGAAACAAAACAATGGGAGTGGAGAGAGCATCAAGACAGGCTAAAAAGATGTGTATTGTCTCCAGACAAGACAGCCAGTGAAACTCTGCAGGTCCACGCAACTGTGGGAGTTACAAATAGTGTGACATAAATTCTGATTCTAGGATCGCATGATAAAGACTCAGGAGGAAAAAAGCAGAAATATTTATGTGAAATAGTGTGACATAAACCCAATATCCCGGTTGAGGCCGTCCTTGTGTGTGCGGAACCTGGCTATCAGTTTCTGCTCCGCGACTCTGCGCTGTCGTGTGTCGCGAAGGCCGCCTTGGAGAACGCTTACCCGAATATCAGAGGCCGAATGCCCGTGACCGCTGAAGTGCTCCCCAACAGGAAGAGAACAGTCTTGCCTGGTGATTGTCGAGCGGTGTTCATTCATCCGTTGTCGCAGCGTCTGCATAGTTTCCCCAATGTACCATGCCTCGGGACATCCTTTCTTGCAGCGTATCAGGTAGACAACGTTGGCCGAGTTGCAAGAGTATGTACCGTGTACCTGGTGGATGGTGTTCTCACGTGAGATGATGGCATCTGTGTCGATGATCCGGCACGTCTTGCAGAGGTTGCTGTGGCAGGGTTGTGTGGTGTCGTGGTCACTGTTCTCCTGAAGGCTGGGTAGTTTGCTGCGGACAATGGTCTGTTTGAGGTTGTGCGGTTGTTTGAAGGCAAGAAGTGGGGGTGTGGGGATGGCCTTGGCGAGATGTTCGTCTTCATCAATGACATGTTGAAGGCTCCGGAGGAGATGCCGTAGCTTCTCCGCTCCGGGGAAGTACTGGACAACGAAGGGTACTCTGTCCACTGTGTCCCGTGTTTGTCTTCTGAGGAGGTCGGTGCGGTTTTTCGCTGTGGCGCGTTGGAACTGTTGATCAATGAGTCTAGCGCCATATCCTGTTCTTATGAGGGCATCTTTCAGCGTCTGGAGGTGTCTGTTGCGATCCTCCTCATCCGAGCAGATCCTGTGTATTCGGAGGGCTTGTCCGTAGGGGATGGCTTCTTTAACGTGTTTAGGGTGGAAGCTGGAGAAGTGGAGCATCGTGAGGTTATCCGTGGGCTTGCGGTACAGTGAGGTGCTGAGGTGACCGTCCTCCACGTTAAAGGACGGTCACCTCAGCACCTCACTGTACCGCAAGCCCACGGATAACCTCACGATGCTCCACTTCTCCAGCTTCCACCCTAAACACGTTAAAGAAGCCATCCCCTACGGACAAGCCCTCCGAATACACAGGATCTGCTCGGATGAGGAGGATCGCAACAGACACCTCCAGACGCTGAAAGATGCCCTCATAAGAACAGGATATGGCGCTAGACTCATTGATCAACAGTTCCAACGCGCCACAGCGAAAAACCGCACCGACCTCCTCAGAAGACAAACACGGGACACAGTGGACAGAGTACCCTTCGTTGTCCAGTACTTCCCCGGAGCGGAGAAGCTACGGCATCTCCTCCGGAGCCTTCAACATGTCATTGATGAAGACGAACATCTCGCCAAGGCCATCCCCACACCCCCACTTCTTGCCTTCAAACAACCGCACAACCTCAAACAGACCATTGTCCGCAGCAAACTACCCAGCCTTCAGGAGAACAGTGACCACGACACCACACAACCCTGCCACAGCAACCTCTGCAAGACGTGCCGGATCATCGACACAGATGCCATCATCTCACGTGAGAACACCATCCACCAGGTACACGGTACATACTCTTGCAACTCGGCCAACGTTGTCTACCTGATACGCTGCAAGAAAGGATGTCCCGAGGCATGGTACATTGGGGAAACTATGCAGACGCTGCGACAACGGATGAATGAACACCGCTCGACAATCACCAGGCAAGACTGTTCTCTTCCTGTTGGGGAGCACTTCAGCGGTCACGGGCATTCGGCCTCTGATATTCGGGTAAGCGTTCTCCAAGGCGGCCTTCGCGACACACGACAGCGCAGAGTCGCGGAGCAGAAACTGATAGCCAGGTTCCGCACACACAAGGACGGCCTCAACCGGGATATTGGGTTTATGTCACACTATTTCACATAAATATTTCTGCTTTTTTCCTCCTGAGTCTTTATCATGCGATCCTAGAATCAGAATTTATGTCACACTATTTGTAACTCCCACAGTTGCGTGGACCTGCAGAGTTTCACTGGCTGTCTTGTCTGGAGACAATACACATCTTTTTAGCCTGTCTTGATGCTCTCTCCACTCCCATTGTTTTGTTTCTTAAAGACTGGATTAGTTGTAAGTATTCGCATTCCAACCATTATTCATGTAAATTGAGTCTGTGTCTTATAAGTTCTGTTTGTGAACAGAATTCCCACTCACCTGAAGAAGGGGCTCAGAGCCTCGAAAGCTTGTGTGGCTTTTGCTACCAAATAAACCTGTTGGACTTTAACCTGGTGTTGTTAAACTTCTTACTGTGTTTATAGCCCTCCCTACCTCAACATTATTATTTGGTTGAATAGGTTGGGACTTTATTCCCTGGAGCGTAGAAGATTGAGGGGAGATTTGATAAAGGTGTATAAGATTTTGATGGGTCTCGATGGAGTGAATGCAAGCAGGCTTTTTCCGCTGAGGCTAGGGGAGAAAAAAACCAGAGGGCATGGGCTAAGGGTGAAAGGAGAAAAGTTTAAAGGGAATATTAGCGGGGGTTTCTTCACGCAGAGAGTGGTGGGAGTGTGGAATGAGCTGCCGGATAAAGTGGTAAATGCGGGGTCACTTTTAACATTTAAGAAAAACTTGTACGGGTTCATGGATGAGAGGGGTGTGGAGGGATATGGTCCAAGTGCAGGTCAGTGGGACTAGGCAAAAAATGGTTCGGCACAGACAAGGAGGGCCAAAAGGCCTGTTTCTGAGCTGTAATTTTCTATGGTTCTATCGTTGTACTGCTGCCTCACAGCACCAGGGACCCGGGTTCATTTCCCGGCTCGGGTCATTGTCTGTGCAGAGGTTGCACGTTCTCCCCGTGTCTGCATGGGTTTCTTCCGGGTGCTCCGGTTTCCTCCCACAGTCCATAGTTGTGATGGTTAGGTGCATTGGCCATGCTAAATTCTCCCTCAGAGTAACCAAACAGGCATCGGAGTGTGGCAATGAGGGCATTTTCACAGCAACTTCATTGCAGTGTTAATGTAAGCCAACTTGTGACACTAATAAATAAAAGTTAGAACTTAGAATTGTTTCCTTTCATTGAGGACATCACCAGGATTAATTTGCCATTGTGACAATGGAACCAAGCTAAGACTCGGAATGAAAGCAGCATCAAGAACAGAAGGATTCTGAAAGGAAGGAGGAAGCAGCAGAATAACAGCGGAGTGTCAAGGGTGAACCATTAAAGATTACGCTAATTCATTTATTATAGTCAAACTGTGTCGTTAAATAAAATTTGTTTTGATAAATGCTCAAGTCTATCAGTAGAATGGCAGGCCAGGAAATACAGGCCAGTGAGCCTCACATTTGTGGTGGGTAAATTGTTGGAACGTATTTTGAGAGACAGGATCTACAGGCATTTAGAGATGCAAGGACTGATTGGGGACAGTCAGCATGGCTTTGTGAGTGGAAAATCATGTCTCACAAATTTGATTGAGTTTTTTGAAGGGGTAACCAAGAAGGTAGATGAGGGCAGTGCAGTTGATGTTGTCTACATGGACTTTAGCAAGGCCTTTGACAAGGTACCGCATGGTAGGTTGTTGCATAAGGTTAAATCTCACGGGATCCAGGGTGAGGTATCTAAATGGAGGGTGGTTGTAGAGAATTGTTTTTCAAACTGGAGGCCTGTGACCAGCGGTGTGCCTCAGGGATCAGTGCTGGGTCCACCGATATTTGTCATTTATATTAATGATTTGGATGAGAATATAAGAGGCATGTTAGTAAGTTTGCGGATAACACCAAGAATTGTGGCATCGTGGACAGTGAAGAAAGTTATCTCCAATTGCAACGGGATCTTGATCAATTGGGCCAGTGGGCTGACGAATGGCAGATAGAGTTTAATTTAGACAAATGTGAGGTGATGCATTTTGGTAGATTGAACCAGGGCAGGACTTCCTCAGTTAATGGTAGGGCATTGGGAAGAGTTACAGAACAAAGAGATCTTGGGGTACATGTTCATAGCTCCTTGAAAGTGGAGTCACAGGTGGACAGAGTGGTGAAGAAGGCATTCGGCATGCATGGTTTCATCGGTCAGAACATTGAATACAGGAGTTGGGACGTCTTGTTGAAGTTGTACAAGACATTGGTAAGGCCACACTTGGAATACCGTGTGCAATTCTGGTCACCCTATTATAGAAAGGATATTATTAAACGAGAAAGAGTGCAGAAAAGGTTTACTAGGATGCTCCCGGGACTTGATCGATTGAGTTATAAGGAGAGGCTGGATAGACTGGGACTTTTTTCTCAGGAGTGTAGGAGGCTGAGGGGTGATCTTAGAACATAGAACATAGAAACAATACAGCACAAACAGGCCCTTCGGCCCACAAGTTGCGCCGGTCATGTCCCTACCTACCTAGGCTTATATATTGGCTGACCTATAACCCTCAATCCTATTAAGTTCCATGTACTCATCCAGAAGTCTCTTAAAAGACCCTATCGAGTTTGCCTCCACCACCACTGATGGCAGCCGATTCTACTCACCCACCACCCTCTGAGTGAAAAACTTACCCCTGACATCTCCTCTGTACCTACTCCCCAGCACCTTAAACCTCTGTCCTCTTGTAGCAGCCATTTCAGCCCTGGGAAAAAGCCTCCGAGAATCCACCCGATCTATACCTCTCAACATCTTGTACACCTCTATGAGGTCACCTCTCATCCTTCGTCTCTCCAAGGAGAAAAGACCGAGCTCCCTCACCCTATCCTCATAAGGCATGCCAACCAATGCAGGCAACATCCTTGTAAATCTTCTCTGCACCCTTTCAATAATTTCCACATCCCTCCTGTAATGAGGCGAGCAGAACTGAGCACAGTACTCTAAGTGGGGTCTGACGAGGGTCTTATAAAGCTGCATCATTATCTCCTGACTCCAAAATCAATCCCTCGATTGATAAAGGCCAGCACACCATACGCTATCTTAACCACCTCCTCTACCTGCAAGGCCGATTTAAGAGTCCTATGGACCCGGACCCCAAGGTCCTTCTGATTCTCTACACTGCTAAGAGTCTTACCCTTGATATTATACTCCTTCATCCCATTTGACCAGCCAAAATGGACCACTACGCATTTATCCGGGTCGAAGTCCATCTGCCACTTCTCCGCCCAGTCTTGCATCCTATCTATGTCACGCTGCAGCTTCTGACATCCCTCCAAACTATCCACAACACCACCAACCTTCGTGTCGTCGGCAAACTTACCAACCCATCCTTCCACTTCCTCATCCAGGTCATTTATGAAAATGACAAACAGCAAGGGTCCCAGAACAGATCCCTGGGGCACTCGACTGGTGACCGACCTCCATTCAGAAAAAGACCCATCTACAACCACGCTCTGCCTTCTGCAGGCAAGCCAGTTCTGGATCCACAAGGCAACAGCCCCTTGGATCCCATGCCCTCTCACTTTCTCGAGAAGTCTTGCATGGGGGACCTTATCGAATGCCTTGCTGAAGTCCATGTAAACCACATCTACCGCTTTTCCTTTGTCAATGTGTTTCGTCACATTTTCAAAGACCAGGCTCATAAGGCATGATTTGTCTTTGACAAAGCCGTGCTGACTACTTTTGAGCATACTAAACTTCTCTAAATGTTCATAAGTCCTGTCCCTCAGGATCTTCTCCATCAACTTACCAACCACTGAGGTTAGACTCACCGGTCGGTAATTTCCTGGGCTATCCCTATTCCCTTTCTTGAATATAGGAACCACATCCGCAATCCTCCAATCCTCCGGAATCTCTCCCGTCTCCATCGACGACTCAAAGATCATCGCCAGAGGCTCTGCAATCTCTTCCCTCGCCTCCCACAGTAACCTGGGGTACATCCCATCCGGTCCCGGTGACTTATCTATCTTGATGCTATTCAAAATTTCCAACACATCCTCTTTCTTGATGTCCACATGCTCAATCTTTTCAGTCTGCCTCAATCCTGTAGTACAACCACCCAGGTCTTTTTCCACCTTGAATATCGAGGTAAAATATTCATGAAGCACCTCTGGTATTTCTTCTGTTTCTGTACAGACTTTCTCACCTTCACATTTTATCAGTCCTATTCCTTCAAATCTCATCCTTTTCATAGAAATCATAGAAATCATAGAAACCCCACAGTGCAGAAGGAGGCCATTCGGCCCATCGAGTCTGCACCGACCACAATCCCACCCAGGCCCTACCCCCACATATCTACCCGCTAATCCCTCTAACCTACACATCCCAGGACTCTAAGGGGCAATTTTTAACCTGGCCAATCAACCTAACCCGCACATCTTTGGACTGTGGGAGGAAACCGGAGCACCCGGAGGAAACCCACGCAGACATGAGGAGAATGTGCAAACTCCACACAGACAGTGACCCGAGCCGGGAATCGAACCCGGGACCCTGGAGCTGTGAAGCAGCAGTGCTAACCACTGTGCTACCGTGCCGCCCTTTTACCCTTCACATATTTATAGAACGCCTTGGGGTTCTCCTTAATCTTACCTGCCAAGGCCTTCTCGTGACACCTTCTGGCTCTTCTAATTTCTTTCTTAAGCCCCTTCCGATAAGCCATATACTCAAGATCAAAGAACAAAGAACAATACAGCACAGGAACAGGCCCTTCGGCCCTCCAAGGCCGTGCCGCTCCCTGGTCCAAACTAGACCATTCTTTTGTATCCCTCCATTCCCACTCCGTTCATATGGCTGTCTAGATAAGTCTTAAACGTTCCCAGTGTGTCCGCCTCCACCACCTTGCCTGGCAGCGCATTCCAGGCCCCCACCACCCTCTGTGTAAAATATGTCCTTCTGATATCTGTGTTAAACCTCCCCCCCTTCACCTTGAACCCATGACCCCTCGTAAACGTCACCACCGACCTGGGGAAAAGCTTCCCACCGTTCACCCTATCTATGCCTTTCATAATTTTATACACCTCTATTAAGTCTCCCCTCATCCTCCGTCTTTCCAGGGAGAACAACCCCGGTTTACCCAATCTCTCCTCATAACTAAGCCCCTCCATACCAGGCAACATCCTGGTAAACCTCCTCTGTACTCTCTCCAAAGCCTCCACATCTTTCTGGTCGTGTGGCGACCAGAACTGGATGCAGTATTCCAAATGCGGCCGAACCAACGTTCTATACATCTGCAACATCAGACCCCAACCTTTATACTCTATGCCCCGTCCTATAAAGGCAAGCATGCCATATGCCTTCTTCACCACCTTCTCCACCTGTGACATCACCTTCAAGGATCTGTGGACTTGCACACCCAGGTCCCTCTGCGTATCTACACCCTTTATGGTTCTGCCATTTATCGTATAGCTCCTCCCTACATTATTTCTACCAAAATGAATCACTTCGCATTTATCAGGATTGAACTCCATCTGCCATTTCTTTGCCCAAATTTCCAGCCTATCTATATCCTTCTGTAGCCTCTGACAATGTTCCTCACTATCTGCAAGTCCTGCTAATTTTGTGTCGTCCGCAAACTTACTGATCACCCCAGTTACACCTTTTTCCAGATCGTTTATATAAATCACAAACAGCAGAGGTCCCAATACAGAGCCCTGCGGAACATCACTAGTCACAGGCCTCCAGCCGGAAAAAGACCCTTCCACTACCACCCTCTGTCTTCTGTGACCAAGCCAGTTCTCCACCCATCTAGCCACCTCCCCCTTTATCCCATGAGATCCAACCTTTTTCACCAGCCTACCATGAGGGACTTTGTCAAACGCTTTACTGAAGTCCATATAGACGACATCCACGGCCCTTCCCTCGTCAACCATTTTGGTCACTTCTTCAAAAAACTCCACCAGGTTAGTGAGGCATGACCTCCCTCTCACAAAACCAAGCTGACTATCGTTAATGAGTTTATTCCTTTCTAAATGCGCATACATCCTATCTCTAAGAATCTTCTCCAACCCTACAAGAGGAGAGGTTGTACTTGATCTGATAATGACCAATGAGCCTGGACAGGTGTCAGATCTCTCAGTGGGAGAGCATCTTGGGGATAGCGATCATAACTCTATCTCCTTTTTGCTTGCATTGGAAAAAGATAGGATCAGGCAAGCTAGGAAAGCGTTTATATGGAGTAAGGGGAAATATGAAGACATAAGGCAGCAAATTAGAGGAGTAAAGTGGAAGGAGGTATTCACTGAAGAGAGGTGGCAGTTTTTCAAGGAATGTCTGTCTAGAGTTCTACAGGACAACGTTCCGAGCAGACAGGGAGGAGTTGGTCGGTTAAAGGAACCGTGGTGCACGAAAGCTGTGCGGGACCTAGTCGAGAAGAAAAGGAAAGTGTACAAAAGGTTCAGAGAGCTTGGCGAAGATAGGGATCTAGGTGAGTATACGGCTTGTAGGAAGGGACTAAAGAAGGAAATTAGGAGAGCCAGAAGAGGTCACGAGAAGGCCTTGGCAGGTAGAATTCAAGAAAACCCTAAGGCGTTCTATAAATATGTGAAGAGTAAAAGGATGAGACGTGAAGGAATAGGGCCTATAAAAGGTGAAGGTGGGAAAATCAGTAGGGAACCAGGAGAAATGGCAGAGGTGCTTAATGAGTATTTTGCCTCAGTTTTCACAGAGGAGGATGACCTGGGTGGATGTACTGCGGGCTTGTGGTGGACTGAAAGGATTGAGTATGTGGACTTTAACAAAGAGGTTGTGCTGGAATCTTTGAATGGCATCAAAATAGATAAGTCGCCCGGGTCCAGATGGGATGTACCCCAGGTTACTGTGGGAGGCAAGGGAAGAGATTGCAGAGCCTCTGGCGACGATCTTTGCGTCGTCGATGGAGACGGGAGAGGTGCCGGAGGATAGGAGGATTGCGGATGTGGATCCTATTTTCAAGAAGGGGAATAGGGATAGCCCAGGAAATTACCGACCGATGAGTCTAACCTCAGTGGTTGGTAAGCTGATGGAGAAGATCCTGAGGGACAAGATTTATGAGCATTTAGAGAGGTTTAGTATGCTCAAGAATACTCAGCATGGCTTTGTCAAAGGCAGATCATGCTTTATAAGCCTGGTGGACTTCAAAAATGTGGCTGAACACATTGACAAAGAGGAAAGTGGTTGATGTGGATTATATGGATTTTAGCAAGGCGTTCGATAAGGTCCCCCATGCAAGGCTTCTAGAAAAAATGAGAGGGCATAGGATCTAAGGGGCTGCTGCCCTGCGGATCCAGAACTGGCTTGCCCAAAGGAGGCAGAGAGTCGGTACAGATGGGTGTTTTTCTAAATGGAGGTCGGTCACCAGTGGTGTGCCCCAGGGATCTGTTCTGGGACCCTTGCTGTTTGTCATTTTCATAAATGACCTGGATGAAGAAGTGGAGGGATGGGTTGGTTAGTTTGCCGACGTCATGAAGGTTGGTGGGGTTGTGGATAGTCTGGAGGGATGTCAAGTTACAGAGGGACATAGATAGGCTGCAAGACTGGGCGGAGAAGTGGCAGATGGACTTCAACCTAGATAAATGCGTAGTCTGTTTAAGAAAGGGAATAGAAATGACCCTGGTAATTATAGACCGGTTAGTCTTACTTCGGTGGTTGGTAAATTGATGGAAAAGGTCCTTAGAGATGGGATTTACGACCATTTAGAAAGATACGGATTAATCCGGGATAGTCAGCACGGATTCGTGAAGGGCAAGTTGTGCCTCACAAATTTGATAGAAGTTTTTGAGGAGGTAACTAGGTGTGTTGATGAAGGTAGGGCAGTTGATGTCATATACATGGACTTTAGTAAGGCGTTTGATAAGGTCCCCCATGGTCGGCTTATGATGAAAGTGAGGAGGTGTGGGATAGAGGGAAAGTTGGCCGATTGGATAGGTTACTGGCTGTCTGATCGAAGACAGAGGGTGGTGGTGGTTGGAAAATTTTCGGATTGGAGGCAGGTTGCTAGCGGACTGCCGCAGGGATCAGTGCTTGGTCCTCTGCTCTTTGTGATTTTTATTAATGACTTAGAGGAGGGGGCTGAAGGGTGGATCAGTAAATTTGCTGATGACACCAAGATTGGTGGAGTAGTGGATGAGGTGGAGGGCTGTTGTAGGCTGCAAAGAGACATAGATAGGATGCAAAGCTGGGCTGAAAAATGGCAAATGGAGTTTAACTCTGACAAATGTGAGGTGATTCATTTTGGTAGGACTAATTTAAATGTGGATTACAGGATCAAAGGTAGGGTTCTGAAGACTGCGGAGGAACAGAGAGATTTTGGGGTTCATATCCACAGATCTCTAAAGGTTGCCACTCAAGTGGATAGAGCTGTGACGAAGGCCGAGAGTGTGTTAGCTTTTATTAACAAGGGGTTGGAGTTTAAGAGCCGTGGGGTTATGCTGCAACTGTACAGGACCTTGGTGAGACCACATTTGGAATATTGTGTGCAGTTCTGGTCACCTCACTATAAGAAGGATGTGGAAGCGCCGGAAAGAGTGCAGAGGAGATTTACCAGGATGCTGTCTGGTTTGGAGGTTAGGTCTTATGAGGAAAGGTTGAGGGAGCTAGGGCTGTTCTCTCTGGAGCGGAGGAGGCTGAGGGGAGACTTAATAGAGGTGTATAAAATGATGAAGGGGATAGATAGAGTGAACGTCCAAAGACTATTTCCTCGGGTGGATGGAGCTATTACAAGGGGGCATAACTATAGGGTTCATGGTGGGAGATACAGGAAGGATATCAGAGGTAGGTTCTTTATGCAGAGAGTGGTTTGGGTGTGGAATGGACTGCCTGCAGTGATAGTGGAGTCAGACACTTTAGGAACATTTAAGCGGTTATTGGATAGGCACATGGAGCACACCAGGAAGATAGGGAGGGGATAGCTTGATCTTGGTTTCAGATAAAGCTCGGCACAACATCGTGGGCCGAAGGGCCTGTTCTGTGCTGTACTGTTCTATGTTCTATGGGCCATTTTGGCAGGTCAAATGGGATGAAGGAGTACAATATAAAGGGAAAGACTCTTAGTGCTGTAGAGGATCAGAAGGAGCTTGGGGTCTGGGTCCATAGGACTCTAAAATCAGCCCCGCAGGTGGAGGAGGTTGTTAAGAAGGCGTATGGTGTGCTGGCCTTTATCAATCGAGGGATTGAGTTTCGGAGTCCGGGGATAATGATGCAGCTATATAAGACCCTCGTCAGACCCCACTTGGAGTACTGTGCTCAGTTCTGATCGTCTCATTACAGGAAGGATGTGGAAAAGATTGAAAGTGTGCAGAGGAGATTTACAAGGATGTTGCCTGGATTGAGTGGCATGCCTTATGAGGATAGGCTGAGGGAGCTCGGTCTTTTCTCCTTGGAGAGACGTAGGATGAGAGGAGACCTAATAGAGGTACATAAGATGTTGAGAGGCATAGATCGGGTGGACTCTCAGAGGCTTTTTCCCAGAGTGGAAATGGCTGCTACGAGAGGACACAGTTTTAAGGTGCTGGGGGGTAGGTACAGGGGAAATGTTCGGGGGAAGTTTTTCACTCAGAGGGTGGTGGGTGAGTGGAATCGGCTGCCGTCAGTGGTGGTGGAGGCAAACTCAATTGGGTCTTTTCAGAGACTCCTGGATGAGTACATGGGACTTAATAGGATGGAGGGTTATAGGTAGGGCTAAAAGGTCGGGATATGTTCGGCACAACTTGTGGGGCCAAAGGGCCTGTTTTGTGCTGTAGTTTTTCTATGTTTCTATGTTTCTATCCCTGTTACTATTGGGCGGCCTGTAGAAAACACCCAGCAAGGTTATCGACCCCTTCCTGCTCCGAACGTCCACCCACAGAGACTTCGTAGACAATCCCCCCATGGCTTCCACCTTCTCTACAGCTGTGACACTATCCCTGATCAGCGGTGCCACTCCCCCCCCCCCTATTTTGCCTCCCTCTCTGTCCTTTCTGAAACATCTGAAACCCGGCACCTGAAATATCCAGTCCTGTCCCTGTCCCCAAGTCTCCGCAATGGCCACCACATCACACTTCCAAGCATCGATCCACACTCTAAGCTCATCCACTTTATTCACTACACTCCTGGCATTAAAATAGACACATCTCAAACCTTTGGTCTGAGCTCTCCCCTTCTCCATCATAGAACATAGAACATAGAACAGTACAGCACAGAACAGGCCCTTCGGCCCACGATGTTGTGCCGAGCTTTATCTGAAATCAAGATCTAGCTATCCCACTCCCTATCATCCTGGTGTGCTCCATGTGCCTATCCAATAACCGCTTAAATGTTCCTAAAGTGTCTGACTCCACTACCACTGCAGGCAGTCCATTCCACACCTCAACCACTCTCTGCGTAAAGAACCTACCTCGGACATCCTTCCTATATCTCCCACCATGAACCCTATAGTTATGCCCGCTTGTAATAGCTCCATCCACCCGAGGAAATAGTCTTTGAACGTTCACTCTATCTATCCCCTTCATCATTTTATAAACCTCTATTAAGTCTCCCCTCAGCCTCCTCCGCTCCAGAGAGATAGCCCTCGCTGTTCTATTCTCTCTATTCTCCCTCTTACACTTTGTATAATCCTTCTCTATTTGCGGGCTCGCTATCTTATAGAGGTTTATGAAATAATGAGGGGCACAGATCAGCGAGATAGTCAATATCTTTTCCCAAAGGTAGGGGAGTCTAAAATTAGAGGGCATAGGTTTAAGGTGAGAGGGGAGAGATACAAAAGTGTCCAGAGGGGCAATTGTTTCACACACAGGGTGGTGAGTGTCTGGGACAAGCTGCCAGAGGTAGTAGTAGAGGCGGGTACAATTTTATCTTTTAAAAAGCATTTAGGTCGTTACATGGGAACGATGGGTATAGAGGGATATGGGCCAAATGTGTTAAATTGGGGTTAGCTTTGGGGTTTTAAAAAAAAAGGGCAGCATGGACAGGTTGGGCCGAAGGGCCTGATTCCATGCTGTAAATCTCTATGACTCTATGACTTTAATGACACCTGGAGCAAAATATTCTATCCTCATATTAAAGTCAAAATAGAAAAATTGTTCGGGTCGAGTTTGAATTTCATAATACACCTCGGGATTTCATAATATACCTTGGGATTCCAAAATATACCTCGGGATTTTGTAATACACCTCGGGATTTCATAATATACCTCGGGATTCCAAAATATACCTCGGGATTTTGTAATACACCTCGGGATTTCATAATATACCTCGGGATTCCAAAATATACCTCGGAATTTTGTAATACACCTCGGGATTTCATAATATACCTCGGGATTCCAAAATATACCTCGGGAATTTGTAATACACCTCGGGATTTCATAATATACCTCGGGATTTTGTAATACACCTCGGGATTTCATAATATACCTCGGGATTTTGTCATACACCTCGGGATTTCATAATACACCTTGGGATTTTGTAATACACCTCGGGATTTTGTAATACACCTCGGGATTTTGTAATATACCTCGGGATTCTGTAATATACCTCGGGATTCTGTAATATAGCTCGGGATTCCGTAATATACCTCGGGATTTCTGGTCTGGCATGCTCATATAGTTTATATGGATTTCAGCAAAGCCACAAAGATTGGCCGGGTGGTTAACAGCGAGGTTGAGTGCCTTGGGTTACAGGAAGATATAGCCGGAATGGTCAAATGGGTGGATAAGTGGCAGATGGAATTTAACCATGAACTGTGTGAGGTGATACACTTTGGAAGGAGTAATTTGACAAGGAAGTACTCAGTGAATGATAGGACACTAGGAAGTTCTGTGGAACAAATGGAACTTGGCATGTTTGTCCACAGATCTTTGAAAGCGGAAGGGCATGTTAGTAGGGTGGTGAAAAAGACATATGAGACACTTGTCTTTATCAATCGGGGTATAGATTACAAAAGCAGGGAAGTCATGTTGGAGTTGTATAGAACTTTGGCGAGGCCACAACTAGAGTTCTCTGTCCAGTTCTGGTCACCACATTACAGAAGGGCGTGGAAGCTTTGGAGAGAGTGTAAAGAAGGTTCACCAGGATGTTGCCTGGTCTCGAGGGTGTCGGCTATGAGAGGAGGTTGAATAAACTGGGATTGTTTTCATTGGAAAGACGGACGC
Source organism: Mustelus asterias (assembly GCF_964213995.1). Classification (NCBI taxonomy): domain Eukaryota; kingdom Metazoa; phylum Chordata; class Chondrichthyes; order Carcharhiniformes; family Triakidae; genus Mustelus; species Mustelus asterias. The sequence goes on from NC_135808.1 coordinate 139,742,035, forward strand.
TGAGGGGAGACCTGATAGAGGTCTACAAAATGATGAGAGGCACAGACAGGGTGGATAGTCAGAGGCTTTTTCCCAGGGTGGAAGTGTCAATTACAAGGGGGCTCAGGTTCAAGGTGAGAGGGGGAAGGTTTAAGGGAGATGTGCGGGGGATGTTTTTCACACAGAGAGTGGTGGGTGCCTGGAACGCGCTGCCAGAGGAGGTGGTGGAAGCAGGCACATTAGCAACATTTGAGAAGCATCTGGATGGGTCCATGAATAGGGAGGGAATAGAGGGATATGGACCGAGTGAGGGCCAAAGATTTTTCTTAATGTAGTTAGGGCATCATGATCGGCACAGGCTTGGAGGGCCGAAGGGCCTGTTCCTGTGCTGTACATTTCTTTGTTCTTTGTTTCTTGTTCTTTGTTCAGCCACAAGGGGACATAGGTTCAAGGTGAGGGACAGGAGACTTGGGGGAAATGAGGAAAACCTTTTTACCCAGAGGGTGGTGACGATCTGGAATGCACTGCCTGGGAGGGTGGTGAAGGCTCTGGCTCCTGATCCAGGAAAGAGTGCTGTGAAGTTTTATGTAGATCACAGAAGTTAGACATTCTGATGCAAGGTGAACTCCTGCTGAGGCAGCAAGTCTGAGGATGATGAGCTCAGCATTTTACTCCAAGCCACACACTCTAATTGTTAAGAAGGGAAACAATGTGACAGTGCAATTGCCAGGAGTAACTGTACGACAGAAATTCTTCATGTGTCTAAAGGTATCACAGTGACAAAGAAACAGGGCCTGAGGTGAAGCTGACATCCAGCAATCCGAAAGTCCAAACAACTTCTGCTGATGGGAGACAGAGAGAAAAGCATCAGTTCCAGAGGGATGACAGCTTTCTAACGCATTTCTAACTCTGATTTGAAGAACAGAGTTCCTGAGACAGCAGTCTTGGCACGGTGGCACAGTGGTTAGCACTACTGCCTCACAATGCCAGGATTCCAGGTCCAATTCCACCCTTGGGTCACTATCTGTATGGAGTCTGCACATTCTCCCCGTGTCTGCGTGGGTTTCTTCCGGGTGCTCCGGTTTCCTCCTATGGTAGAAAGATGTGCAGGTTCGGTGAATTGCCCATGCTAACTTGCCCCTTAGCGTCAGGGGGACTAGCTAGAGTAAATGCATGTGGTTATGAGGATAGGGCCTGGGTGGGATTGTGGTTGGTGCAGGCTTGATGGGAAAGTGACCTCCTTGTTGATTGATGAGGGTAGGGCAGTGGATGTTGTCTACATGGAGTTCAGTAAGGCCTTTGACAAGGTACCTCATGGCAGACTGGTGCAGAGGGTGAAGTAGCATGGGATCAGAGGTGAGCTGGCAAGGTGGGTAAAGCTCGGTCAAAAAAGACAGAGAGTAGCAGTGGAAGGGTGCGTTTCTGAATGGAGGGCTGCGACAAATGGCGTTCCTCAGGGATCAGTGCTGGGACTTTGCTGTTTGTAATATATATAAATGATTTGGAGGAAAATGTAACTGGTTTGATTGGTAAGTTTGCAGACGATACAAAGGTTGGTGGAATTGCGGATAGCAATGAGGACCATCAGAGGATACAGCAGGATATAGATCGTTTTGAGACTTGGGCGGAGAGATGGCAGATGGAGTTTATTCCTGACAAATGTGAGGTAATGCATTTTGGAAGGTCTAATTCAGGTGGGAGATATACAGTAAATGGCAGAAGAGTACTGATAGCAGAGGGATCTGGGTGTACAGGTACACAGGTCACTGAAAGTGGTAATGCAGGTAGAGAAGCTAGTCAAGAAGGAATACGGCATGCTTGCCTTCATCGGCCGGGGCATTGAGTTTAAAAATTGGCAAGTCATGTTGCAGCTTTATAGAACCTTAGTTAGGCCGCACTTGGAATATAGTGTTCAATTCTGGTCGCCACACTACCAGAAGGATGTAGAGGCTTTGGAGAGGGTACAGAAAAGAATTACCCAGATGTTGCCTGGTATGGGGGGCATTAGCTATGAGGAGAGGTTGGAGAAACTTGGTTTGTTCTCACTGGACCGACGGAGGTTGATGGGTGACCTGATAGAAGTCTACAAGATTATGAGTGCCTTGGACAGAGTGGATAGTCAGAAGCTTTTTCCGAGGGTAGCAGAGTCAATTACTGGAGGGCACAAGTTTAAGGTGCGGGGGGCAAGGTTTAGAACATAGAACATAGAAAAACTACAGCACAAACAGGCCCTTCGGCCCACAAGTTGTGCCGAACACATCCCTACCTTCCAGACCTACCTATAACCCTCCATCCTATTAAGCTCCATGTACTCATCCAGGAGTCTCTTAAAAGACTCTATTGAGTTCGCCTCCACCACCACTGACGGCAGCCGATTCCACTCGCCCACCACCCTGTGTGAAAAGCTTACCCCGAACATCTCCCCTGTACCTACCCCCCAGCACCTTAAACCTGTGTCCTCTCATAGCAGACATTTCCAGCCTGGGAAAAAGCCTCTGAGAGTCCACCCGATCTATGCCTCTCAACACCTTATTTACCTCTATTAGGTCTCCTCTCATCCTACGTCTCTCCAAGGAGAAAAGACCGAGCTCCCTCAGCCTATCCTCATAAGGCATGCCACTCAATCCAGGCAACATCCTTGTAAATCTCCTCTGCACCCTTTCAATCTTTTCCACATCCTTGCTGTAATGAGGCGACCAGAACTGAGCACAGTAAAGGTGATGTACGAGGCAGATTATTTTACACAGAGGGTGGTGGGTGCCTGGAACTCGTTGCCGGGGGAGGTAGTGGAAGCAGGTCCGATCGTGACTTTTAAGGGGCGTCTGGACAAATACATGAATAGGATGGGAATAGAGGGATATGGTCCCCAGAAGGGTAGGGGGTTTTAAGAACAAAGAACAAAGAACAATACAGCACAAGAACAGGCCCTTCGGCCCTCCAAGCCCGGGCCGCTCCCTGGTCCAAACTAGACCATTCTTTTGTATCCCTCCATTCCCACTCCATTCATGTGGCTATCTAGATAAGTCTTAAACGTTCCCAGTGTGTCCGCCTCCACCACTTGCCCGGCAGCGCATTCCAGGCCCCCACCAACCTCTGTGTAAAATACGTCCTTCCGATATCCGTGTTAAACCTCCCCCCCCCCCCCCGTCACCTTGAACCTATGACCCCTCGTGAATGTCACCACCAACCTGGGAAAAAGCTTCCCACCGTTCACCCTATCTATGCCTTTCATAATTTTATACACCTCTATTAGGTCACCCCTCATCCTCCGTCTTTCCAGTGAGAACAACCCCAGTTTACCCAATCTCTCCTCATAACTAAGCCCTTCCTTACCAGGCAACATCCTGGTAAACTTCCTCTGCACTCTCTCTAAAGCTTCCACGTCCTTCTGGTAGTGTGGCGAACAGAACTGAACTAGTTCAGTTGGGCAGCATAATTGGTGCAGGCTTGGAGGGCTGAAGGGCCAGTTTCTGTGCTGTAATTTTCTTTGTTCTTTGTCCTTCGTTCTGCGCTGTTGGGATTCCATGATTCAATGAGACAAGAAAACACCAAAGCAAAATTGTAGAGGGAGCTTTACTCTGTATCTAACCCCGTGCTGTACCTGTCCTGGGAGTGTTTGATGGGGACAGTGTAGAGGGAGCTTTACTCTGTATCTAACCCCGTTCTGTACCTGTCCTGGAAGTGTTTGATGGGGGACAGTATAGAGGGAGCTTTACTCTACATTTTCATACAGTATTCCATATGCCTTCTTAACCACAGCCTCCACCTGCGGCACTGCTTTGAGCGTCCTATGAACCCGGACCCCAAGATCCGGACATAGAGCATAGAACATAGAGATAGAGAATCTGGTGAACTGGTGCGGCAACAATAATTTCTCCCTCAATGTCAACAAAAAGAAGGAGATTGTCATTCAGGAAGCGTAAAGGAGAACATGCCCCTGTCTACATCAACGGGGACGAAGTAGAAAGGGTCGAGAGCTTCAAGGTTTTAGGTGTCCAGATCACCAACAACCTGTCCTGGTCCCCCCATGCCGACACTATAGTTAAGAAAGCCCCACCAACGCCTCTACTTTCTCAGAAGACTAAGGAAATTTGGCATGTCAGCTACGATTCTCACCAACTTGTACAGATGCACCATAGAAAGCATTATTTCTGGTTGTATCACAGCTTGGTATGGCTCCTGCTCTGCCCAAGACCGCAAGAAACTACAAAAGGTTGTGAATGTAGCCCAATCCATCACACAAACCAGCCTCCCATCCATTGACACTGTTTACACTTCCCGCTGCCTCGGCAAAGCATCCAGCATAATTAAGGATGCCACGCACTCCGGACATTCTCTCTTCCACCTTCTTCCACTGGGACAAAGATACAAAAGTCTGAGGTCACGTACCAACCGACTCAAGGACAGTTTCTTCCCTGCTGTGCTTTAGGCGACACAGAGGAGGGGCCAAAAGAGGTGGGGGAGTAGCAGTATTAGTCAGAGAGCATATTACAGCGGTGCAGAGGGAGGACAATTCAGAGGGGTCGTGTAAAGAGTCACTGTGGGTGGAGCTCAGAAATAGGAAGGGCGCAGTCACTATGTTGGGGGTATGCTACATGCCCCCCAACAGCCCAAGGGAAGTGGAAGAACGGATATGTCAGGAGATAATGGATAGGTGCAGGAAAAATAGGGTTGTTGTAGTGGGAGACTTCAATTTCCCTGGTATAGACTGGAAATCGCATAGGGCTGGGAGTCTGAATGGGGAGGAATTTGTAAAATGCGTACAGGAAGCTTCTTTGGAACAATATGTAGATAGCCCGACTCGAGAAGGGGCTATACTGGACCTGGTACTGGGGAATGAGCCCGGTCAGGTCTTCAAAGTTTTGGTAGGGGAACATGTGGCAAATAGTGACCACAATTCTGTTAGCTTTAGGATAGTGATGGAAAAGGATGAGTGGTGTCCCAAGGGTAAGGTGTTGAATTGGGGGAAGGCGAACTTTAGTGGGTTTTGGCAGAATTTGGCAGCTGTTGATTGGGAGAGGCTGTTTGAGGGTAAATCCACATCTGGCATGTGGGAGTCTTTCAAGGAACAGTCGTTAGGGCTGCAGGATAGGCATGTGCCTGTAAAAAAGAAGGATAGGAAGGGTAGGATTCGAGAACCGTGGATAACCAGGGAAATTGAGCGATTGGTCATAAAGAAAAGAGAGGCGTACGTTAGGTCCAGGCAGCTAAAAACGGAGGGAGCTCTGGAGGAATACAAAGAAAGTAGGAAAGAACTCAAACGAGGAATTAGAAGGGCAAAAAGGGGTCACGAAATGCCCTTGGCAGACAGGATTAAGGATAATCCCAAGGCATTTTATTCATACGTTAGGAGCAAAAGGGTTGTCAGGGAAAAAATCGGACCTCTCAGGGACAAAAGTGGGGAATTATGCTAAGAGCCCAAAGAATTGGGGGAGATCCTAAATGAATACTTTGCGTCAGTATTCACAAAGGAGAGGGATGTGTTGACTGGAAGTGTCTCGGAGGGGAGTGTTGACCCGTTCAAGAAAATCTCCATTACAAGGGAGGAAGTGTTAGGTTTTTTAGGGAATATAAAGACTGACAAATCCCCAGGGCCTGATGGAATCTATCCAAGGCTGCTCAGGGAGACGAGAGATGAAATCGCTGGGCCTCTGACGCAAATTTTTTTCTCGTCACTGGACACAGGTGAAGTCCCAGAGGCATAACTATAGGGTTCGTGGCATAACTATAGGGTTCGTGGTGGGAGATACAGGACGGATATCAGAGGTAGGTTCTTTACGCAGAGAGTGGTTGGAGTGTGGAATGGACTGCCTGCAGTGATAGTGGAGTCAGACACTTTAGAAACATTTAAGCGGTTATTGGATAGGCACATGGAGCACACCAGGATGATAGGGAGTGGGATAGCTTGATCTTGGTTTCAGATAAAGCTCGGCACAACATCGTGGGCCGAAGGGCCTGTTCTGTGCTGCACTGTTCTGTGTCTGTGTGTCTGTGTGTCTGTGTCTGTGTCTGTGTCTGTGTTCTGTGTCTGTGTCTGTGATTGGAGGGTAGCTAATGTGGTCCCGTTATTTAAGAAGGGTAGGAAGGATAACCCGGGTAATTATAGGCCGGTGAGCTTGACATCCGTGGTGGGGAAGTTGTTGGAGAAGATTCTTAGAGATAGGATGTATGCGCATTTAGAAAGGAATAAACTCATTAACGATAGTCAGCATGGTTTTGTGAGAGGGAGGTCATGCCTCACTAACCTGGTGGAGTTTTTTGAAGAAGTGACCAAAATGGTTGACGAGGGAAGGGCCGTGGATGTCATCTATATGGACTTTAGTAAAGCGTTTGACAAAGTCCCTCATGGTAGGCTGGTGAAAAAGGTTGGATCTCATGGGATAAAGGGGGAGGTGGCTAGATGGGTGGAGAACTGGCTTGGTCACAGAAGACAGAGGGTGGAAGTGGAAGGGTCTTTTTCCGGCTGGATGCCTGTGACTAGTGGTGTTCCGCAGGGCTCTGTATTGGGAACTCTGCTGTTTGTGATTTATATAAATGATCTGGAAGAAGGTGTAACTGGGGTGATCAGTAAGTTTGCGGATGACACGAAAATGGGTGGACTTGCAGATCGTGAGGAACATTGTCAGAGGCTACAGAAGGATATAGATAGCTGGAAATTTGGGCAAAGAAATGGCAGATGGAGTTCAATCCAGATAAATGCGAAGTGATGCATTTTGGTAGAACTAACGTAGGGGGGAGCTATACGATAAATGGCAGAACCATAAAGGGTGTAGATACGCAGAGGGACCTGGGTGTGCAAGTCCACAGATCCTTGAAGGTGACGTCTCAGGTGGAGAAGTTAGTGAAGAAGGCATATGGCATGCTTGCCTTTATAGGATGGGGCATAGAATATAAAAGTTGGGGTCTGATGTTGCAGGTGTATAGAAAGTTGGTTCGGCCGCATTTGGAATACTGCGTCCAGTTCTGGTCGCCACACTACCAGAAGGACGTGGAGGCTTTAGAGAGAGTGCAGAGGAGGTTTACCAGGATGTTGCCTGGTATGGAAGGGCTTCGTTATGAGGAGAGATTTGGTAAACTGGGGTTGTTCTCATTGGCAAGACGGAGGATGAGGGGTGACCAAATAGAGGTGTATAAAATTATGAAAGGCATAGATAGGGTGAATGGTGGGAAGCTTTTTCCCAAGGTCGGTGGTGACGTTCACGAGGGGTCATAGGTTCAAGGTGAGGGGGGGGGAGCGGTTTAACACGGATATCAGAAGGACGTATTTTACACAGAGGGTGGTTGGGGCCTGGAATGCACTGCCGGGCAAGGTGGTGGAGGCGGACACACTGGGAACGTTTAAGACTTATCTAGATAGCCACATGAATGGAGTGGGAATGGAGGGGTACAAAAGAATGGTCTAGTTTGGACCAGGGAGCAGCACGGGCTTGGAGGGCCGAAGGGCCTGTTCCTGTGCTGTATTGTTCTTTGTTCTTTGCTGTCAGACTTTTGAATGGACTTACCTCACATTAAGGTGATTTTTCTCTGCACCCTAGCTATGACTGTAACACTACATTCTGCACTCTCTCGTTTACTTCTCTATGAATGGTATGCTTTGTCTGAGTAGTGCGAAAGAAACAATACTTTTCACTGTATACTAATACATGTGACAATAATAAATCAAATCAAATCAAATTCTTCAAGGGATAGTACCGTCACAACAGGGTCGATGTTGAGAGGTGGTTTCCCCTCATGGGAGAATCTCGCACCAGAAAACACAGTCTCAGAGTCAGGCATCACCCAGAGATGAGGTGGAATTTCCTCTCTCAGAGGGGAGTGAATCTGTGGAATTCTTTCCCGCAGAGGGCTGTAGAGGCTGGGTTGTTAAGTATGTCCCAGGCTGAGACAGACAGATTTTTAATCAGTAAGGAAATCGAGGGTTATGGGGATAAGGCGGGAGGTTGGAGTTGAGGATTATATCAGGCCAGTCATGATCAATTCAAAGTCAATTCAAACTGTCATAGAACATAGAACATAGAAAAGCTACAGCACAAACAGGCCCTTCGGCCCACAAGTTGCACCAAACATGTCCCTACCTACTCGGCTTACCTATAACCCTCTATCTTACTAACTTCCATGAACTTCCATGTCCCCAAATGTTAAAAAATTCTGTAAAAAATGTCAGGACATGGTTCTGCATCTTCACCAAAAACTATTCAGTTCTTCCCTGGGCCAACACTACTCGTACACCATCTTTCTTGGCAACATCCCATTCGTATCTGCACTTGTTGCCAGTTTCCTTTCCCTTTCTAGTGAGCCAATTGTTGGCATGGCTGTTTTATCACACAGAGACATCAAAAGCCAACAAACCTACTGACCAGGATCACACATCTGAATCTCGCAGAGTTGCTGGGACCTCAGCAGCACAGAGTGGTACCAATGTTAGCTGCGAACAGAGCAGCAGGGCCACAGGTGAACAGTCTGCAAAGAAAGAACTGAAATCAGGGACAAAGCAGTTTGAAGATGGCATTTTGAGGAATGGTTTTGTGAATTGTGCCAACACAGATCAGGATCCAAAGGCCATGTGAGTGATACAGAAACATAGAAACATAGAAAAACTACAGCACAAACAGGCCCTTCGGCCCACAAGTTGTGCCGACCACATCCCTACCTTCCAGACCTACCTATAACCCTCCATCCTATTAAGTCCCATGTACTCATCCAGGAGTCTCTTAAAAGACCCTATTGAGTTCGCCTCCACCACCACTGACGGCAGCTGATTCCACTCGCCCACCACCCTCTGTGTGAAAAGCTTACCCCTAACACCTCCCCTGTACCTACCCCCCAGCACCTTAAACCTGTGTCCTCTCGTAGCAGACATTTCCACCCTGGGAAAAAGCCTCTGAGAGTCCACCTGATCTATGCCTCTCAACATCTTATACACCTCTCCTCTCATCCTACGTCTCTCCAAGGAGAAAAGACCGAGCTCCCTCAGCCTATCCTCATAAGGCATGCCACTCAATCCAGGCAACATCCTTGTAAATCTCCTCTGCACCCTTTCAATCTTTTCCACATCCTTCCTATAGTGAGGCGACCAGAACTGAGCACAGTACTCCAATTGGGGTCTGACGAGGGACTTATATAGCTGCATCATTATCCCCGGACTCCTAAACTCAATCCCTCGATTGATAAAGGCCAGCACACCATACGCCTTCTTAACCACCTCCTCCACCTGCGGGGCCGAGTCTTTCCCTTTATATTGGACTCCTTCATCCCATTTGACCGACCAAAATGGACCACGACGCATTTATCTGGGTTGAAGTCCATCTGCAACTTCTCCGCCCAGTCTTGCATCCTATCTATGTCCCTCTGTAACTTCTGACATCCCTCCAGACTATCCACAACCCCACCAACCTTCGTGTCGTCGGCAAACTTACCAACCCATCCCTCCACTTCCTCATCCAGGTCATTTATGAAAATGACAAACAGCAAGGGTTCCAGAACAGATCCCTGGGGCACACCACTGGTGACCGACCTCCATTTAGAAAAAGACCCATCTATACCCACTCTCTGCCTCCTTTGGGCAAACCAGTTCTGGATCCACAGGGCAGCAGCCCCTTGGATCCCATGCCCTCTCACTTGTGTGGGAAATACTGGCCAATGAGGGTTTAAAACCCAGGAAACTGCAAAGATATCAGAAGACTAAGCACGGTGATCTGGAGAACAAACCTTTGGATTCTTTCAAAGGATGCAGCAAGAGCAGAAATCATTAGATCAACAGCTCCGAGCAGAGATTTAACACAGAATAAAGCACAATTCTTCTGATTGGAGAGAGATTGTGAGCACCATGCAGGCTTACCTCTCACTCTCAGCACCAAGTCAATGTGCCGTGAGCTGACAGAGACAAACATTCGGAAAAGGAGGTCACCAGAAAAATGTGTGAGAGTTTGATGGGGACAGTGTAGAGGGAGCATTACTCTGTACCTAACCCTGTGCTCTATGTGTCCTGGGAGTGTTTGATGGGGGACAGTGTAGAGGGAGCTTCACTCTGTATCTAACCCCGTGCTGTACCTGTCCTGGGCGTGTTTGATGGGACAGTGTGGAGGGAGTTTTACTCTGTATCTAACCCCGTGCTGTACCTGTCCTGGGAGTGTTTGATGTGGACAGTGTAGAGAGAGATTTACTCTGTATCAAACCCCGGGCTGTACCTATCCTGGGCGTGTTTGATGGGACAGTGTGGAGGGAGTTTTACTCTGTATCTAACTCAGGGCTGCACCTGTCCTGGGAGTGTTTGGTGGGAGTCATGATGTGGAGATGCCGGCGTTGGACTGGGGTAAACACAGTAAGAAGTTTAACAACATTAGGTTAAAGTCCAACAGGTTTATTTGGTAGCAAAAGCCACACAAGCTTTCGGAGCTCCAAGCCCCTTCTTCAGGTGAGTGGGAATTCTGTTCACAAACAGGGCATATAAAGACACAAACTCAATTTACATGAATAATAGTTGGAATGCGAATACTTACAACTAATCAAGTCTTGAAGATACAAACAACATGAGTGGAGAGAGCATCAAGACAGGCTAAAAAGATGTGTATTGTCTCCAGACAAGACAGCCAGTGAAACTCTGCAGGTCCAGGCAAGCTGTGTGGGTTACAAATAGTGTGACATGAACCCAATATCCCGGTTGAGGCCGTCCTCGTGTGTGCGGAACTTGGCTATCAGTTTCTGCTCAGCGACTCTGCGCTGTCGTGTGTCGCGAAGGCCGCCTTGGAGAACGCTTACCCGAATATCAGAGGCCGAATGCCCGTGATCGTGGAAGTGCTCCCCAACAGGAAGAGAATCTTGCCTGGTGATTGTCGAGCGGTGTTCATTCATCCGTTGTCGCAGCGTCTCCCCAATGTACCATGCCTCGGGACATCCTTTCCTGCAGCGTATCAGGTAGACAACGTTGGCCGAGTTGCAAGAGTACGTACCATGTACCTGGTGGATGGTGTTCTCACGTGAGATGATGGCATCTGTGTCGATGATCCGGCACGTCTTGCAGAGGTTGCTGTGGCAGGGTTGTGTGGTGTCGTGGTCATTGTTCTCCTGAAGGCTGGGTAGTTTGCTGCGGACAATGGTCTGTTTGAGGTTGTGCGGTTGTTTGAAGGCAAGAAGTGGGGGTGTGGGGATGGCCTTGGCAAGATGTTCGTCTTCATCAATGACATGTTGAAGGCTCCGGAGGAGATGCTGTAGCTTCTCCGCTCCGGGGAAGTACTGGACAACGAAGGGTACTCTGTCCACTGTGTCCCGTGTTTGTCTTCTGAGGAGGTCGGTGCGGTTTTTCGCTGTGGCGCGTTGGAACTGTTGATCAATGAGTCGAGCGCCATATCCTGTTCTTATGAGGGCATCTTTCAGCGTCTGGAGGTGTCTGTTGCGATCCTCCTCATCCGAGCAGATCCTGTGTATACGGAGGGCTTGTCCGTAGGGGATGGCTTCTTTAACGTGTTTAGGGTGGAAGCTGGAGAAGTGGAGCATCGTGAGGTTATCCGTGGGCTTGCGGTACAGTGAGGTGCTGAGGTGACCGTCCTTAATGGAGATGCGTGTGTCCAAGAATGCAACCGATTCCGGAGAGTAGTCTATGGTGAGTCTGATGGTGGGATGGAACTTGTTGATGTCATCATAGAGTTGTTTCAGTGATTGTTCACCATGAGTCCAAAGGAAGAAAATGTCATCGATGTATCTAGTGTATAGCATCGGTTGAAGGTCCCGTGTGGTGAAGAAGTCTTGTTCGAACCTGTGCATGAAAATGTTGGCATAATGAGGTGTGAATTTGGTCCCCATGGCTGTTCCGTGTGTCTGGATGAAGAACTGGTTGTTGAAGGTGAAGATATTGTGGTCCAGGATGAAGCGGATGAGATGTAAAATTGCATCTGGAAACTAGCAGTTGTCGGCGCTGAGCACTGAGGCCGTTGCAGCAATGCCATCGTCATGGGGGATGCTGGTGTAGAGTGCCGAGACATCCATTGTTACGAGGAGTGAACAAAGAACAAAGAACAGTACAGCACAGGAAACAGGCCCTTCGGCCCTCCAAGCCTGTGCCGCTCCTTGGTCCAACTGGACCAATCGTTTGTATCCCTCCATTCCCAGGCTGCTCATGTGACTATCCAGGTAAGTCTTAAACGATGTCAGCGTGCCTGCCTCCACCACCCTACTTGGCAGCGCATTCCAGGCCCCCACCACCCTCTGTGTAAAAAACATCCCTCTGATATCTGAGTTATACTTCGCCCCTCTCACTTTGAGCCCGTGACCCCTCGTGATCATCACCTCCGACCTGGGAAAAAGCTTCCTACTGTTCACCCTATCTATACCCTTCATAATCTTGTACACCTCTATTAGATCTCCCCTCATTCTCCGTCTTTCCAGGGAGAACAACCCCAGTTTACCCAATCTCTCCTCATAGCTAAGACCCTCCATACCAGGCAACATCCTGGTAAACCTTTTCTGCACTCTCTCTAACGCCTCCACGTCCTTCTGGTAGTGCGGCGACCAGAACTGGACGCAGTACTCCAAATGTGGCCTAACCAGCGTTCGAGACAGCTGCATCATCAGACTCCAGCTTTTATACTCTATACCCCGTCCCATAAAGGCAAGCATACCATATGCCTTCATCACCACCTTCTCCACCTGTGTTGCCACCTTCAAGGATTTGTGGACTTGCACACCTAGGTCCCTCTGTGTTTCTATACTCCTGATGACTCTGCCATTTATTGTATAACTCCTCCCTACATTATTTCTTCCAAAATGCATCACTTCGCATTTATCCGGATTAAACTCCATCTGCCACCTCTCCGCCCAATTTTCCAGCCTATCTATATCCTGCTGTATTGCCCGACCATGCTCTTCGCTATCCGCAAGTCCAGCCATCTTCGTGTCATCTGCAAACTTGCTGATTACACCAGTTACACCTTCTTCCAAATCACTTATATATATCACAAATAGCAGAGGCCCCAGTACAGAGCCCTGCGGAACACCACTGGTCACAGACCTCCAGCCGGAAAAAGACCCTTCGACCACGACCCTCTGTCTGCTATGGCCAAGCCAGTTCTCCACCCATCTAGCCACTTCTCCTTGTATCCCATGAGCCTTAACCTTCTTAACCAACCTGCCATGTGGGGCTTTGTCAAATGCCTTACTGAAATCCATATAGACGACATCCACGGCCCTTCCTTCATCAACCGTTTTTGTCACTTCCTCAAAAAACTCCACCAAATTTGTAAGGCACGACCTCCCTCTTACAAAACCATGCTGTCTGTCACTAATCAGATTGTTCCGTTCTAAATGCACATACATCCTGTCTCTAAGAATCCTCTCCAACAACTTCCCCACCACGGACGTCAAGCTCACCGGCCTATAATTTCCTGGGTTATCCCTGCTACCCTTCTTAAACAACGGGACCACATTCGCTATCCTCCAATCCTCAGGGACCTCACCCGTGTCCAAAGAAGCGACAAAGATTTCCGTCAGAGGCCCAGCAATTTCATCTCTCGTCTCCCTGAGCAGTCGAGGATCGATGCCATCAGGCCTTGGGGCTTTGTGAGTTTTAATGTTCCATAAAAAACCTAACACTTCCTCTCTTGTAATGGAGATTTTCTCTAACGGGTCAACACCTCCCTCCGAGACACTCCCGGTTAACACGCCCCTCTCCTTCGTGAATACCGATGCAAAGTATTCATTTAGGATCTCCCCCATTCCCTTGGGTTCTAAGCATAATTCCCATCCTTTGTCCCTGAGAGGTCCGATTTTCTCCCTGACAACTCTTTTGTTCCTAACGTATGAATAGAATGCCTTAGGATTCTCCTTAATCCTGCCTGCCAAGAACATTTTGTGACCTCTTTTTGCCCTTCTAACTCCCCGTTTGAGTTCTTTCCTACTCTCTCTGTATTCCTCCAGAGCTCCATCTGTTTTCAGTTGCATGGACTTAACGTACGCCTCCCTTTTCATTTTAATCAGATCCTCAATTTCCCTGGTTATCCACGAATCCTACCTTTCCTATCTTTCCTTTTTACAGGCACATGCCTATCCTGCAGCCTTATCAATAGTTCCTTAAAAGACTCCCACATGCCAGACGCGGACTTACCCGCGAACATCCTCTCCCAATCAACATCCACCAATTCTTGCCTAATCCGGCTATAGTCAGCCTTCCCCCAATTTAGCACCCTGCCCGTAGGACAGCACTCATCCTTGTCCATTACTATCCTAAAGTTAACAGAGTTGTGGTCACTATTTGCCACATGTTCCCCTACCGAAACTTTGACGACCTGACCGGGCTCATTTCCCAGAACTAGGTCCAGTATAGCCCCCTCTCTAGTCGGGCTATCTACATACTGTTCCAAAGAACCTTCCAGTATGCATTTTACAAATTCCTCCCCGTCTGGACCCCCAGCGATAAGTACTTTCCAGTCTGTGCCAGGGAAATTAAAGTCCCCCACTACAACAACCCTATTTTTTCTGCACCGATCCAGAATCTCCTGACATATCCTTTCCTCCACTTCCCGTGGGCTGTTGGGTGGTCTGTAGTACACCCCCAGCATAGTGACTGCACCCTTCCTGTTTCTGAGTTCCACCCACAGCGACTCAGTACATGACCCCTCTAAGTTGTCTACCCTCTGCACCGCGGTAATATGCTCCTTAACTAATATCGCTACCCCCCCACCTTTTTTAGCCCCTCCTCTGTCTCGCCTAAAACACTTATACCCCGGAATATTCAGCCGCCAGTCCTGTCCTTCTTTTAACCAAGTTTCCGTCACCGCAACCACATCCAAATTCCGCATAAGCATTAAGGCCCTAAGTTCGTCTGTTTTACCCGTTACGCTCCTCGCATTGAAGCAGATGCACTCCAGACCTCCAGGCCCACTCAGGTCATCCTCCTCCAGAGTGCTCCTCTTCTTAGCTAGCCTTGCCCTGGCCCCCAGCTCAACCCCAGCCTCAGTATTTACTGACCTCCTGTTTTGTTCCCCACCCCCCTGCCACACTAGTTTAAATCCTGCCGAAACACTCTAGCAAAACTCCCAGCCAGGATATTTGCTCCCTTCCAGTTAAGGTGTAACCCATCCTTTCTGTACTGTTGCCATCCTGACTTGAAGATTTCCCAGTTATCTATGAATTTAAAACCCTCCCTCTTGCACCAGTCCTTTAGCCACGCGTTCAACTGTAGAATCTCCCTGTTCCGAGCCTCACTTGCACTAGACACTGGGAGCAGTCCAGAGATTGCTACCCTGGAGGCCTTACTTTTTGGCCTAGCACCCAACTCCCTGCTCCTGGTTCAACTGCTCCATGTGTGCCGAGTTTCTGTAGGAAGTCCGTCGTGTCGCGACAAAAGCTGGGGATTCTTTGTACAATGGGTTTCAGGATGCCCTCGACATAGCCGGAGAGGTTCTCGCACAGGGTCCCATTGCCCGATACGATGGGACGGCCGGGTGTGTTTGCCTTGTGTATCTTCGGGAGGCAGTAGAGATCTCCAACGCGGGGAGTACGTGGGATGAGAGCACGGTTTGATGGGGACAGTGTAGATGGGGATTTACTCTGTATATAACCACGCGCTGTACCTTTCCTGGGAGTGTTTGATGGGGAAAGTGTAGCGGGAGCTTTACTCTGTATCTTACCCCATGCTGTAACTGTCCTGGGAGTGTTTGATGGGGACACTGTAGAGGGAGCTTTACTCTGTATCTAACCCCGTGCTGTACCTGTCCTGGGAGTGTTGGATGGGGACAGTGTAGAGGGAGCTTTACTCTGTATCTAACCCCGTGCTGTACCTGTCCTGGGACAGTTTGATGAGGACAGTGTAGAGAGACCCTTACTCTGTATCTAACCCCGTGCTGTACCTGTCCTGGGACTGTTTGATGGGAGACAGTGTAGTGGGAGCTTTACTCTCCATCTAACCATGTGCTGGGGGAAAGCTAACTATAGCCGGATTCGGAAGGAATTGGTGGCCGTTGATTGGGAGAGGCTGCTCGGAGGTAAGTCCATGTCTGGCATGTGGGAGTCTTTTGAGAAACAGTTGATAAGGCTGCAGGACAGGCATGTGCCTGTAAAAAGGAAGGATAGGAAAGGTAGAATTCAAGAGCCGTGGATAACCAGGGAAATTGAGGATCTGATCAAAAAGAAAAGAGCGGCGTACGTTAGGTCCAGGCAACTGAAAACAGATGGAGCTCTGGAGGAATACAAAGAGAGTCGGAAAGAACTCAAACGGGGAGTTAGAAGGGCAAAAAAAGGTCACGAAATGTTCTTGGCAGACAGGATTAAGGAGAATCCTAAGGCATTTTATTCATATGTTAGGAACAAAAGAGTTGTCAGGGAAAAAGTCGGACCTCTCAGGGACAAAGGATGGGAATTATGCTTAGAACCCAAGGAATAGTGGAGATCCTAAATGAATACTTTGCATCGGTATTCACAAAGGAGAGGGACTTGTTGACTGGGAGTGTCTCAGAGGGAAGTGTTGACCTGTTAGAGAGAATCTCCATTACAAGGGAGGAAGTGTTAGGTTTTTAGGTAACATTAAAACTCACAAATCCCCAGGGCCTGATGGCATCTATCCTCGACTGCTCAGGGAGACAAGAGATGTAATTGCTGGGCCTCTGACGGAAATCTTTGTCTCTTCATTGGACACAGGTGAGGTCCCTGAGGATTGGGGGATAGCGAATGTGGTACCGTTATTTAAGAAGGGTAGCAGGGATAACCCAGGTAATTATAGGCCAGTCAGCTTCACGTCCGTGGTGGGGAAGTTGTTGGAGAGGATTCTTAGAGACAAACAAACAAACAAAGAACAATACAGCACAGGAACAGGCCCTTTGGCCCTCCAAGCCCGCGCCACTCCCTGGTCCAAACTAGACCATTCTTTTGTATCCCTCCATTCCCACTCCGTTCATATGGCTGTCAAGATAAGTCTTAAATGTTCCCAGTGTGTCCGCCTCCACCACCTTGCCTGGCAGCGCATTCCAGGCCCCCACCACCCTCTGTGTAAAATATGTCCGTCTGATATCTGTGTTAAACCTCCCCCTCTTCACCTTGAACCTATGACCCCTCATGAACGTCACCACCGACCTGGGGAAAAGCTTCCCACCGTTCACCCTATCTATGCCTTTCATAATTTTATACACCTCTATCAAGTCTCCCCTCATCCTCCGTCTTTCCAGGGAGAACAACCCCAGTTTACCCAATCTCTCCTCATAACTAAGCCCCTCCATACCAGGTAACATCCTGGTAAACCTCCTCTGTACTCTAAGAGTCTAAGAGCATAAGACTCTTAGAGACAGGATGGATGCGCATTTAGAACGGAACAATCTCATGAGTGACAGACAGCATGGTTTTGTAAGAGGGAGGTTGTGCCTTACAAATTTGGTGGAGTTTTTTGAGGAAGTGACAAAAACGGTTGACGAAGGAAGGGCCGTGGATGTCGTCTATATGGATTTCAGCAAGGCATTTGACAAAGTCCCTCATGGCAGGTTGGTTAAGAAGGTTAAGGCTCATGGGATACAAGGAGAGGTGGCTAGATGGGTAGAGAACTGGCTTGGCCACAGGAGACAGAGGGTAGCAGTCGAAGGGTCTTTTTCCGGCTGGAGGTCTGTGACCACTGGTGTTCCGTAGGGCTCTGTACTGGGACCTCTGCTATTTGTGATATATATAAATGATTTGGAAGAAGGTGTAACTGGTGTTATCAGCAAGTTTGCGGATGACACGAAGATGGCTGGATTGCGGATAGCGATGAACATTGTCGGACAATACAGCAGGATATAGACAGGCTGGAAAATTGGGCGGAGAAATGGCAGAAGGAATTTAATCCAGATGAATGCGAAGTGATGCATTTTGGAAGAACGAATGTAGGGGGGAGTTATACAATAAATGGCAGAGCCATCAAGAGTAAAGAAACACTGAGGGACCTAGGTGTTCAAGTCCACAAATCCTTGAAGGTGGCAGCACAGGTGGAGAAGGTGGTGAAGAATGCATATGGTATGCATGCCTTGATAGGACGGGGTATAGAGTATAAAAGCTGGAGTCTGATGTTGCAGCTGTACAGAACGCTGGTGAAGCCACATTTGGAGTACTGCGTCCAGTTCTGGTCGCCGCACTACCAGAAGGATGTGGAGGCATTAGAGAGAGTTCAGAGAAGGTTTACCAGGATGTATGGAGGGTCTTAGCTATGAGGATAGATTGGGTAAACATAGAACATAGAACAGTACAACACAGAACAGACCCTTCGGCCCACGATGTTGTGCCGAGCTTTGTCTGAAACCCAGATCAAGCTATTTCCTCCCTATCATCCCGAAGTACTCCATGTGCCTATCCAATAGCTTCTTAAATGTTCCTAAAGTTTCTGACTCCACTATCCCTGCAGGCAGTCCATTCCACACCCCAACCACTCTCTGAGTAAAAAGCCTACCTCGGACATCCTTCCTATATCTCCCACCATGAACCCCATAGTTATGCCCCCTAGTTACCGCTCCATTCACCCGAGGAAATAGTCTTTGAACGTTCACTCTATCTATCCCCCTCATCATCTTATAAACCTCCATCAAGTCTCCTCTCAACCTCCTCCGCTCCAAAGAAAAAATCCCAAGTTCCCTCAACCTTTCCTCATAAGACCTCCCCTCCAAACCAGGCAGCATCCTGGTAAATCTCCTCTGCACTCTTTCCAGTGTCTCCACATCCTTCTTGTAGTGAGGTGACCAGAACTGCACACAATACTCCAAATGTGGTCTCACCAAGGTCCTGTACAGTTGCAGCATAACCCCACGGCTCTTAAACTCCAACCCCCTGTTAATAAAAGCTAACACACTATAGGCCTTCTTCACGGCTCTATCCACTTGAGTGGCAACCTTCAGAGATCTATGGATATGAACCCCAAGATCTCTCTGTTCCTCCACAGTCTTCAGAACCCTACCTTTGACCCTGTAATCCACATTTAAATTAGTCCTACCAAAATGAATCACCTCGCATTTGTCAGGGTTAAACTCCATTTGCCATTTTTCAACCCAGCTCTGCATCCTATCTATATCTCTTTGCAGCCTACAACAGCCCTCCACCTCATCTACTACTCCACCAATCTTGGTGTCATCAGCAAATTTACTGATCCACCCTTCAGCCCCCTCCTCCAAGTCATTTATAAAAATTACAAATAGCAGAGGACCAAGCACTGATCCCTGTGGCACTCCGCTGGTAACCGGTTTCCAGTCCGAAAATTTTCCATCCACCACCACCCTCGGTCTTCTGTTAGAGAGCCAGTTACCTATCCAATCGGCCAAACTTCCCTCTATCCCACACATCCTTACTTTCTTCATAAGCCGACCATGGGGGACTTTATCAAACGCCTTACTAAAATCCATGTATATGACATCAACTGCACTACCTTCATCTACACACTTAGTTACCTCCTCAAAAAATTCTATCAAATTTGTGAGGCAAGACTTGCCCTTCACAAATCCATGCTGACTATCCCGGATTAAGCTGCATCTTTCTAAATGGTCGTAAATCCTATGCCTAAGGACCTTTTCCATCAACTTACCGACCACCGAAGTAAGACTAACTGGCCTATAATTACCAGGGTCATTTCTATTCCATTTCTTAAACAGAGGGACCACATTCGCCACTCTCCAGTCCTCTGGCACCACCCCCGAGGACGCAAAGATCAAAGCCAAAGGCTCTGCAATCTCATCCCTTGCCTCCCAAAGAATCCTAGGATATATTCCATCAGGCCCAGGGGACTTATCAACTTTCAGTTTATTCAAAATTGCTACATCTTCCCTCCGAATATCTACTTCCTCCAGCCTATCAGCCTGTGACACCCTCTCTTCCTCAAAAACATGGCCCCTCTCCTTGGTGAACACCGAAGAAAAGTATTCATTCATCACCTCTCCTATCTCTTCTGACTCCATGCACAAATTCCCACTGCCGTCCTTGACCGGCCCCAGCCTCACCCTGGTCATTCTTTTATTCCTCACATAAGAGTAAAAAGCCTTGGGGTTTTTTCTTGATCCGACCCGCCAAGGACTTCTCATGCC
Source organism: Mustelus asterias (assembly GCF_964213995.1). Taxonomy (NCBI): domain Eukaryota; kingdom Metazoa; phylum Chordata; class Chondrichthyes; order Carcharhiniformes; family Triakidae; genus Mustelus; species Mustelus asterias. The sequence continues at coordinate 139,762,026 of NC_135808.1, forward strand.
CCCTCCTAGCTCTCCGAAGCCCCTTTTTCAGCTCATTTCTTGCTAACTTGTAACCCTCCATCGAGCCAACTGAACCTTGTTTTCTCAACCTAACATACGCTTCCTTCTTCCTCTTGACAAGACATTTCACCTCTTTTGTGAACCATGGTTCCCTCACTCGGCCATTTCCTCTCTGCCTGGCAGGGACATACCTATCAAGGACACGCAGTATTTGTTCCTTGAAAAAGTTCCACTTATCATCAGTGCCTTTGCCTGACAATTTTTGTTCCCATCCTATGCTTCCTAATTCCCGCCTGATTGCATCATAATTACCTCTCCCCCAATTGTAAACCTTGCCCTGCCGTACGGCCCTCTCCCTCTCCATTGCAATAACAAAAGACACCGAATTGTGGTCACTATCTCCAAAGTGCTCTCCCACAACCAAATCCAACACTTGGCCCGGTTCATTTCCCATTACCAAATCCAATGTGGCCCCACCTCTTGTCGGCTTATCCACATATTGTGTCAGGAACCCCTCCTGCACACACTGCACAAAAACTGCCCCATCTGAACTATTCGCCCTATAAAGGTTCCAATCAATATTTGGAGGGTTAAAGTCCCCCTGTGACCTCCACACCTATCCATAATCTGCTTAGCAATTTCTTGCTCCACATCTCTATTACTATTTGGGGCCTATAGTAAACTCCTAACAACATGACCACTCCTTTCCTATTTCTAACCTCAACCCATATTACCTCTGTAGGCAGATCCCCTTCGAAATGCCTTTCTGCAGCCGTTACACTCTCCTTGATTAACAGTGCCACACCTCCACCTCTTTTACCAGCTACCCTACACTGACTGAAACATCTATACCCCGGAACTTCCAACAACCATTCCTGTCCTTGTTCTACCCATGTCTCCGTAATGGCCACAACATCGTAGTCCCAAGTGCCAATCCACGCCCCAAGTTCACCTACCTTATTTCAGATGCTCCTTGCATTGAAGTAGACACACTTCAACCCACCTTCTTGTCTGCTGGTACCCACCTTTGACCATGATACCCTTCCCAGTACCTCACTTCACTCACTGACCTCCGGACTACAACTCCTTTTCCCATCCTCCTGACAAATTAGTTTAAAGCCCCCCGAAGAGCCATAGCAAATTTCCCTCCCAGGATATTGGTGCCCTTCTGATTCAGGTGCACCCCGTCCTGTTGGTACAGGTCCCACCTTCCCCAGAAAGTGTTCCAATTATCCACATAGCTGAAACCCTCCCTCCTACACCATCCCTGCGTCCATTTTAACTGCACTCTCTCCCTGTTCCTCAATTCGCTATCCCGTAGCACCGGCAACATACCAGCGATGACAACCAGTTTTGTCCTGGCTCTCAGCTTCCACCCAAGCTCCCTGAATTCCTGTTTTAAATCCCCGTCCCCTCTCTTACCTATGTCTTTGGTGCCGACGTGCACCATGACTTGTGACTCTTCCCCCTCCCCCTTTAGAATCCTGAAGACACAGTCAGAGATGTCACGGACCCTGGCATCCGGGAGGCAACATACCATCCGTGAGTCTCTCTTGTGTTGCCACAGAACCTCCTATCTATCCCTTTAACAAACGAGTCCCCAATAACTATAGCTCTACCGCTCTCCCCCTTTCCCTTCTGAGCCACAGAGACGGACTCAGCGCTGGCGATCTGGTCACTGCGGCTTACCACTGGTAGGTCGCCCCCCTCACCAGTATCCAAAGTGGAATACTTGTTGCTAAGGGTAAACTGGGCTTGTTCTCCCTGGAAAGATGGACAATGAGGAGAGACCTGATAGAGGTGTACAAGATTATGAAGGGTATGGATAGGGTGAACATTCGGAAGCTTTTTCCCAGGTCGAGGGGACGATCACGAGGGGTCACGGGCTCAGGGTGAGAGGGGTGAGGTATAACTCAGATATCAGAGGGACGTTTTTTACACAGAGGGTGGTGGGGGCCTGGAATGCGCTGCCAAGTAGGGTGGTGGAGGCAGGCACGCTGGCATCGTTTAAGACTTACCTGGATAGTCACATGAGCAGTCTGGGAATGGAGGAATACAAACGAATGGTCCAGTTGGACCAAGGAGCGGCACAGGCTTGGAGGGCCGAAGGGCCTGTTTCCTGTGCTGTACTATTCTTTGTTCTTTGTTCTTCGTTCTTCACATTCTCCTGTGGATATATACTCTCTATACTCTCCTGTGGCAAAAACGGTTGATGAAGGAAGGGCCGTGGATGTCGTCTATATGGATTTCAGTCAGGCATTTGACAAAGTCCCACATGGCAGGTTGGTTAAGAAGGTTAAGGCTCATGGGATACAAGGAGAAGTGGCTCGATGGGTGGAGAACTGGCTTGGCCATAGGAGACAGAGGGTAGTGGTCGAAGGGTCTTTTTCCGGCTGGAGGTCTGTGACCAGTGGTGTTCCGCAGGGCTCTGTACTGGGACCTCTGCTATTTGTGATATATAGAAATGATTTGGAAGAAGGTGTAACTGGTGTAATCAGCAAGTTTGCGGATGACACGAAGATGGCTGGAATTGCGGATAGCGAAGAGCATTGTCGGGCAATACAGCAGGATATAGATAGGCTGGAAAATTGGGCGCAGAGGTGGCAGATGGAATTTAATCCGGATAAATGCGAAGTGATGCATTTTGGAAGAAATAATGTAGGGAGGAGTTATACAATAAATGGCAGAGTCATCAGGAGTATAGAAACACAGAGGGACCTAGGTGTGCAAGTCCACAAATCCTTGAAGGTGGCAACACAGGTGGAGAAGGTGGTGAAGAAGGCATATGGTATGCTTGCCTTTATAGGACGGGGTATAGAGTATAAAAGCTGGAGTCTGATGATGCAGCTGTATAGAACGCTGGTTAGGCCACATTTGGAGTACTGCGTCCAGTTCTGGTCGCCGCACTACCAGAAGGACGTGGAGGCATTGGAGAGAGTGCAGAGAAGGTTTACCAGGATGTTGCCTGGTATGGAGGGTCTTAGCTATGAGGAGAGATTGGGTAGACTGGGGTTGTTCTCCTTGGAAAGACGGAGAATGAGGGGAGATCTAATAGAGGTATACAAGATTATGAAGGGTATAGATAGGGTGAACAGTGGGAAGCTTTTTCCCAGGTCGGAGGTGACGATCACGAGGGGTCACGGGCTCAAGGTGAGAGGGGCGAAGTATAACTCAGACATCAGAGGGACGTTTTTTACACAGAGGGTGGTGGGGGCCTGGAATGCGCTGCCAAGTAGGGTGGTGGAGACAGGCACGCTGACATTGTTTAAGACTTACCTGGATAGTCACATGAGCAGCCTGGGAATGGAGGGATACAAACGATTGGTCCAGTTGGACCAAGGAGCGCCACAGGCTTGGAGGGCCGAAGGGCCTGTTTCCTGTGCTGTACTGTTCTTTGTTCTCTTTGTTCTTTGTACTCTCTACACTCTCCTGTGGAGATATACTCTCCACACTCTCCTGTGGATATATACTCTCCACACTCTCCTGTGGATATATACTCTCCACAATCTCCTGTGGATATCTACTCTCCACACTCTCCTGTGGATATATACTCTCCACACTCTCCTGTGGATATATACTCTCCACAATCTCCTGTGGATATATACTCTCTACACTCTCCTGTGGATATATACTCTCCAGACTCTCCTGCGGATATATACTCTCATACAATCATACAAATCATACAAACCCTACAGTGCAGAAGGAGGCCATTCGGCCCATCGAGTCTGCCCCGACCACAATCCCACCCCACATATTTACCCGCTACTCCCTCTAACCTACGCATCCCAGGACTCTAAGGGGCAATTTTTAACCTCGCCAATCAACCTAACCCACACATCTTTGGACTGTGGGAGGAAACCGGAGCACCCGGAGGAAACCCACGCAGACACGAGAAGAATGTGCAAACTCCACACAGACAGTGACCCGAGCCGGGAATCGAACCCGGGACCCTGGAGCTGTGAAGCAGCAGTGCTAACCACTGTGCTACCGTGCCGCTCTCTACACTCTCCTGTGGATATATACTCTCCACACTTTCCTGTGGATATATACTCTCCACACTCTCCTGTCGATATATACTCTTCACAATCTCCTGTGGATATATACTCTCCACACTCTCCTGTGGATATATACTCTCCACACTCTCCTGTGGATATATACTCTCCCAACTCTCCTGTGGATATATACTCTCCACACTCTCCTGTCGATATATACTCTTCACAATCTCCTGTGGATATATACTCTCCACACTCTCCTGTCGATATATACTCTTCACAATCTCCTGTGGATATATACTCTCCACACTCTCCTGTCGATATATACTCTTCACAATCTCCTGTGGATATATACTCTCCACACTCTCCTGTCGATATATACTCTTCACAATCTCCTGTGGATATATACTCTCCACACTCTCGTGTGGATATATACTCTCCACACTCTCCTGTGGATATATACTCTCCACACTCTCCTGTGGATATATACTCTCCACACTGTCCTGTGGATATATACTCTTCACAATCTCCTGTGGATATATACTCTCCACACTCTCCTGTGGATATATACTCTCCACACTCTCCTGTGGATATATACTCTCCACACTCTCCTGTGGATATATACTCTCCACACTCTCCTGTGGATATATACTCTCCACACTCTCCTGTGAATATATACTCTCCACACTCTCCTGTGGATATATACTCTCCACACTCTCCTGTGGATATATACTCTCCACAATCTCCTGTGGATATATACTCTCCACACTCTCCTGTGGATATATACTCTCCACACTCTCCTGTGGATATATACTCTCCCAACTCTCCTGGGGATATATACTCTCCACACTCTCCTGTCGATATATACTCTTCACAATCTCCTGTGGATATATACTCTCCACACTCTCCTGTCGATATATACTCTTCACAATCTCCTGTGGATATATACTCTCCACACTCTCCTGTCGATATATACTCTTCACAATCTCCTGTGGATATATACTCTCCACACTCTCCTGTCGATATATACTCTTCACAATCTCCTGTGGATATATACTCTCCACACTCTCGTGTGGATATATACTCTCCACACTCTCCTGTGGATATATACTCTCCACACTCTCCTGTGGATATATACTCTCCACACTGTCCTGTGGATATATACTCTTCACAATCTCCTGTGGATATATACTCTCCACACTCTCCTGTGGATATATACTCTCCACACTCTCCTGTGGATATATACTCTCCACACTCTCCTGTGGATATATACTCTCCACACTCACCTGTGGATATATACTCTCCACACTCTCCTGTGGATATATACTCTCCACACTCTCCTGTGGATATATACTCTCCACACTCTCCTGTGGATATATACTCTCCACACTCTCCTGTGGATATATACTCTCGACACTCTCCTGTGGATATATACTCTCCACACTCTCCTGTGGATATATACTCTCCACCCTCTCCTGTGGATATATACTCTCCACACTCTCCTGTGGATATATACTCTCCACCCTCTCCTGTGGATATATACTCTCGACACTCTCCTGTGGATATATACTCTCCACACTTTCCTGTGGATATATACTCTCCACCCTCTCCTGTGGATATATACTCTCTACACTCTCCTGTGGATATATACTCTCCACACTCTCCTGTGGATATATACTCTCCACCCTCTCCTGTGGATATATACTCTCCACCCTCTCCTGTGGATATATACTCTCCACCCTCTCCTATGGATATATACTCTCCACCCTCTCCTGTGGATATATACTCTCTACACTCTCCTGTGGATATATACTCTCCACACTCTCCTGTGGATATATACTCTCCACACTCTCCTGTGGATATATACTCTCGACACTCTCCTGTGGATATATACTCTCTACACTCTCCTGTGGATATATACTCTCCACAATCTCCTGTGGATATATACTCTCTACATTCTCCTGTGGATATATACGCTCCACACTCTCCTGTGGATATATACTCTCGACACTCTCCTGTGGATATATACTCTCGACACTCTCCTGTGGATATATACTCTCTACACTCTCCTGTGGATATATACTCTCCACCCTCTCCTGTGGATATATACTCTCCACCCTCTCCTGTGGATATATACTCTCCACCCTCTCCTGTGGATATATACTCTCCACACTCTCCTGCGGATATATACTCTCCACACTCTCCTGTGGATATATACTCTCCACACTCTCCTGTGGAAATATACTCTCCACACTCTCCTGTGGATATATACTCTCCACACTCTCCTGTGGATATATACTCTCCACACTCTCCTGTGGATATATACTCTCCACACTCTCCTGTGGAAATATACTCTCCACACTCTCCTGTGGATATATACTCTCCACACTCTCCTGTGGATATATACTCTCCACACTCTCCTGTGGATATATACTCTCCACACTCTCCTGTGGATATATACTCTCCACACTCTCCTGTGGATATATACTCTCCACCCTCTCCTGTGGATATATACTCTCCACCCTCTCCTGTGGAAATATACTCTCCACACTCTCCTGTGGATATATACTCTCCACACTCTCCTGTGGATATATACTCTCTACACTCTCCTGTGGATATATACTCTCCACACTCTCCTGTGGAAATATACTCTCCACACTCTCCTGTGGATATATACTCTCCACACTCTCCTGTGGATATATACTCTCCACACTCTCCTGTGGATATATACTCTCCACCCTCTCCTGTGGATATATACTCTCCACACTCTCCTGTGGATATATACTCTCCACCCTCTCCTGTGGATATATACTCTCGACACTCTCCTGTGGATATATACTCTCGACACTCTCCTGTGGATATATACTCTCCACCCTCTCCTGTGGATATATACTCTCCACACTCTCCTGTGGATATATACTCTCGCCACTCTCCTGTGGATATATACTCTCAACACTCTCCTGTGGATATATACTCTCCACACTCTCCTGTGGATATATACTCTCTGCACTCTCCTGTGGATATATACTCTCCACACTCTCCTGTGGAAATATACTCTCCACACTCTCCTGTGGATATATACTCTCCACACTCTCCTGTGGATATATACTCTCGACACTCTCCTGTGGATATATACTCTCAACACTCTCCTGTGGATATATACTCTCCACACTCTCCTGTGGATATATACTCTCGACACTCTCCTGTGGATATATACTCTCCACACTCTCCTGTGGATATATACTCTCCACACTCTCCTGTGGATATATACTCTCCACACTCTCCTGTGGATATATACTCTCCACACTCTCCTGTGGATATATACTCTCTACACTCTCCTGTGGATATATACTCTCCACACTCTCCTGTGGAAATATACTCTCCACACTCTCCTGTGGATATATACTCTCCACACTCTCCTGTGGATATATACTCTCGACACTCTCCTGTGGATATATACTCTCGACACTCTCCTGTGGATATATACTCTCCACCCTCTCCTGTGGATATATACTCTCCACACTCTCCTGTGGATATATACTCTCCACACTCTCCTGCGGATATATACTCTCCACACTCTCCTGTGGATATATACTCTCTACACTCTCCTGTGGATATATACTCTCCACAATCTCCTGTGGATATATACTCTCCACACTCTCCTGTGGATATATACTCTCTACACTCTCCTGTGGATATATACTCTCCACCCTCTCCTGTCGATATATACTCTCTACACTCTCCTGTGGATATATACTCTCCACACTCTCCTGTGGATATATACTCTCCACCCTCTCCTGTGGATATATACTCTCTACACTCTCCTGTGGATATATACTCTCCACACTCTCCTGTGGATATATACTCTCCACACTCTCCTGTGGATATATACTCTCCACACTCTCCTGTGGATATATACTCTCCACACTCTCCTGTGGATATATACTCTCCACACTCTCCTGTGGATATATACTCTCAACACTCTCCTGTGGATATATACTCTCCACACTCTCCTGTGGATATATACTCTCTGCACTCTCCTGTGGATATATACTCTCTATACTCTCCGGTGGATATATACTCTCCACACTCTCCTGTGGATATATACTCTCCACACTCTCCTGTGGATATATACTCTCTGCACTCTCCTGTGGATTTTTTCTCTCCACACTCTCCTGTGGATATATACTCTCTACACTGTCCTGTGGATATATACTCTCCACAATCTCCTGTGGATATATACTCTTCACAATCTCCTGTGGATATATACTCTCCACACTCTCCTGTGGATATATCCTCTCTAAACTCTCCTGTGGATATATACTCTCTACACTCTCCTGTGGATATATACTCTCTACATTCTCCTGTGGATATATACTCTCCACACTCTCCTGTGGATATATACTCTCCACACTCTCCTGTGGATATATACTCTCCACACTCTCCTGTGGATATATCCTCTCTAAACTCTCCTGTGGATATATACTCTCTACACTCTCCTGTGGATATATACTCTCCACACTCTCCTGTGGATATATACTCTCTGCACTCTCCTGTGGATTTTTTCTCTCCACACTCTCCTGTGGATATATACTCTCCACACTCTCCTGGGGATATATCCTCTCCACACTCTCCTGTGGATATATCCTCTCTGAACTCTCCTGTGGATATATACTCTCCACACTCTCCTGTGGATATATATTCTCCACCCTCTCCTGTGGATATATACTCTCCACACTCTCCTGTGGATATATACTCTCCACACTCTCCTGTGGATATATATTCTCCACCCTCTCCTGTGGATATATACTCTCCACACTCTCCTGTGGATATATACTCTCCACACTCTCCTGTGGATATATACGCTCCACACTCTCCTGTGGAAATATACTCTCCACAATCTCCTGTGGATATATACTCTCTACACTCTCCTGTGGATATATACTCTCCACACTCTCCTGTGGATATATACTCTCTACACTGTCCTGTGGATATATACTCTCCACAATCTCCTGTGGATATATACTCTCCACACTCTCCTGTGGATATATACTCTCCACACTCTCCTGTGGATATATACTCTCCACACTTTCCTGTGGATATATATTCTCCACCCTCTCCTGTGGATATATACTCTCCACACTCTCCTGTGGATATATACGCTCCACACTCTCCTGTGGAAATATACTCTCCACAATCTCCTGTGGATATATACTCTCTACACTCTCCTGTGGATATATACTCTCCACACTCTCCTGTGGATATATACTCTCCACACTCTCCTGTGGATATATACTCTCCACACTCTCCTGTGGATATATACTCTCCACACTCTCCTGTGGATATATACTCTCCACCCTCTCCTGTGGATATATACTCTCCACACTCTCCTGTGGATATATACTCTCCATACTCTCCTGTGGATATATACTCTCCACACTCTCCTGTGGATATATACTCTCCACCCTCTCCTGTGGATATATACTCTCCACACTCTCCTGTGGATATATACTCTCCACACTCTCCTGTGGATATATACTCTCCACACTCTCCTGTGGATATATACTCTCCACACTCTCCTGTGGATATATACTCTCCACACTCTCCAGTGGATATATACTCTCCACACTCTCCTGTGGATATATACTCTCCACACTCTCCTGTGGATATATACTCTCCACACTCTCCTGTGGATATATACTCTCCACCCTCTCCTGTGGATATATACTCTCCACACTCTCCTGTGGATATATACTCTCCACCCTCTCCTGTGGATATATACTCTCCACACTCTCCTGTGGATATATACTCTCCACACTCTCCTGTGGATATATACTCTCTATACTCTCCTGTGGATATATACTCTCCACACTCTCCTGTGGATATATACTCTCCACACTCTCCTGTGGATATATACTCTCCACACTCTCCTGTGGATATATACTCTCCACACTCTCCTGTGGATATATACTCTCCACACTCTCCTGTGGATATATACTCTCCACACTCTCCTGTGGATATATACTCTCTATACTCTCCTGTGGATATATACTCTCCACACTCTCCTGTGGATATATACTCTCCACACTCTCCTGTGGATATATACTCTCCACACTCTCCTGTGGATATATACTCTCCACACTCTCCTGTGGATATATCCTCTCTACACTCTCCTGTGGATATATACTCTCTACATTATCCTGTGGATATATACTCTTCACAATCTCCTGTGGATATATACTCTCCACACTCACCTGTGGATATATCCTCTCTAAACTCTCCTGTGGATATATACGCTCTACACTCTCCTGTGGATATATACTCTCCACACTTTCCTGTGGATATATACTCTCCACCCTCTCCTGTGGATATATACTCTCCACACTTTCCTGTGGATATATACTCTCCACCCTCTCCTGTGGATATATACTCTCCACAATCTCCTGTGGATATATACTCTCCACACTCTCCTGTGGGTATATACTCTCTACACTCTCCTGTGGATATATACTCTCTACACTCTCCTGTGGATATATCCTCTCCGCACTCTCCTGTGGATATATACTCACCACACTCTCCTGCGGATATATACTCTCCACCCTCTCCTGTGGATATATACTCTCCACACTCTCCTGTGGATATATCCTCTCTACACTCTCCTGTGGATATATACTCTCTACATTCTCCTGTGGATGTATACTCTCCACACTCTCCTGTGGATATATACTCTCCACACTCTCCTGTGGATATATACTCTCCACCCTCTCCTGTGGATATATCCTCTCCCAACTCTCCTGTGGATATATACTCTCCACACTCTCCTGTGGATATATCCTCTCCCAACTCTCCTGTGGATATATACTCTCTACATTCTCCTGTGGATATATACTCTCCACACTCTCCTGTGGATATATACTCTCCACCCTCTCCTGTGGATATATCCTCTCCACACTCTCCTGTAGATATATACTCTCCACCCTCTCCTGTCGATAGATACTCTCTACACTCTCCTGTGGATATATACTCTCCACACTCTCCTGTGGATATATACTCTCTGCACTCTCCTGTGGATTTTTTCTCTCCACACCCTCCTGTGGATATATACTCTCCACACTCTCCTGTGGATATATCCTCTCCACACTCTCCTGTGGATATATCCTCTCTGAACTCTCCTGTGGATATATACTCTCCACACTCTCCTGTGGATATATATTCTCCACCCTCTCCTGTGGATATATACTCTCCACACTCTCCTGTGGATATATACTCTCCACACTCTCCTGTGGATATATATTCTCCACCCTCTCCTGTGGATATATACTCTCCACACTCTCCTGTGGATATATACTCTCCACACTCTCCTGTGGATATATACGCTCCACACTCTCCTGTGGAAATATACTCTCCACAATCTCCTGTGGATATATACTCTCTACACTCTCCTGTGGATATATACTCTCCACACTCTCCTGTGGATATATACTCTCTACACTGTCCTGTGGATATATACTCTCCACAATCTCCTGTGGATATATACTCTCCACACTCTCCTGTGGATATATACTCTCCACACTCTCCTGTGGATATATACTCTCCACACTTTCCTGTGGATATATATTCTCCACCCTCTCCTGTGGATATATACTCTCCACACTCTCCTGTGGATATATACGCTCCACACTCTCCTGTGGAAATATACTCTCCACAATCTCCTGTGGATATATACTCTCTACACTCTCCTGTGGATATATACTCTCCACACTCTCCTGTGGATATATACTCTCCACAGTCTCCTGTGGATATATACTCTGCACACTCTCCTGTGGATATATACTCTCCACACTCTCCTGTGGATATATACTCTCCACCCTCTCCTGTGGATATATACTCTCCACACTCTCCTGTGGATATATACTCTCCATACTCTCCTGTGGATATATACTCTCCACACTCTCCTGTGGATATATACTCTCCACCCTCTCCTGTGGATATATACTCTCCACACTCTCCTGTGGATATATACTCTCCACACTCTCCTGTGGATATATACTCTCCACACTCTCCTTTGGATATATACTCTCCACACTCTCCTGTGGATATATACTCTCCACACTCTCCTGTGGATATATACTCTCCACACTCTCCTGTGGATATATACTCTCCACACTCTCCTGTGGATATATACTCTCCACACTCTCCTGTGGATATATACTCTCCACCCTCTCCTGTGGATATATACTCTCCACACTCTCCTGTGGATATATACTCTCGACACTCTCCTGTGGATATATACTCTCAACACTCTCCTGTGGATATATACTCTCCACACTCTCCTGTGGATATATACTCTCGACACTCTCCTGTGGATATATACTCTCCACACTCTCCTGTGGATATATACTCTCCACACTCTCCTGTGGATATATACTCTCCACACTCTCCTGTGGATATATACTCTCCACACTCTCCTGTGGATATATACTCTCTACACTCTCCTGTGGATATATACTCTCCACACTCTCCTGTGGAAATATACTCTCCACACTCTCCTGTGGATATATACTCTCCACACTCTCCTGTGGATATATACTCTCGACACTCTCCTGTGGATATATACTCTCGACACTCTCCTGTGGATATATACTCTCCACCCTCTCCTGTGGATATATACTCTCCACACTCTCCTGTGGATATATACTCTCCACACTCTCCTGCGGATATATACTCTCCACACTCTCCTGTGGATATATACTCTCTACACTCTCCTGTGGATATATACTCTCCACAATCTCCTGTGGATATATACTCTCCACACTCTCCTGTGGATATATACTCTCTACACTCTCCTGTGGATATATACTCTCCACCCTCTCCTGTCGATATATACTCTCTACACTCTCCTGTGGATATATACTCTCCACACTCTCCTGTGGATATATACTCTCCACCCTCTCCTGTGGATATATACTCTCTACACTCTCCTGTGGATATATACTCTCCACACTCTCCTGTGGATATATACTCTCCACACTCTCCTGTGGATATATACTCTCCACACTCTCCTGTGGATATATACTCTCCACACTCTCCTGTGGATATATACTCTCCACACTCTCCTGTGGATATATACTCTCAACACTCTCCTGTGGATATATACTCTCCACACTCTCCTGTGGATATATACTCTCTGCACTCTCCTGTGGATATATACTCTCTATACTCTCCGGTGGATATATACTCTCCACACTCTCCTGTGGATATATACTCTCCACACTCTCCTGTGGATATATACTCTCTGCACTCTCCTGTGGATTTTTTCTCTCCACACTCTCCTGTGGATATATACTCTCTACACTGTCCTGTGGATATATACTCTCCACAATCTCCTGTGGATATATACTCTTCACAATCTCCTGTGGATATATACTCTCCACACTCTCCTGTGGATATATCCTCTCTAAACTCTCCTGTGGATATATACTCTCTACACTCTCCTGTGGATATATACTCTCTACATTCTCCTGTGGATATATACTCTCCACACTCTCCTGTGGATATATACTCTCCACACTCTCCTGTGGATATATACTCTCCACACTCTCCTGTGGATATATCCTCTCTAAACTCTCCTGTGGATATATACTCTCTACACTCTCCTGTGGATATATACTCTCCACACTCTCCTGTGGATATATACTCTCTGCACTCTCCTGTGGATTTTTTCTCTCCACACTCTCCTGTGGATATATACTCTCCACACTCTCCTGGGGATATATCCTCTCCACACTCTCCTGTGGATATATCCTCTCTGAACTCTCCTGTGGATATATACTCTCCACACTCTCCTGTGGATATATATTCTCCACCCTCTCCTGTGGATATATACTCTCCACACTCTCCTGTGGATATATACTCTCCACACTCTCCTGTGGATATATATTCTCCACCCTCTCCTGTGGATATATACTCTCCACACTCTCCTGTGGATATATACTCTCCACACTCTCCTGTGGATATATACGCTCCACACTCTCCTGTGGAAATATACTCTCCACAATCTCCTGTGGATATATACTCTCTACACTCTCCTGTGGATATATACTCTCCACACTCTCCTGTGGATATATACTCTCTACACTGTCCTGTGGATATATACTCTCCACAATCTCCTGTGGATATATACTCTCCACACTCTCCTGTGGATATCTACTCTCCACACTCTCCTGTGGATATATACTCTCCACACTTTCCTGTGGATATATATTCTCCACCCTCTCCTGTGGATATATACTCTCCACACTCTCCTGTGGATATATACGCTCCACACTCTCCTGTGGAAATATACTCTCCACAATCTCCTGTGGATATATACTCTCTACACTCTCCTGTGGATATATACTCTCCACACTCTCCTGTGGATATATACTCTCCACACTCTCCTGTGGATATATACTCTCCACACTCTCCTGTGGATATATACTCTCCACACTCTCCTGTGGATATATACTCTCCACCCTCTCCTGTGGATATATACTCTCCACACTCTCCTGTGGATATATACTCTCCATACTCTCCTGTGGATATATACTCTCCACACTCTCCTGTGGATATATACTCTCCACCCTCTCCTGTGGATATATACTCTCCACACTCTCCTGTGGATATATACTCTCCACACTCTCCTGTGGATATATACTCTCCACACTCTCCTGTGGATATATACTCTCCACACTCTCCTGTGGATATATACTCTCCACACTCTCCAGTGGATATATACTCTCCACACTCTCCTGTGGATATATACTCTCCACACTCTCCTGTGGATATATACTCTCCACACTCTCCTGTGGATATATACTCTCCACCCTCTCCTGTGGATATATACTCTCCACACTCTCCTGTGGATATATACTCTCCACCCTCTCCTGTGGATATATACTCTCCACACTCTCCTGTGGATATATACTCTCCACACTCTCCTGTGGATATATACTCTCTATACTCTCCTGTGGATATATACTCTCCACACTCTCCTGTGGATATATACTCTCCACACTCTCCTGTGGATATATACTCTCCACACTCTCCTGTGGATATATACTCTCCACACTCTCCTGTGGATATATACTCTCCACACTCTCCTGTGGATATATACTCTCCACACTCTCCTGTGGATATATACTCTCTATACTCTCCTGTGGATATATACTCTCCACACTCTCCTGTGGATATATACTCTCCACACTCTCCTGTGGATATATACTCTCCACACTCTCCTGTGGATATATACTCTCCACACTCTCCTGTGGATATATCCTCTCTACACTCTCCTGTGGATATATACTCTCTACATTATCCTGTGGATATATACTCTTCACAATCTCCTGTGGATATATACTCTCCACACTCACCTGTGGATATATCCTCTCTAAACTCTCCTGTGGATATATACGCTCTACACTCTCCTGTGGATATATACTCTCCACACTTTCCTGTGGATATATACTCTCCACCCTCTCCTGTGGATATATACTCTCCACACTTTCCTGTGGATATATACTCTCCACCCTCTCCTGTGGATATATACTCTCCACAATCTCCTGTGGATATATACTCTCCACACTCTCCTGTGGGTATATACTCTCTACAGTCTCCTGTGGATATATACTCTCTACACTCTCCTGTGGATATATCCTCTCCGCACTCTCCTGTGGATATATACTCACCACACTCTCCTGCGGATATATACTCTCCACCCTCTCCTGTGGATATATACTCTCCACACTCTCCTGTGGATATATCCTCTCTACACTCTCCTGTGGATATATACTCTCTACATTCTCCTGTGGATGTATACTCTCCACACTCTCCTGTGGATATATACTCTCCACACTCTCCTGTGGATATATACTCTCCACCCTCTCCTGTGGATATATCCTCTCCCAACTCTCCTGTGGATATATACTCTCCACACTCTCCTGTGGATATATCCTCTCCCAACTCTCCTGTGGATATATACTCTCTACATTCTCCTGTGGATATATACTCTCCACACTCTCCTGTGGATATATACTCTCCACCCTCTCCTGTGGATATATCCTCTCCACACTCTCCTGTGGATATATACTCTCCACCCTCTCCTGTCGATAGATACTCTCTACACTCTCCTGTGGATATATACTCTCCACACTCTCCTGTGGATATATACTCTCTGCACTCTCCTGTGGATTTTTTCTCTCCACACCCTCCTGTGGATATATACTCTCCACACTCTCCTGTGGATATATCCTCTCCACACTCTCCTGTGGATATATCCTCTCTGAACTCTCCTGTGGATATATACTCTCCACACTCTCCTGTGGATATATATTCTCCACCCTCTCCTGTGGATATATACTCTCCACACTCTCCTGTGGATATATACTCTCCACACTCTCCTGTGGATATATATTCTCCACCCTCTCCTGTGGATATATACTCTCCACACTCTCCTGTGGATATATACTCTCCACACTCTCCTGTGGATATATACGCTCCACACTCTCCTGTGGAAATATACTCTCCACAATCTCCTGTGGATATATACTCTCTACACTCTCCTGTGGATATATACTCTCCACACTCTCCTGTGGATATATACTCTCTACACTGTCCTGTGGATATATACTCTCCACAATCTCCTGTGGATATATACTCTCCACACTCTCCTGTGGATATATACTCTCCACACTCTCCTGTGGATATATACTCTCCACACTTTCCTGTGGATATATATTCTCCACCCTCTCCTGTGGATATATACTCTCCACACTCTCCTGTGGATATATACGCTCCACACTCTCCTGTGGAAATATACTCTCCACAATCTCCTGTGGATATATACTCTCTACACTCTCCTGTGGATATATACTCTCCACACTCTCCTGTGGATATATACTCTCCACACTCTCCTGTGGATATATACTCTGCACACTCTCCTGTGGATATATACTCTCCACACTCTCCTTTGGATATATACTCTCCACCCTCTCCTGTGGATATATACTCTCCACACTCTCCTGTGGATATATACTCTCCATACTCTCCTGTGGATATATACTCTCCACACTCTCCTGTGGATATATACTCTCCACCCTCTCCTGTGGATATATACTCTCCACACTCTCCTGTGGATATATACTCTCCACACTCTCCTGTGGATATATACTCTCCACACTCTCCTTTGGATATATACTCTCCACACTCTCCTGTGGATATATACTCTCCACACTCTCCTGTGGATATATACTCTCCACACTCTCCTGTGGATATATACTCTCCACACTCTCCTGTGGATATATACTCTCCACACTCTCCTGTGGATATATACTCTCCACCCTCTCCTGTGGATATATACTCTCCACACTCTCCTGTGGATATATACTCTCCACCCTCTCCTGTGGATATACACTCTCCACACTCTCCTGTGGATATATACTCTCCACACTCTCCTGTGGATATATACTCTCTATACTCTCCTGTGGATATATACTCTCCACACTCTCCTGTGGATATATACTCTCCACACTCTCCTGTGGATATATACTCTCCACACTCTCCTGTGGATATATACTCTCCACACTCTCCTGTGGATATATACTCTCCACCCTCTCCTGTGGATATATACTCTCCACACTCTCCTATGGATATATACTCTCCACACTCTCCTGTGGATATATACTCTCTATACTCTCCTGTGGATATATACTCTCCACACTCTCCTGTGGATATATACTCTCCACACTCTCCTGTGGATATATACTCTCCACACTCTCCTGTGGATATATACTCTCCACACTCTCCTGTGGATATATCCTCTCTACACTCTCCTGTGGATATATACTCTCTACATTATCCTGTGGATATATACTCTTCACAATCTCCTGTGGATATATACTCTCCACACACTCCTGTGGATATATCCTCTCTAAACTCTCCTGTGGATATATACGCTCTACACTCTCCTGTGGATATATACTCTCCACACTTTCCTGTGGATATATACTCTCCACCCTCTCCTGTGGATATATACTCTCCACACTTTCCTGTGGATATATACTCTCCACCCTCTCCTGTGGATATATACTCTCCACAATCTCCTGTGGATATATACTCTCCACACTCTCCTGTGGGTATATACTCTCTACACTCTCCTGTGGATATATACTCTCTACACTCTCCTGTGGATATATCCTCTCCGCACTCTCCTGTGGATATATACTCACCACACTCTCCTGCGGATATATACTCTCCACCCTCTCCTGTGGATATATACTCTCCACACTCTCCTGTGGATATATCCTCTCTACACTCTCCTGTGGATATATACTCTCTACATTCTCCTGTGGATATATACTCTCCACACTCTCCTGTGGATATATACTCTCCACACTCTCCTGTGGATATATACTCTTCACAATCTCCTGTGGATATATACTCTCCACACTCTCCTGTGGATATATCCTCTCCCAACTCTCCTGTGGATATATACTCTCTACATTCTCCTGTGGATATATACTCTCCACACTCTCCTGTGGATATATACTCTCCACCCTCTCCTGTGGATATATCCTCTCCACACTCTCCTGTGGATATATACTCTCCACCCTCTCCTGTCGATATATACTCTCTACACTCTCCTGTGGATATATACTCTCCACACTCTCCTGTGGATATATACTCTCCACACTCTCCTGTGGATATATCCTCTCTACACTCTCCTGTGGATATATACTCTCTACATTCTCCTGTGGATATATACTCTCCACACTCTCCTGTGGATATATCCTCTCTAAACTCTCCTGTGGATATATACTCTCTACACTCTCCTGTGGATATATACTCTCTACATTCTCCTGTGGATATATACTCTCCACACTCTGGACCAGTTCATCAGCATGGGTGTGCTCCAAGTCTTTTGCGAATAAAAGCCTATTTGTTCTTGCAGACAAACTAGTCTTTGCTTGATTGATAGTGCATCAAAAGTGTTCCTCTGGGAGCGGACCTGCGGGGTGGAGACTGTGAGCGGTGAGAGAGAGAGCGCGGACTGTGAGTAAATTCTGGGGTTTTTTTTGTCTAATTTTCGGGAGGTTTTTTGTAATTAACGGAAACCGGAAGGCCGCATCGCGAAGCCTGCCGGTAGCTGTAGTTTTTTTTTTTCTCTCGGGCCCCTAGCCCTATAAATTGGTGCAGAGGAGATACCCGATCCTCTTCACTGGTAGAGGATCCCACCCTTCCATCCTCCTCTAACCTAATTATAAGTGTGGGGAAGTTTTTTGTTTTCTTTTTTTCTTGCTGGTAATGGCTTCAGGGATGGCAGTTCAGGCAGTATGCTGCATCTCCTGTGGGATGTATGTGGTGAGGAAATCCAGTAGTGTTTCAGGAGATTTTAGTTGTAAGAAGTGCATTAGATTGCAGCTTCTGGAGAAGCGTGTAAAGGAGCTGGAGGGGGAGTTAGAGGAACTCCGCATAATTCGGGAGGCGGAGGTGGAAGTTGATAGGAGTTATAGAGAAATAGTAACTCCTAGAAATGAGGCTTGGGTCAATGCCAGGAGGAGGGGTAAGAAGCAATCGGGAAGACAATCCCCTGGGGCGGATCCCCTCCATAATAGGTTTTCGGTGCTGGAGGCTACAGTTGAGGAGGAATCAACTGAGCATAGAGAGCAGATCTCTGGGGGTGAGCCGAGTGAGAAAGCTCAGGTGGTTAGGGGCTGTAAAAGACTGGGCCTTGTGATTGGGGACTCCACAATTAAGGGGACAGATAGGAGGGTCGGAACTAAAGGTAGGGACTCAGGGTTGGTGTGTTGCCTACCAGGGGCTGGGGTCCGGGATGTGTCTGACAGGGTATTCAGGACTCTTAGGGGGGAGGGAGATAAACCACAAGTTATTGTACATGTGGGGACACACGACATAGGGAGGATAGGGGAAGGGGATATTAGGCTGGGATTTATGGAGTTGGGGTGGAAACTAAAGGCCAAGACTGACAGAGTGGTTATCTCTGGACTCTTGCCTGTACCACGGGATAGTTTAGAGAGGAATAGGGAGAGGGAAGGTTTGAATTCATGGCTGAGGGGATGGTGCAGGAGGGAGGGGTTCAGGTACTTAAGCAATTGGGGCTCGTACTGGGGAAGGTGTGACCTCTATGAGAAGGATGGTCTACACCTTAATCAGAAGGGGACCAATATCCTGGGGGGTAAATTTGCGAAGGCCATGCAGGGAGGTTTAAACTGATTCGGGGGGGGGAAGGGATCCTGAGTAGTGGGGCTGAAAGTGAGGGATGCATGGATGGGGACTGCAATGCACGGCATTGCAGAGGTGGGGTGGAGCAGGGTTTGAAATGTGTATACTTCAATGCCAGGAGTATTCGCAATAAAGTGGGTGAACTTGCAGCGTGGATCAGTACCTGGGACTTCGATGTTGTGGCTATTTCAGAGACATGGATAGAGCAGGGGCAGGAATGGATGCTGCAGGTCCCGGGGTTCAAATGTTTTAGTCGAAGTAGGGAAGGAGGTAGAAGAGGGGGAGGGGTAGCATTATTGGTCAGAGATTGTATCACAGTGTCAGAGAGGAGGTTTGATGAGGACTTATCTGTTGAGGTAGTATGGGCGGAGATTAGAAATAGGAGAGGAGAGGTCACCCTGTTGGGAGTCTTTTATAGACCTCCTAAAAGTTCTAGAGAGGTTGAGGAAAGGATTGCGGAGTCAATCCTGCTTAGGAGTGAAAGTAATAGGGCAATTGTTATGGGGGATTTTAACTTGACTAATATTGACTGGAATTGTTATAGCTCTAGCTCGTTAGAGGGGTCAGTTTTTGTTCAAAGCGTGCAGGAAGGTTTTTTGACTCAGTATGTAGACAGGCCAACTAGAGGTGAGGCTATATTGGATCTGGTGCTGGGAAATGAGCCAGACCAGGTGCTAGACTTGGAAGTTGGTGTGCATTTTGGTGATAGTGACCACAATTCGGTTACGTTCACCTTAGTGATGGAAAGGGATAGGCATGAACCTCGGGCCAGTGGTTTTAGCTGGGGGAAGGGTAATTATGAGGCTATTAGGAGAGAATTAGGAAACATAGGTTGGACTAGGAGATTACAGGGACTGGGAACGTCCGACATGTGGAGTTTTTTCAAGGAGCAGCTACTGCGAGTCTGTGATAGGTATGTCCCTGTCAGGCAAGGAGGAATTGGTAGGGCTAGGGAACCGTGGTGCACCAAAAAAGTTTCTTTGTTGGTTAAAAAGAAAAAGGAGGCTTATGTTCGGATGAGACGTGAGCACTCGGGTAGTGCACTAGAAAGCTTTAGATTGGCTAAGAGGGAGTTGAAGAGCGAGCTTAGAAGGGCTAAAAGGGGACATGAGAAGACTTTGGCGGATAGGGTTAAAGAGAATCCTAAGGCGTTCTATAGGTATGTCAAGAACAGAAGGTTGGTTAGGGCAAGTTTAGGGCCAGTTATAGATGGCAGAGGGAAGTTATGTGTGGAACCGGAGGAGATTGGTGAAGCATTGAACCAATATTTCTCTTCGGTGTTCACGCAAGGGGACATGAATATAGCTGAGGAGGACACTGGGTTGCAGGGGAGTAGAATAGACAGTATTACAGTTGATAAGGAGGATGTGCAGGATATTCTGGAGGGTCTGAAAATAGATAAATCCCCTGGTCCGGATGGGATTTATCCAAGGATTCTCTGGGAGGCAAGAGAAGTGATTGCAGAACCTCTGGCTCTGATCTTCAGGTCGTCGTTGGCCTCTGGTATAGTACCAGAAGATTGGAGGTTAGCGAATGTTGTCCCATTGTTTAAGAAGGGGAACAGAGACTTCCCCGGGAATTATAGACCGGTGAGTCTCACTTCTGTTGTCGGCAAGATGTTGGAAAAAATTATAAGGGATAGGATTTATAGTTATTTGGAGAGTAATGAATTGATAGGTGATAGTCAGCATGGTTTTGTGGCAGGTAGGTCGTGCCTTACTAACCTTATTGAGTTTTTTGAGAAAGTGACCAAGGAGGTGGATGGGGGCAAGGCAGTGGACGTGGTATATATGGATTTTAGTAAGGCGTTTGATAAGGTTCACCATGGTAGGCTTCTGCAGAAAATGCAGATGTATGGGATTGGGGGTGATCTAGGAAATTGGATCAGGAATTGGCTAGCGGATAGGAAACAGAGGGTGGTGGTTGATAGTAAATATTCATCATGGAGTGCGGTTACAAGTGGTGTACCTCAGGGATCTGTTTTGGGGCCACTGCTGTTTGTAATATTTATTAATGATCTGGATGAGGGTATAGTTGGGTGGATTAGCAAATTTGCTGATGACACCAAAGTCGGTGGTGTGGTAGACAGTGAGGAAGGGTGTCGTAGTTTGCAGGAAGACTTAGACAGGTTGCAAAGTTGGGCCGAGAGGTGGCGGATGGAGTTTAATGCGGAGAAGTGTGAGGTAATTCACTTTGGTAGGAATAACAGATGTGTTGAGTATAGGGCTAACGGGAGGACTTTGAATAGTGTGGAGGAGCAGAGGGATCTAGGTGTATGTGTGCATAGATCCCTGAAAGTTGGGAATCAAGTAGATAAGGTTGTTAAGAAGGCATATGGTGTCTTGGCGTTTATTGGTAGGGGGATTGAATTTAGGAGTCGTAGCGTTATGTTGCAACTGTACACAACTCTGGTGCGGCCGCACTTGGAGTACTGTGTGCAGTTCTGGTCCCCACATTACAGGAAGGATGTGGAGGCTTTGGAGAGGGTGCAGAGGAGGTTTACCAGGATGTTGCCTGGTATGGAGGGGAGATCCTATGAGGAGAGGCTGAGGGATTTGGGATTGTTTTCGCTGGAAAGGCGGCGGCTAAGAGGGGATCTTATTGAAACATATAAGATGATTAGAGGTTTAGATAGGGTGGATAGTGATAGCCTTTTTCCTCTGATGGAGAAATCCAGCACGAGGGGGCATGGCTTTAAATTGAGGGGGGGTAGTTATAGAACCGATGTCAGGGGTAGGTTCTTTACCCAGAGGGTGGTGAGGGATTGGAATGCCCTGCCAGCATCAGTTGTAAATGCGCCTAGTTTGGGGGCGTTTAAGAGATCCGTAGATAGGTTCATGGACGAAAAGAAATTGGTTTAGGTTGGAGGGTCACAGTTTTTTTTTTAACTGGTCGGTGCAACATCGTGGGCCGAAGGGCCTGTTCTGCGCTGTAATGTTCTATGTTCTATATACTCTCCACCCTCTCCTGTGGATATATCCTCTCCCAACTCTCCTGTGGATATATACTCTCTACATTCTCCTGTGGATATATACTCTCCACACTCTCCTGTGGATATATACTCTCCACACTCTCCTGTGGATATATACTCTCCACCCTCTCCTGTGGATATATACTCTCCACACTCTCCTGTGGATATATACTCTCCACACTCTCCTGTGGATATATACTCTCCACACTCTCCTGTGGATATATACTCTCTACATTCTCCTGTGGATATATACTCTCCACACTCTCCTGTGGATATATACGCTCCACACTCTCCTGTGGAAATATACTCTCCACAATCTCCTGTGGATATATACTCTCCACACTCTCCTGTGGATATATACTCTCTGTACTCTCTGCACTCTCTTGTATACTCTCTATCACCTCTCCTATGTCTACTGACTCCATACACAAGTTCCCACTACTGTCCTTGACCGGCCCTATCCTCACCCTAATCATTCTTTTATTCCTCACATAAGATTAAAAAGCCTTGGGGTTTTCCTTGATCCGACCCGCCAATGACTTCCCATGCCCCTCCTAGCTCTCCTAAGCCCCTTTTTCAGCTCATTCCTTGCTAACTTGTAACCCTCCATTGAGCCATCTGAACCTTGTTTCCCCATCCCTAGATAAGCTTCCCTCTTCCTTTTTGCGAGAGGTTCCACCTCTTTTGTGAACCATGGTTCCCTCACTCGGCCATTTCCTCCCTGCCTGACAGGGACATACCTATCAAGGACACACAGTATTTGTTGCTTGAAAAAGTTCCACTTTTCATCAGTGCCTTTCCCTGACAGTTTCTGTTCCCATCTTATGCTCCCTAATTCTTGCCTAATCGCGTCATAATTACATCTCCCCCAATTATAAACCTTCCCCTGCGTACGGTCCTATCCCTCTCCATTGCAATAACAAAAGACACCGAATTGTGGTCACTATCTCCAAAGTGCTCTCCCACAACCAAATCCAACACTTGGCCCAGTTCATTTCCCAGTACCAAATCCAATGTGGCCTCACCTCTTGTGGGCCTATCCACATATTGTGTCAGGAAACCCTCCTGCACACACTGCAGAAAAACTGCCCCATCCGAACTATTCGACCTACAAAGGCTCCAATCAATATTTGGAAAGTTAAAGTCCCCCATGACAACTACCCTGTGACCCCCACACATATCCATAATCTGCTTAGCAATTCTTCCCTCCACATCTCTATTACTATTTGGGGGCCTATAGTAAACTCCTAACAACGTGACTGCTCCTTTCCTGTTTCTAACTGCAGCCCATATTACCTCAGTGTGCATATCCCCCTCGAAGTGCCTTTCCGCAGCCGTTAAACTACCCTTGATTAACAATGCTACTCCTCCACCTCTTTTACCAGCTTCCCTACACTTACTGAAACTTCTATACCCCGGAACGTCCAACAACCATTCCTGTCCTTGTTCTACCCATATCTCTGTAATGGCCACAACATCGTAGTCCCAAGTACCAGTCCACGCCCCAAGTTCACCTAGCTTGTTCCGGATGCTCCTTGCATTGAAGTAGACACACTTCAACCCAGCTTCCCGTCGGCTGGTACCCACCCTTGACCTTGATACCTTTCCCAATACCTCACCACCCTCAACACTGACCTCTGGACTGCAACTCCTTTTCCCACTCCCCTGACAAATTAGTTTAAACCCACCTGAAGAGCCGTAACAAATTTCCCTCCTAGGATATTGGTGCCCCTCTGGTTCAGGTGCACCCCGTCCTGTTTGTACAGGTCCCACCTTCCCCACAATGTGTTCCAATTATCCACGTATCTGAAACCCTCCCTCCTACACCATCCCTGCAACCACATGTTTAACTGCACTCTCTCCCTGTTCCTCAACTCGCTATCACGTGGCACCGACAATGTACCAGAGATGACCACATGTTTTGTCTTGGCTCTCAGCTTCCAGCCCAGCTCCAGAAATTCCTGCTTTAAAACCCCGTCCCTTCTCTTACCTATGTCGTTGGTACCGATGTGTACCACGACTTGTGACTGTTCCCCCTCTCCCTTAAGAATCCGGAAAACACGGTCCGAGACGTCACGGACCTTAGCATCCGGTAGGCAACATACCATCCGTGAGTCTCTTTTGCTGCACAGAACCTCCTATCTATCCCTCTAACTAACGAGTCCCCAATAACTATTGCCCTCCCGCTCTCCCCCTTACCCTCCCGAGCCACAGGGACGGACTCAGTGCTGGAGATCCGCTCACTGCGGCTCACCACTGGTATGTCGTCCCCCTCAACTGTATCCAAAGCGGAATACTTGTTGTTAAGGGGAACGACCACAGGGTATCCCTGCACTGACTGCTTCCTCCCAGCCCCTCTCACTGTCAACAATCTATTTTCCTTTCCTGGAGTAACTATATCCATGAAGCTTCTGTCTATGGCCACCTCTGCCTCCCTCATGATCCTAAGTTCATCCAGCTCCAGCTCCAGTTCCCTAACACAGTTTTGGAGGAGCTGCAGATGGGTGCACTTCCCACAGGTGTAATCAGCAGGGACACTGTCGTCGTCCCTCACCTCAAACATAGTGCAAGAGGAACATAGCACTGCCTGCACACCCATCCCCTCTAGATACCTTGCCAATACCACTAGCAGATAGAGTTGCTCCAATGGAACAATGAGCTATTTTCCGCCCCCCTTTTCCTCGGAATCCACACGGACTGAACTTAAGATGTGCAAT
This sequence comes from Mustelus asterias, assembly GCF_964213995.1. Classification (NCBI taxonomy): domain Eukaryota; kingdom Metazoa; phylum Chordata; class Chondrichthyes; order Carcharhiniformes; family Triakidae; genus Mustelus; species Mustelus asterias. Next base: position 139,787,984 of record NC_135808.1, read on the forward strand.
TGAAGAGACAACAAAACAAACTAAACTTACCCCGCCTCACCCTTTCCGCCTGAGCCCTTAGAGCCAAAGCCCTTACAACTCTCACTCTACTCCCTGCTCACTATACTGCCCGTGACAACGCTGCCCGCTCAAAAGTGCGGCCTGCTTTTAAACCCACCAAAAACCTTCCCAGGCCTCTCCTGGGCCTACTTCCGGTTTCGGAAAAAACCTCCGATTTTAAACACAAAAATCACTGAAAAATAAATAAATAAATCAAGTGTAGAAACAAACTCTCTTCCCCTCAGCCTGCTCCTGGGGATATATTCTCTCCTCTCTCTCTGGTGGATGTTGTGTCCCCTTTTTAACAAAAAGCAGCAACTGATGTTTATTTTCAAAATAAGAATGAAAGAAAAAACAGGAATCCCAAGGGTTTGGAATAAAATGTACAAGAAATCTGATTTTCTGATATTTTATTCATATGTTTATTACAACTTAATAATGCATGATGTTATTAAACATTTAGCGCTGCTTATCTCATTCTCTGCCAGTGGGATTATTTAAATTTTGCTAATTTTTATCATTGCATATCATTGGAGGGTTTAAAAGCAGGCCACACTTTTGAGCGGGCAGCGTCGGGAGCGGGCAGGGGAGTGAGCAGGGAGCAGAGTGTGAGCTGTAAGGGCTTTGGCTCACAGGCCTTTGGGAAAAGGGCGAGCAGGGGTGGGTTTCTTTTTTTTTCATTTCTAATTTACTTTTCTCTGTGTACCTTGGTAAAAAGGGTGAAATATGAGTGTGAAGCCAGTGTGTTGTTCCCAGTGAAAGATGCGGGAGGTCCTGGAGGCACCTGGCCTCCCGGACATCCACATCTGTGAGGGGTGTGTCGAGCTGCGGTTCCTGAGGGACCGTGTTAGGGAGCTGGAACTGCAGCTCGAGGATCTTAGGCTGTTAAGAGAGAATGAGGTGGTGATAGACAAGAGCTATCATCAGGTGGTCACACCAGGGCCACGGGAGGAGGCCAAGTGGGTGACAGCCAGGAAGGGTAAAGCTCGGGTGATTGAGAGCACCCCGGTGGATGTGCCCCTACACAAGTACTCCTGCCTGAGTACTGCTGGGGGGGACAGCCCGCCTGGGGGAAGCAGCAGTGGCCGTGTCTCCGGAGTGGAGTCCGGCCCTGTAACTCAGAGGGCTAAGGAAAAGAGGAGGAAGGCAGTGTTAATCGGGGACTCGACAGTCAGGGGGACGGACAGGCGATTTTGTGGAGCCAGGCGGGAGTTTCGCATGGTGGTCTGCCTCCCTGGGGCTGGGATCCAGGATGTCGCTGGGCGAGTCCCTGAAATCCTGAGGTGGGAGGAAGAGGAGCCAGAGGTAGCGGTACATATTGGTACCACTGATGTGGGTAGGAAGGGGGAAGGGGTCATGAAAAGAGAGTATAGGGAATTAGGGAGACAGCTGAGAAGGAGGAAAGCAAAGGTAGTGTGGTGAACCATCGTTGGTTCCCACTAGATAGTACTGAGCCAGGGTCTGGCCAGTACTACAAGTATGTATACATGTTGCTGTTGGGGTTAGGGATGGGTTGTTCTACTTGTTGCTGTTGGGGTTAGGGTTGGGCTGTTACACCTTTGTATTGTAGTGTTGTGGTACATCCCAGTCGGGCTCCGCCTCCTGGGAGAGGTATAAAGGTCTCTGCTCTGTCTGGGACCCCTCAGTCTGGGATCGTGTATGTAATTAGTAGCTGCCTTGTTACAGCAAATAAAAGCCTTTATTTCCTGAGCATCTAGCCTCGTGTGTGATAACGCGCATCAATTTTATTTGCTGTAAATAAACTCTCGTCGAAGAAGAAAAAAAAGAGTATGGAGCAGATACTGAAGCCGGAACGCCTTACACTAGATCCACGTGCGGTGGGCGCCTCTAACACCTTCGACCACTGGTTGAAGTGTTTTGAGGACTACCTGGCAGCCTCCGCAGCGGTCACCACAGATGATGACAGACTCCGGGTCCTCCATGCGAGGGTAAGCGACACCGTCTACCTCGCGATCCGTGCGACCACCGATTACACAAAGGCCCTCGAGCTTCTGAAGAAGCGTTATATTAAACCGCCCAACGAAATACATGCTCGTTACCTCTTAGCCACTCGACGACGGCAGTCCGGCGAAACGATGGAGGAATACGCGAACGGGCTCCTACAGCTCGCCAGGGGCTGTAACTGCAAAGCTGTGTCGGCTGAGCAGAATATGAACGACCTCGCTCGAGGTGCGTTTGTGGCGGGAGTCGGATCGACGTACATCTGACTCAAACTACTGGAGAAAGGTAACCTTGACCTTACCAAGGCAATAGAACTAGCGGAGATGCTGAAGACGGCCTCCAAAAGCCTAGCATTGTATCCTGAAGACCACATGGAGACAACGTGGCAGGAGCAGTCGCCAATCCCTCCTCGTCCCTCGGGTTCGAAATGCTGCGTAATGGCGTGCTCACACTCGGGCCAGACGACGGCAGCAGCTCCGGGCAGCCCGCAGTGTTACTTCTGTGGGGGAGCGAAGCATACTCGGCAATGGTGTCCCGCTAAAGCTGTGTTGTGCTCCGCCTGCGGTAAGAAGGGGCACTATTCGAAAGTGTGCCGATCTAAATCTGCTTCTCGGAACAGCAGTGTGGCCTACGATTCCTCAGAGCCCGGTTCTTCGGCGTCGACATCGTTGAGGGTTTCGTCCACGTGCGAGGCCAGGACGACGCCATTACGGTCGACGGAGTCGGAGATGTGTGACCACCAGGGGTCGCTGAGTTTGGCGCCATCACCCACGTGCGACCTATGGGAGCGGCCATGTTGGTCAGCACCGACCGCGAACGACCAGCAGGGGTCATCCTCGTCAATTTCAGCTGCCTGCAGTGGCGCTCATGAACCAACGGTGGCGTCGATCATCCTGGACCTGTGATGGACATTCAGGTAAATGACCACTTGATTTATTGTCTGTTTGACAGCGGGAGCACTGAGAGCTTTATTCACCCAGACGCTGTGAAGCGGTGTGGACTCCGGATTCAACCTGTCAAACAGACAATCTCTATGGCATCAAGGTCCCGGTCTGTCACCGTGCTAGGGAGTTGCGTGGTAACTTTAACGGTGCAAGGCACAGTTTACGAGCGTTTCAAGCTCCTAGTGTTGCCGCACCTTTGCGCGCCAATACTTCTCGGACTAATCTTCATGGTCCACTTGAGGAGTGTAACCCTACAGTACGGTGGGCAACTCACTTCGCTTTCAGTGGGAGCACAGCAGCCTCCAAATTGCCCAACGCGCCCCGCCTGTAGCCTCTCGACGCTGAAGATCACCACACCCTCCCTGTTCCAGAATCTTGTGCCAGGCTGCAAGCCCATTGCGACTAAGAGTAGGCGTTACAGCGCTGAGGATTGGATCTTCATTCGATCTGAGGTTCAGCGGCTCCTCAAGGAAAGGATCATACAACCCAGCGCTAGTCCGTGGAGAGCACAGGTCGTGGTGGTCAAGAGTGGGAACAAACCCCGGATGGTCATTGACTATAGTCAGACCATTAATAGATACACGCAGCTGGATGCGTATCCCCTCCCGCGCATATCTGACATGGTCAATCAGATTGCGCAGTCCCGGGTGTTCTCCACCATAGACCTCAAGTCTGCCTACCACCAACTCCCCATTCGCCCAGAGGACCGACAATACACGGCTTTTGAGGCGGATGGTCGCTTGTATCACTTTCTCAGGGTTCCCTTTGGTGTCACCAATGGGGTCTCGGTCTTCCAATGTGCTATGGACCGAATGGTGGACCAGAACGGGCTGCGGGCTACCTTCCCGTACCTGGATAACGTCACCATCTGTGGCCATGACCAGCAGGACCACGACACAAATCTCCTGAATTTCCTACGCACTGCATCTCGCCTGAACTTGACCTACAACAGGGAGAAGTGTGTGTTTCGTACCCGCCGTTTAGCCATCCTAGGATATGTGGTGGAAAACGGGGTCATTGGCCCTGATCCAGACCGTATGCGCCCCCTCTCTGAACTTCCCCTGCCCACTAGTGCAAAAGCACTGAGAAGATGCTTAGACTTCTTCTCTTATTATGCACAGTGGGTTCCCAACTACGCGGACAAAGCCCGTCCGCTCATTAAGTCCACGACTTTTCCCCTAACACCAGAGGCCCGATTGGCCTTTGATAAATTAAAAGCCGACATCGCGAAAGCTACGATGCACGCGGTTGATGAGTCCATCCCCTTTCAGGTGGAGAGCGATGCATCTGATTTTGCCCTGGCCGCCACACTTAACCAGGCGGGCAGGCCCGTCGCATTTTTTTCCCGCACCCTCCAAGGCCCCGAAATTCAGCATTCAGTGGTGGAAAAGGAGGCCCAGGCCATTGTGGAGGCCGTCAGTCACTGGCGCCAATACTTGGCGGGAAAATGGTTCACCCTGATCACGGACCAGCGGTCCGTGGCGTTCATGTTTAATAACACGCAGAGGGGCAAGATCAAGAACGACAAGATCTTGCCGTGGAGAATTGAACTCTCCACCTATAACTATGACATCATGAATCGTCCAGGGAAACTCAATGAGCCCTCGGATGCCCTCTCGTGTGGAACATGCGCCAGTATACAGGAGGACCGTTTGCAGGCTCTCCATAATGACCTATGCCATCCTGGGGTCACTCGGCTCTACCACTTTATAAAAGCCCGCAATCTGCCCTACTCGGTGGAGGACGTCAGGTCCATAACAAGAAGCTGTCGGGTATGCGCCGAATGCAAACCGCACTTTTACCGACCTGACCGGGCACAACTAGTCAAGGCCACTCATCCCTTCGAGAGACTGAGTGTCGATTTTAAGGGCCCCCTTCCCTCAACAGATCGGAATGTGTACTTCCTCAACATCATTGACGAGTACTCGAGATTCCCTTTTGTTATTCCCTGCTCTGATACATCAGCTGCCACGGTTATCAAGGCATTCCGTGATCTTTTTACTCTGTTCGGGTACCCCAGCTACATTCACAGCGACAGGGGCTCGTCGTTCATGAGCGATGACTTGAGGCAATACCTGCTCTCATACGGGATTGCCTCTAGTAGAACCACGAGCTACAACCCGAGGGGTAACGGACAGGTGGAACGTGAGAATGCTACAGTCTGGAAGGCTGTCTTACTGGCGTTGAAGTCAAAAAGCCTTCCAGTCTCCCGTTGGCAAGAGGTGCTCCCTGATGCGCTCCATTCCATACGCTCATTCCTGTGTACGGCAACCAACGCTACTCCCCATGAGAGGATGTTTTCATTCCCTCGGAAGTCTTCCTCTGGGACCTCATTACCGTCTTGGTTGACGTACTCAGGACCTGTCCTCCTGCGGCGACATGTAAGGGCCCGCAAGTCCGACCCGTTGGTCGAACAGGTCCATCTCCTCCACGCCAACCCTCAATATGCCTATGTGGCATACCCTGACGGGCGAGAGGACACGGTCTCGATCCGAGACCTGGCGCCAGCAGGGGACGTAGAAACCCCTGTCGCTCCCATACCCCCTGTTACAAACCCCATAACTCTTGTTTCCCCTCCGGACACGGCGCGGGCAGCATCGGGACCATTACTTAACCCTTTTACTCCCGTGTACAGCTTGCCTGAGCCCAGAGGATGGTCGCCACTTCAGGGCGTGTCGGAACTCCATGGATTACCATCACCTCAGGGTCAACCGGCCTGTGAGACTGTGGAGGAACAGTTGGACATCGCCTTGGGGAGAACGCCACTGCGAGTGCCTACTCCGGTGTCATCGCCGGTATTGAGGAGGTCACAACGACGGTGCGGTCCCCCTGACCGTGTGAACTTATAGACTGATGACAAATTATTCTGTTTTTGTACCCCGCCGGCCTTTGTCTTCAAAGGAGGGGTGAATGTGGTGAACCATCGTTGGTTCCCACGAGATAGTACTGAGCCAGGGTCTGGCCAGTTCTACAAGTATGTATATATGTTGCTGTTGGGGTTAGGGATGGGTTGTTCTACTTGTTGCTGTTGGGGTTAGGGTTGGGTTGTTACACCTTTGTATTGTAGTGTTGTGGTACATCCCAGTCGGGCTCCGCCTCCTGGGAGAGGTATAAAGGTCTCTGCTCTGTCTGGGACCCCTCAGTCTGGGATCGTGTATGTAATTAGTAGCTGCCGTGTTACAGCAAATAAAAGCCTTTATTTCCTGAGCATCTAGCCTCGTGTGTGATAACGCACATCAGGTAGTAATCTCAGGATTGCTGCCTGTGCCACGGGAAGGTGAGGACAGGAATGGAGTGAGGTGGAAGATGAATGTGTGGCTGAGGGACTGGTGCAGGGGGCAGGGATTCAGGTTCCTGGACCATTGGGACCTCTTCAGGGGCAGGTGCGACCTGTACACAAAAAACGGGTGGCACTTGAATCCCAGGGGGACCAATATCCTGGCAGGAAGGTTGGCTAAGGCTACTGGGGAGAGTTCAAACTAAATAGGTTGGGGGGAGAGGATCAAAATGAAGTGACTGAGAGTGAGTAAGGTAGCTCGCAAACAGAGAAGGGTTATAGGCAGTGCAAGAGGGTGGATGGACAGGGAATAAAGAAGGGGAGAGCTCAGACCAAAGGGTTGAGATGTGTTAACTTTAATGCCAGGAGTATAGTGAATAAAGGGGATGAGCTCAGAGCGTGGATCGATGCCTCGAAGTGTGATGTGGTGGCCATTACGGAGACTTGGATGTCTCAGGGACAGGACTGGATACTCCAGGTGCCGGGATTCAGATGTTTCAGGAAGGACAGGGAGGGAGGCAAGAGAGGGGGTGGAGTGGCACTGCTGATTAGGGATAGTGTCACAGCTGTCGAGAAGGTGTCTGCTGTGGAGGGATTGTCCACCGAGTCTCTATGGGTGGAAGTCCGGAGTGGAAAGGGGCCGGTCACGTTGCTGGGAGTTTTCTATAGGCCGCCCAATCGTGACAGGGAGGTGGAAGAGCAGATAGAACAGAGAACATAGAACAGTACAGCACAGAACAGGCCTTTTGGCCCACGATGTTGTGCCGAGCTTTATCCGAAACCAAGATCAAGCTATCCCACTCCCTATCATCCTGGTGTGCTCCATGTGCCTATCCAATAACCACTTAAATGTTCCTAAAGTTTCTGACTCCACTATCACTGCAGGCAGTCCATTCCACACCCCAACCACTCTCTGCGTAAAGAACCTACCTCTGATATCCTTCCTGTATCTCCCACCATGAACCCTATAGTTATGCCCCCTTGTAATAGCTCCATCCACCCGAGGAAATAGTCTATGAACGTTCACTCTATCTATCCCCTTCATCATTTTATAAACCTCTATTAAGTCTCCCCTCAGCCTCCTCCGCTCCAGAGAGAACAGCCCTCGCTCCCGCAATCTTTCGTCATAAGACCTACCCTCCAAACCAGGCAGCATCCTGGTAAATCTCCTCTGCACTCTTTCCAGCACTTCCACATCCTTCCTATAGTGAGGTGACCAGAACTGCACACAATATCCAAATGTGGTCTCACCAAGGTCCTGTACAGTTGCAGCATAACCCCACGGCTCTTAAACTCCAACCCCCTGTTAATAAAAGCTAACACACTACAGGCCTTCTTCACAGCTCTATCCACTTGAGTGGCAACCTTTAGAGATCTGTGGATATGAACCCCAAGATCTCTCTGTTCCTCCACAGTCTTCAGAACCCGACCTTTGACCCTGTAATCCACATTTAAATTAGTCCTACCAAAATGACTCACCTCACATTTGTCAGGGTTAAACTCCATTTGCCATTTTTCAGCCCAGCTTTGCATCCTATCTATGTCTCTTTGCAGCCTACAACAGCCCTCCACCTCATCCACTACTCCACCAATCTTGGTGTCATCAGCAAATTTACTGATCCACCCTTCAGCCCCCTCCTCTAAGTCATTAATAAAAATCACAAAGAGCAGAGGACCAAGCACTGATCCCTGCGGCACTCCGCTAGCAACATGCCTCCAATCCGAAAATTTTCCATCGACCACCACCCTCTGTCTTCGATCAGACAGCCAGTTACCTATCCAATCGGCCAACTTTCCCTCTATCCCACACCTCCTCACTTTCATCATAAGCCGACCATGGGGGACCTTATCAAACGCCTTACTAAAATCCATGTATATGACATCAACTGCCCTACCTTCATCAACACACTTAGTTACCTCCTCAAAAAATTCTATCAAATTTGTGAGGCACGACTTGCCCTTCACGAATCCGTGCTGACTGTCCCGGATTAATCCGCATCTTTCTAAATGGTCGTAAATCCCATCTCTAAGGACCTTTTCCATCAATTTACCAACCACCGAAGTAAGACTAACCGGTCTATAATTACCAGGGTCATTTCTATTCCCTTTCTTAAACAGAGGAACAACATTCGTCATTCTCCAGTCCTCTGGCACCATCCCCGTGGACAGTGAGGACCCAAAGATCAAAGCCAAAGGCTCTGCAATCTCATCCCTTGCCTCCCAAGAATCCTAGGATACATTTCATCAGGCCCAGGGGACTTATCGACCTTCAGTTTATTCAAAACTGCCAGGACATCCTCCCTCCGAACATCTATTTCCTCCAGCCTATTAGCCTGTAACACCTTCTCTTCCTCAAAAACATGGCCCCTCTCCTTGGTGAACACTGAAGAAAAGTATTCATTCATCACCTCGCCTATCTCTACTGACTCCATACACAAGTTCCCACTACTGTCCTTGACCGGCCCTAACCTCACCCTGGTCATTCTTTTATTCCTCACATAAGAGTAAAAAGCCTTGGGGTTTTCCTTGGTCCGACCCGCCAAGGACTTCTCGTGTCCCCTCCTAGCTCTCCTAAGCCCCTTTTTCAGCTCATTCCTTGCTAACTTGTAACCCTCAATCGAGCCATCTGAACCTTGTTTCCTCATCCCTACATAGAACATAGAACATTACAGCGCAGAACAGGCCCTTCGGCCCACGATGTTGCACCGACCAGTTAAAAAAAAACTGTGACCCTCCAACCTAAACCAATTTCTTTTCGTCCATGAACCTATCTACGGATCTCTTAAACGCCCCCAAACTAGGCGCATTTACTACTGATGCTGGCAGGGCATTCCAATCCCTCACCACCCTCTGGGTAAAGAACCTACCCCTGACATCGGTTCTATAACTACCCCCCCTCAATTTAAAGCCATGCCCCCTCGTGCTGGATTTCTCCATCAGAGGAAAAAGGCTATCACTATCCACCCTATCTAAACCTCTAATCATCTTATATGTTTCAATAAGATCCCCTCTTAGCCGCCGCCTTTCCAGCGAAAACAATCCCAAATCCCTCAGCCTCTCCTCATAGGATCTCCCCTCCATACCAGGCAACATCCTGGTAAACCTCCTCTGCACCCTCTCCAAAGCCTCCACATCCTTCCTGTAATGTGGGGACCAGAACTGCACACAGTACTCCAAGTGCGGCCGCACCAGAGTTGTGTACAGTTGCAACATAACGCTACGACTCCTAAATTCAATCCCCCTACCAATAAACGCCAAGACACCATATGCCTTCTTAACAACCTTATCTACTTGATTCCCAACTTTCAGGGATCTATGCACACATACACCTAGATCCCTCTGCTCCTCCACACTATTCAAAGTCCTCCCGTTAGCCCTATACTCAACACATCTGTTATTCCTACCAAAGTGAATTACCTCACACTTCTCCGCATTAAACTCCATCCGCCACCTCTCGGCCCAACTTTGCAACCTGTCTAAGTCTTCCTGCAAACTACGACACCCTTCCTCACTGTCTACCACACCACCGACTTTGGTGTCATCAGCAAATTTGCTAATCCACCCAACTATACCCTCATCCAGATCATTAATAAATATTACAAACAGCAGTGGCCCCAAAACAGATCCCTGAGGTACACCACTTGTAACCGCACTCCATGATGAATATTTACTATCAACCACCACCCTCTGTTTCCTATCCGCTAGCCAATTCCTGATCCAATTTCCTAGATCACCCCCAATCCCATACATCTGCATTTTCTGCAGAAGCCTACCATGGTGAACCTTATCAAACGCCTTACTAAAATCCATATATACCACGTCCACTGCCTTGCCCCCATCCACCTCCTTGGTCACTTTCTCAAAAAACTCAATAAGGTTAGTAAGGCACGACCTACCTGCCACAAAACCATGCTGACTATCACCTATCAATTCATTACTCTCCAAATAACTATAAATCCTATCCCTTATAATTTTTTCCAACATCTTGCCGACAACAGAAGTGAGACTCACCGGTCTATAATTCCCGGGGAAGTCTCTGTTCCCCTTCTTAAACAATGGGACAACATTCGCTAACCTCCAATCTTCTGGTACTATACCAGAGGCCAACGACGACCTGAAGATCAGAGCCAGAGGCTCTGCAATCACTTCTCTTGCCTCCCAGAGAATCCTTGGATAAATCCCATCCGGACCAGGGGATTTATCTATTTTCAGACCCTCCAGAATATCCTGCACATCCTCCTTATCAACTGTAATACTGTCTATTCTACTCCCTTGCAACCCAGTGTCCTCCTCAGCTATATTCATGTCCCCTTGCGTGAACACCGAAGAGAAATATTGGTTCAATGCTTCACCAATCTCCTCCGGTTCCACACATAACTTCCCTCTGCCATCTATAACTGGCCCTAAACTTGCCCTAACCAACCTTCTGTTCTTGACATACCTATAGAACGCCTTAGGATTCTCTTTAACCCTATCCGCCAAAGTCTTCTCATGTCCCCTTTTAGCCCTTCTAAGCTCGCTCTTCAACTCCCTCTTAGCCAATCTAAAGCTTTCTAGTGCACTACCCGAGTGCTCACGTCTCATCCGAACATAAGCCTCCTTTTTCTTTTTAACCAACAAAGAAACTTTTTTGGTGCACCACGGTTCCCTAGCCCTACCAATTCCTCCTTGCCTGACAGGGACATACCTATCACAGACTCGCAGTAGCTGCTCCTTGAAAAAACTCCACATGTCGGACGTTCCCAGTCCCTGTAATCTCCTAGTCCAACCTATGTTTCCTAATTCTCTCCTAATAGCCTCATAATTACCCTTCCCCCAGCTAAAACCACTGGCCCGAGGTTCATGCCTATCCCTTTCCATCACTAAGGTGAACGTAACCGAATTGTGGTCACTATCACCAAAATGCACACCAACTTCCAAGTCTAGCACCTGGTCTGGCTCATTTCCCAGCACCAGATCCAATATAGCCTCACCTCTAGTTGGCCTGTCTACATACTGAGTCAAAAAACCTTCCTGCACGCTTTGAACAAAAACTCACCCCTCTAACGAGCTAGAGCTATAACAATTCCAGTCAATATTAGTCAAGTTAAAATCCCCCATAACAATTGCCCTATTACATAAGCTTCCCTCTTCCTTTTCACAAGACATTCCACCTCTTTTGTGAACCACGGTTCCCTCACTCGGCCATTTCCTCCCTGCCTGACAGGGACATACCTATCAAGGACACCCAGTATTTGTTCCTTGAAAAAGTTCCACTTTTCATCAGTGCCTTTCCCTGACAGTTTCTGTTCCCAACTTTTGCCCCCTAATTCTTGCCTAATCGCATCATAATTACCTCTCCCCCAATTGTAAACCTTGCCCTGCCGTACGGCCCTATCCCTCTCCATTGCAATAACAAAAGACACCGAATTGTGGTCACTATCTCCAAAGTGCTCTCCCACAACCAAATCTAACACTTGGCCCGGTTCATTTCCCAGTACCAAATCCAATGTGGCCTCACCTCTTGTCGGCCTATCCACATATTGTGTCAGGAAACCCTCCTGCATACACTGCACAAAAACTGCCCCATCCGAACTATTTCACCTATAAAGGTTTCAATCAATATTTGGAAAGTTAAAGTCCCCCATGACAACTACCCTGTGACCCCCACACATATCCATAATAGGGAAACAGATCCTGGAGAGTTGCAATAATAGCAGAGTTGTTGTGATGGGAGACTATAATTTCCCAAACAAAGATTGGAATATCCCGAGGGCAAGAGGATTGGATGGGGAGGAGTTCGTTAGGTGTGTTCAGGAGGGTTTCCTGACACAGCATGTGGACAAGCCTACAAGAAGAGAGGCTGTACTTGATCTGATACTGACCAATGAACCTGGACAGGTGTCAGGTCTCTCAGAGGGAGAGCGTCTTGGGGATAGCGATCATAGCTCTATCTCCTTTAGGCTTGCATTGGAAAAAGAGAGGATCAGGCAAGCTGGGAAAGTGTTTATATGGAGTAAAGGGAAATATGAAGACATTAGACAGCAAATTAGAGGAGTAAATTGGAAGGAGGTATTCTCGGGGAAATGTACTGAAGAGAGGTGGCAGTTTTTCAAGGAATGTCTGCCTAGAGTTCTACAGGACAACGATCCGAGCAGACAGGGAGGAGTTGGTAGGTTAAAGGAACCGTGGTGCACGAAAGCTGTGCGGGACCTCGTCGAGAAGAAAAGGAAAGCGTACAAAAGGCTCAGAGAGCTTGGCAAAGATAGGGATTTAGAAGAGTATACGGCTTGGAGGAAGGGACTAAAGAAGGAAATTAGGAGAGCCAGAAGGGGTCACGAGAAGGCCCTGGCAGGTAGGATTAAGGAGAACCCTAAGGCGTTCTATGAATATGTGAAGAGTAAAAGTATGAGACGTGACGGAATAGGGCCTATAAAAGGTGAAGGCGGGAAAGTCTGTACGGAACCAGTAGAAGGGCGGCACGGTAGCACAGTGGTTAGCACTGCTGCTTCACAGTTCCAGGGTCCCGGGTTCGATTCCCGGCTCGGGTCACTGTCTGTGTGGAGTTTGCACATTCTCCTCGTGTCTGCGTGGGTTTCCTCCGGGTGCTCCGGTTTCCTCCCACAGTCCAAAGATGTGCGGGTTAGGTTGATTGGCCAGGTTAAAAATTGCCCCTTAGAGTCCTGGGATGCGTAGGTTAGAGGGATTAGTGGGTAAATATGTGGGGATAGGGCCTGGGTGGGATTGTGGTCGGTGCAGACTCGATGGGCCGAATGGCCTCCTTCTGCACTGTAGGGTTTCTATGATTTCTATGAAATGGCAGAGGTGCTGAATGAGTATTTTGCCTCGGTTTTCACAGAGGAGAAGGACCTGGGTGGATGTACTGCGGGCGTGCGGTGGACTGAAAGTATTGAGTATGTGGACTTTAAGAACGAGGTTGTGCTGGAATCTTTGAATGGCATCAAGTTAGATAAGTCACCGGGTCCGGATGGGATGTACCCCAGGTTACTGTGGGAGGCGAAGGAAGAGATTGCAGAGCCTCTGGCAATGATCTTTGCGTCGTCGATGGAGACGGGAGAGGTGCCGGAGGATTGGAGGATTGCGGATGTGGTTCCTATTTTCAAGAAGGGGAATAGTAATTACCGACCGGTGTGTCTAACCTAAGTGGTTGGTAAACTGATGGAGAAGATCCTGAAGGACAGGATATATGAGCATTTAGAGAGGTTTAGTATGCTCATGAATACTCACAATGGCTTTGTCAATGGCAGATCGTGCCTTACGAGCCTGGTGTAATTCTTCGAAAATGTGACTAAACACATTGACGAAGGGAAGGCGGTAGATGTGGTTTATATGGATTTTAGCAAGGCGTTCGATAAGGTCCCCCATGCAAGGCTTCTAGAAAAAGTGAGAGGGCATGGGATCCAAGGGGCTGCTGCCCGGTGGATCCAGAACTGGCTTGCCCAAAGGAGCATTGCTCCGAAAGCTTATGGTATTTGCTACCAAATAAACCTGTTGGACTTTAACCTGGTGTTGTGAGACTTCTTACTGTGCTTACCCCAGTCCAACGCCGGCATCTCCACATCATTGCCCAAAGGAGGCAGAGAGTGGGTATAGATGGGTCTTTTTCTAAATGGAGGTCGGTCACCAGTGGTGTGCCCCAGGGATCTGTTCTGGGACCTTTGCTGTTTGTCATTTTCATAAATGACCTGGATGAGGAAGCGGAGGGATGGGTTGGTACGTTTGCCGACGACACAAAGGATGGTGGAGTTGTGGATAGTCTGGAAGGATGAGATTGCAGAGCCTTTGGCGCTGATCTTTGGGTCCTCGCTGTCCACGGGGATGGTGCCAGAGGACTGGAGAATGGCGAATGTTGTTCCTCTGTTTAAGAAAGGGAATAGAAATGACCCTGGTAATTATAGACCGGTTAGTCTTACTTCGGTGGTTGGTAAATTGATGGAAAGGGTCCTTAGGGATGGGATTTACGACCATTTAGAAAGATGCGGATTAATCCGAGATAGTCAGCACGGATTCGTGAAGGGCAAGTCGTGCCTCACAAATTTGATAGAATTTTTTGAGGAGGTAACTAAGTGTGTTGATGAAGGTAGGGCAGTTGATGTCATATACATGGATTTTAGTAAGGCGTTTGATAAGGTCCCCCATGGTTGGCTTATGATGAAAGTGAGGAGGTGTGGGATAGAGGGAAAGTTGGCCGATTGGATAGGTAACTGGCTGTCTGACCGAAGACAGAGGGTGGTGGTCGATGGAAAATTTTCGGATTGGAGGCAGGTTGCTAGCGGTGTGCCGCAGGGATCAGTGCTTGGTCCTCTGCTCTTTGTGATTTTTATTAATGACTTAGAGGAGGGGGCTGAAGGGTGGATCAGTAAATTTGCTGATGACACCAAGATTGGTGGAGTAGTGGATGAGGTGGAGGGCTGTTGTAGGCTGCAAAGAGACATAGATAGGATGCAAAGCTGGGCTGAAAAATGGCAAATGGAGTTTAACCCTGATAAATGTGAGGTGATTCATTTTGGTAGGACTAATTTAAATGTGGATTACAGGGTCAAAGGTAGGGTTCTGAAGACTGTGGAGGAACAGAGAGATCTTGGGGTCCATATCCACAGATCTCTAAAGGTTGCCACTCAAGTGGATAGAGCTGTGAAGAAGGCCTATAGTGTGTTAGCTTTTATTAACAGGGGGTTGGAGTTTAAGAGCCGTGGGGTTATGCTGCAACTGTACAGGACCTTGGTGAGACCACATTTGGAATATTGTGTGCAGTTCTGGTCACCTCACTATAAGAAGGATGTGGAAGCGCTGGAAAGAGTGCAGAGGAGATTTACCAGGATGCTGCCTGGTTTGGAGGGTAGGTCATATGAGGAAAGGTTGAGGGAGCTCGGGCTGTTCTCTCTGGAGCGGAGGAGGCTGAGGGGAGACTTAATAGAGGTGTATAAAATGATGAAGGGGATAGATAGAGTGAACGTTCAAAGACTATTTCCTCGGGTGGATGGAGCTATTACAAGGGGGCATAACTATAGGGTTCGTGGTGGGAGATACAGGACGGATATCAGAGGTAGGTTCTTTACGCAGAGAGTGGTTGGGGTGTGGAATGGACTGCCTGCAGTGATAGTGGAGTCAGACACTTTAGAAACATTTAAGCGGTTATTGGATAGGCACATGGAGCACACCAGGATGATAGGGAGTGGGATAGCTTGATCTTGGTTTCAGATAAAGCTCGGCACAACATCGTGGGCCGAAGGGACTGTTCTGTGCTGTACTGTTCTATGTGCTAGATAGGATGCAAGACTGGGCGGACAAGTGGCAGATGGACTTCAACCCAGATAAATGCGTAGTGGTCCATTTTGGCAGGTCAAATGTTATGAAGGAGTACAATATAAAGGGAAAGACTCTTAGTACTGTAGAGGATCAGAAGGACCTTGGGGTCCGGGTCCATAGGACTCTGAAATCAGCCCCGCAGGTGGAGGAGGTGGTTAAGAAGGTGTATGGTGTGCTGGCCTTTATCAATCGAGGGATTGAGTTTAGGAGTCCGGGGATAATGATGCAGCTATATAAGACCCTCGTCAGACCCCACTTGGAGTACTGTGCTCAGTTCTGGTCGCCTCATTACAGGAAGGATGTGGAAAAGATTGAAAGGGTGCAGAGGAGATTTACAAGAATGTTGCCTGGATTGAGTGGCATGCCTTATGAGGATAGGCTGAGGGAGCTCGGTCTTTTCTCCTTGGTGAGACGAAGGATGAGAGGAGACCTAATAGAGGTGAATAAGATGGAGAGAGGCATAGATCGGGTGGACTCTCAGAGGCTTTTTCCCAGGGTGGAAATGTCTGCTACGAGAGGACACAGGTTTAAGGTGCTTGGGGGTAGGTACAGGGGAGATGTTAGGGGTAAGTTTTTCACACAGAGGGTGGTGGGCGAGTGGAATTGGCTGCCGTCAGTGGTGGTGGAGACGAACTCAATAGGGTTTTTTAAGAGACTCCTGGATGAGTACATGGAGCTTAATAGGATGGAGGGTTATAGGTAGGTCTGGAAGGTAGGGATGTGTTCGGCACAACTTGTGGGCCGAAGGGCCTGTTTGTGCTGTAGTTTTTCTATGTTTCTATGTTTCTATAAGCACTTTATTTATTGGCCAACTGTGAAATATTTATACATTCAGGAATGTGAATCCATACTTTTTACATCTGGATCATTTAAGTCTTTATAGCAGGCAATTAAATTGAAAGAATAGCAAATTAAAATGGACTTCACAAATTCATCGTCTGGTAAGAACATAAGAACATAAGAAATAGGAGCAGGAGTAGGCCATCCAGTCCCTCGAGCCTGCCCCGCCATTCAATAAGATCATGGCTGATCTGAAGTGGATCAGTTCCACTTACCCACCTGATCCCTGTAACCCCTAATTCCCTTACCGATCAGGAATCCATCTATCCGTGATTTAAACATATTCAAAGAGGTAGCCTCCACCACTTCAGTGGGCAGAGAATTCCAGAGATTCACCACCCTCTGAGAGAAGAAGTTCCTCCTCAACTCTGTCCTAAACTGCCCCCCCTTTATTTTGAGGCTGTGCCCCCTAGTTCTAGTTTCCTTTCTCAGTGGAAAGAATCTCTCCACTTCTACCCTATCCAGCCCCTTCATTATCTTATATGCCTCTATAAGTTCACCCCTCAGCTTTCTGAACTCCAACGAGTACAAACCTAATCTGCTCAATCTCTCCTCATAATCTACACCCCTCATCTCCGGTATCAACCTGGTGAACCTTCTCTGCACTCCCTCCAAGGCCAATATATCCTTTCGCAAGTAAGGGGACCAAAACTGCACACAGTATTCCAGCTGCGGCCTCACCAATGCCTTGTACAGATGCAGCAAGACTTCTCTGCTTTTATATTCTATCCCCCTCGTGATAAATGCCAACATCCCATTTGCCTTCTTGATCACCTGCTGCACCTGCAGACTGAGTTTTTGCGACTCATGCACAAGGACCCCCAGGTCCCTTTGCACAGCAGCATGTTGTAATTTTTTTCCATTTAAGTACATAGAACATAGAACATAGAACAGTACAGCACAGAACAGGCCCTTCGGCCCACGATGTTGTGCCGACCTTCATCTGAAACCAAGATCAAGCTATCCCACTCCCTACCATCCTGGTGTGCTCCATGTGCCGAGCCAATAACCGCTTAAATGTTCCTAAAGTGTCTGACTCCACTATCACTGCAGGCAGTCCATTCCACACCCCAACCACTCTCTGCGTGAAGAACCTACCTCTGATATCCTTCCTATATCTCCCACCATGAACCCTATAGTTATGCCCCCTCGTAATAGCTCCATCCACCCGAGGAAATAGTCTTTGAACGTTCACTCGATCTATCCCCTTCATCATTTTATAAACCTCTATTAAGTCTCCCCTCAATCTCCTCCGCTCCAGAGAGAACAGCCCCAGCTCCCTCAACCTTTCCTCATAAGACCGACACTCCAAACCAGGCAGCATCCTGGTAAATCTCCTCTGCACTCTTTCCAGCGCTTCCACATCCTTCTTATAGTGAGGTGACCAGAACTGCACGCAATATTCCAAATGCGGTCTCACCAAGGTCCTGTACAGTTGCAGCATAACCCCACGGCTCTTAAACTCCAACCCCCTGTTAATAAAAGCTAACACACTATATGCCTTCTTCACAGCTCTATCCACTTGAGTGGCAACCTTTAGAGATCTGTGGATATGGACCCCAAGATCTCTCTGTTCCTCCACAGTCTTCAGAACCCTACCTTTGACCCTGTAATCCACATTTAAATTAGTCCTACCAAAATGAATCACCTCACATTTATCAGGGTTAAACTCCATTTGCCATTTTTCAGCCCAGCTTTGCATCGTATCTATGTCTCTTTGCAGCCTACAACAGCCCTCCACCTCATCCACTACTCCACCAATCTTGGTGTCATCAGCAAATTTACTGATCCACCCTTCAGCCCCCTCCTCTAAGTCATTAATAAAAATCACAAAGAGCAGAGGACCAAGCACCGATCCCTGCGGCACTCCGCTAGCAACCTGCCTCCAGTCCGAAAATTTTCCATCCACCACCACCCTCTGTCTTCGATCAGACAGCCAGTAACCTATCCAATCGGCCAACTTTCCCTCTATCCCACACCTCCTTACTTTCATCATAAGCCGACCATGGGGGACCTTATCAAACGCCTTACTAAAATCCATGTATATGACATCAACCGCCCTACCTTCATCAACACACCTAGTTACCTCCTCAAAAAATTCTATCAAATTTGTGAGGCACGATTTGCCCTTCACAAATCCGTGCTGACTATCTCGGATTAATCCGCATCTTTCTAAATGGTCGTAAATCCCATCCCTAAGGACCTTTTCCATCAATTTACCAACCACCGAAGTCAGACTAACCGGTCTATAATTACCAGGGTCATTTCTATTCCCTTTCTTAAACAGAGGAACAACATTTGCCACTCTCCAGTCCTCTGGCACCATCCCCGTGGACAGCGAGGACCCAAAGATCAAAGCCAAAGGCTCTGCAATCTCATCCCTCGCCTCCCAAAGAATCCTAGGATACATTTCATCAGGCCCAGGGGACTTATCGACCTTCAGTTTATTCAAAACTGCCAATACATCCTCCCTCCGAACATCTATTTCCTCCAGCCTATTAGCCTGTAACACCTTCTCTTCCTGAAAAACATGGCCCCTCTCCTTGGTGAACACTGAAGAAAAGTATTCATTCATCACCTCGCCTATCTCTACTGATTCCATACACAAGTTCCCACCACTGTCCTTGACCGGCCCTAACCTCACCCTGGTCATTCTTTTATTCCTCACATAAGAGTAAAAAGCCTTGGGGTTTTCCTTGATCCGACCCGCCAAGGACTTCTCATGTCCCCTCCTAGCTCTCCTCAGCCCCTTTTTCAGCTCGTTCCTTGCTAACTTGTAACCCTCAGTCGAGCCATCTGAACCTTGTTTCCTCATCCCTACATAAGCTTCCCTCTTCCTTTTCACAAGACATTCCACCTCTTTTGTGAACCACGGTTCCCTCACTCGGCCATTTCCTCCCTGCCTGACAGGGACATACCTATCAAGGACACCCAGTATTTGTTCCTTGAAAAAGTTCCACTTTTCATCAGTGCCTTTCCCTGACAGTTTCTGTTCCCATCTTATGCCCCCTAATTCTTGCCTAATCGCATCATAATTACCTCTCCCCCAATTGTAAGCCTTGCCCTGCCGTCCGGCCCTATCCCTCTCCATTGCAATAACAAAAGACACCGAATTGTGGTCACTATCTCCAAAGTTCTCTCCCACAACCAAATCTAACACTTGGCCCGGTTCATTTCCCAGTACCAAATCCAATGTGGCCTCACCCCTTGTCGGCCTATCCACATATTGTGTCAGGAAACCCTCCTGCACACACTGCACAAAAAGTGCCCCATCCAAACTATTTGACCTACAAAGGTTCCAATCAATATTTGGAAAGTTAAAGTCCCCCATGACAACTACCCTGTGACCCCCACACGTATCCATAATCTGCTTAGCAATTTCTTCCTCCACATCTCTATTACTATTTGGGGGCCTATAGTAAACTCCTAGCAACGTGACCGCTCCTTTCCTGTTTCTAACTGCAGCCCATATTACCTCAGTGTGCATATCCCCCTCAAACTGCTTTTCCGCAGCCGTTAAACTATCCTTGATTAACAATGCTACTCCTCCACCTCTTTTACCAGCTTCCCTACACTTACTGAAACATCTATACCCCGGAACGTCCAACAACCATTCCTGTCCTTGTTCTACCCACGTCTCCGTAATGGCCACAATATCGTAGTCCCAAGTAGCAATCCACGCCCCAAGTTCATCCACCTTGTTCCGGATGCTCCTTGCATTGAAGTAGACACACTTCAATTTGTAATAATCCAATTTGCTATTATTTCTTCCAAAGTGAATAACCTCGCATTTGCCAACGTTATATTCCATCTGCCAGATCCTCGCCCACTCACTCAGCCTATCCAAATCTCTCTGCAGACCTCCCGCTTCCTCCACGCAATTCACTTTCCCACTTATCTTCGTGTCGTCAGCAAACTTTGTTTCCCTACACTCAGTCCCCTCCTCCAGATCATCTATGTTAATAGTAAACAGTTGAGGCCCCAGTACCGATCCCTGCGGCACGCCACTAGTCACCATCTGCCAACCAGAAAAGCACCCATTTATTCCAACTCTCTGCTTCCTGTTGGATAGCCAATCCCCAATCCACGCTAACACCCTACCCCCAACTCCGTGTGACCCAATTATTCTTCAGCAACCTTTTGTGAGGCACCTTATCGAATGCCTTTTGAAAACCCAAAAACACCGCATCCACCGGTTCCCCTCCGTCAACCGCACTAGTCACATCTTCATAAAAATCCAGTAAGTTCATCAAACACGACTTTCCTCTCATGAATCCATGCTGCGTCTGCTTGATCGAACCATTCTTATCCAGATGGCCTGCTATTTCTTCTTTAATGATGGATTCTAGCATTTTCCCAACTACAGACATTAAGCTAACCGGCCTGTAGTTACCCGCCTTTTGTCTATTTCCTTTTTTAAACAGCGGCGTAACATCAGCCGTTTTCCAATCCGCCGGCACTACCCCAGAATCCAATTAATTTTGATAAATAACCACTAACGCATCCGCTATTACCTCTGACATTTCTTTCAGTACCCTGGGATGCATTCCATCCGGGCCCGGGGACTTGTCCACCTTCAGTCCCGTTAGTCTACCAAGCACTGCCTCTCTAGTAACATTAATTGTATTGAGTACCTCTCCTCCTACCAACACTCGATCGTTAATACTCGGTAAACCATTTGTGTCTTCCACCGTGAAGGCTGACACAAAAAACCGATTTAAAGTCTCAGCCATTTCCTCGTTTTCCATTATTAACTCCCCCCTTTCGTCCTCCAAGGGTCCAACATTCACTCTTGCCACTCTATTCCTTTTTATATATTTGTAAAAACTTTTACTATTATTTTTTATGTTTAGAGCTAGTTTAGTTTCATAATCTATCTTTCCTTTCTTTATCGCTTTCTTCGTCATTCTTTTTAAAGCTTTCCCAATCATCTAAGTCTCCACTATTTTTGGCCACTCTGTATGCATCGGTTTTTAATTTAATACTCTCCTTTATTTCCTTCCTTATCCACGGCTGGGTATCCCTTTTCTTACAGTCCTTCTTAATCACCGGAATATATTTTTGCTGAGTACTGAAAAAGATCTCCTTAAAAATCCTCCATTGTTCCTCAGCTGTCCTACCTACCAGTCTGCTCTCCCAGTCCACCCTCGCCAGTTCAGCCCTCATCCTATCGTACTCCCCTCTGTTCAAGCAGAGGACATTGGTTTGGGACCCTACTTTCTCCCCCTCCATCTGCATCAGAAATTCGACTATATTGTGATCACTCGATCCAAGAGGGTCCTTCACAAGAAGATCCTTAATTCTACCTGTCTCGTTACACATTACCAGATCTAAGATAACTTGGTCCCTCGTAGGTTCTGTAACATACTGTTCAAGGAAACTATCCCGACAGCATTCTAAGAACTCTTCCTCCATCCCACCACGTCCAACTTGCAACAGCCAATCAATATGCAGGTTAAAATCCCCCATGATTATTGCCATTCTGTTTTTGCACGCATCCAAAATTTGTTTGTTTATAGCCCTCCCCACCTCAACATTATTATTTGGGGCCTATAGACCATGCCTACTAGTGTCTTTCTCCCCCTACTATTCCTTATCTCCACCCATAATAGAACCATAGAACCATAGAAAATTACAGCTCAGAAACAGGCCTTTTGGCCCTTCTTGTCTGTGCCGAACCATTTTATGCCTAGTCCCACTGACCTGCACTTGGACCATATCCCTCAACACCCCTCTCATCCATGAACCCGTCCAAGTTTTTCTTAAATGTTAAAAGTGACCCCGCATTTACCACTTTATCCAGCAGCTCATTCCACACTCCCACCACTCTCTGCGTGAAGAAGCACCCCATAATAATCCGTTAAAACTTTTCTCCTTTCACCCTTAGCCCATGCCCTCTGGTTTTTTTCTCCCCTAGCCTCAGCGGAAAAAGCCTGCTTGCATTCACTCCATCTATACCCATCAAAATCTTATACACCTCTATCAAATCTCCCCTCAATCTTCTACGCTCCAGGGAATAGTGCGGCACTCCCTCAGTACTGACTCTCTGACAGTGCCGCACTCCCTCAGTACTGACCATCTGGTGCGGTACTCCCTCAGTACTGACCCTCTGACAGTGGAGCACTCCCTCAGTACTGATCCTCTGACAGTGCAGCACTCCCTCAGTACTGATCCTCTGACAGTGCGGCACTCCCTCAGTACTGAACCTCTGACAGTGCTGCACTCCCTCAGTATTGACAATCTGACAGTGCAGCACTTTCTCAGTACGGACCCTCTGACAGTGCGGCACTCCCTCAGTACTGACCCTCTGACAGTGCAGCACTCCCTCTGTATTGACCATCTGACAGTGCAGCACTCCCTCAGTACTGACTCTGACAGTGCAGCACTCCCTCAGTACTGACCCTCTGACAGTGCAGCACTCCCTCAGTACTGACCCGCTGACAGTGCGGCACTCCCTCAGTACTGACCCTCTGACAGTGCAGCACTCCCTCAGTACTGACCCTCTGACAGTGCAGCACTCCCTCAGTACTGACCCTCTGACAGTGCAGCAGTCCCTCAGTTCTGACCCTCTGACAGTGCCGCACTCCCTCAGTACTGACCCTCTGACAGTGCAGCAGTCCCTCAGTTCTGACCCTCTGACAGTGCAGCACTCCCTCAGTACTGACCCTCTGACAGTGCAGCACTCCCTCAGTACTGACCCTCTGACAGTGCGGCACTCCCTCAGTACTGACTCTCTGACAATGCAGCACTCCCTCAGTACTGACCTTCTGACAGCGCGGGACTCCCTCAGTACTGACCCTCTGACAGTGCTGCACTCCCTCAGTACTGACCCTCTGACAGTGCGGCACTCCCTCAGTACTGACCCTCTGACAGTGCAGCGCTCCCTCAGTACTGACCCTCTGACAGTGCAGCACTCCCTCAGTACTGACCCTCTGACAGTGCCGCACTCTCTCAGTACTGACCTTTGACAGTGCCGCACTGCCTCAGTACTGACCCTCTGACAGTGCAGCACTCCCTCAGTACTGACCCTCTGACAGTGCCGGACTCCCTCAGTACTGACCCTCTGACAGTGCGGAACTCCCTCAGTACTGACCCTCTTGCAGTGCGGAACTCACTCAGTACTGACCCTCTGACAGTGCCGCACTCCCTCAGTACTGACCCTCTGACAGTGCGGCACTCCCTCAGTACTGACCCTCTGACAGTGCGGCACTCCCTCAGTACTGACCCTTTGACAGTGCCGCACTCCCTCAGTACTGACCCTCTGACAGTGCGGCACTCCCTCAATACTGACACTCTGACAGTGCCGCACTCTCTCAGTACTGACCCTCTGACAGTGCGGCACTCCCTCAGTACTGACCCTTTGACAGTGCCGCACTCCCTCAGTACTGACACTCTGACACTGCGGCGCTCCCTCAGTACTGACCCTTTGACAGTGCCGCACTCCCTCAGTACTGACCCTCTGACAGTGCGGCACTCCCTCAGTACTGACCCTCTGACAGTGCGGCACTCCCTCATTCTGACCCTCTGACAGTGTCGCACTCCCTCAGTACTGACCCTCTGACAGTGCAGCATTCCTTCAGTCCTGACCCTCTGACAGTGCGGCAATCGCTCAGGACTGACCCTCTGACAGTGCAGCACTCCCTCAGTTCTGACCGTCCGACAGTGCGGCACTCCCTCAGCACTGACCCTCTGACAGTGCGGCACTCCCTCAGTACAGAGCATCCGACAGTGCAGCACTCCCTCAGGACTGACCCTCTGAGAGTGCAACAGTCCCTCAGGACTGACCCTCTGACAGTGCAGCACTCCCTCAGTACTGATCCTCTGACAGTGCAGCACTCCCTCAGTACTGACCCTCTGACAGTGCAGCACTCCCTCAGTACTGACCCTCTGACAGTGCGGCAATCCGTCAGTACAGACCTTCTGACAGTGCAGCACTCCCTCAGTACTGACCCTCTGACAGTGCCGGACTCCCTCAGTACTGACCCTCTGACAGTGCGGAACTCCCTCAGTACTGACCCTCTGACAATGCGGAACTCCCTCAGTACTGACCCTCTGACAGTGCCGCACTCCCTCAGTATTGACCCTCTGACAGTGACGCACTCCCTCAGTACTGACCCTCTGACAGTGACGCACTCCCTCAGTACTGACCCTCTGACAGTGCAGCATTCCCTCAGTACTGACCCTCTGACAGTGCCGCACTCCCTCAGTATTGACCCGCTGACAGTGCAGATCTCCGTCAGTACTGACCCTCTGGCAGTGCGGTACTCCCTCAGTACTGATCTTCTGAGAGTGCAGCACCCCGTCAGTACTGACCCTCTGACAGTGCAGCACCCCCTCAGTACTGACCCTCTGACAGTGCAGCATTCCCTCAGTACTGACCCTCTGACAGTGCCGCACTCCCTCAGTATTGACCCGCTGACAGTGCAGATCTCCGTCAGTACTGACCCTCTGACAGTCGGCACTCCCTCAATACTGACCCTCCGAGACTGCCGCGCTCCCTCATTACTGACCCTCTGACAGTGCACCACTCCCTCAGTACTGATCCTCTGACAGTGCAGCTCTCCCTCAGTACTGACCCTCTGACAATGCGGCACTCCCTCAGTACTGACCCTCTGACAGTGCGGCACTCCCTCAGTACTGACCCTCTGACAGTGCCGCACTCCCTCAGTGCTGAATCTCTGACAGTGCCGCACTCCCTCAGTACTGACCCTCTGACAGTGCCGCACTCCCTCAGTGCTGAATCTCTGACAGTGCCGCACTCCCTCAGTACTGACCGTCTGACAATGCAGCACTCCCTCAGTACTGACCCTCTGACAGTGCACCACTCCCTCAGCACTGACCCTCTGACGGTGCAGCACTCCCTCAGTACTGACCCTCTAACAGTGCACCACTCCCTCAGTACTGACCCTCTGACAATGCAGCACTCCCTCAGTACTGACCTTCTGACAGTGCAGCACTCCCTCAGTACTGTCCGTCTGACAGTGCGGCACTCCCTCAGTACTGACCCTCTGACAGTGCGGCACTCCCTCAGTATTGACCCTCTGACAGTGCGGCACTCCCTCAGTATTGACCCTCTGACAGTGCCGCACTCCCTCAGCACTGACCCTCTGACGGTGCAGCACTCCCTCAGTACTGACCCTCTAACAGTGCAGCACTCCCTCAGTACTGACCCTCTGACAGTGCAGCACTCCCTCAGTACTGACCCTCTGACAGTGCAGCATTCCCTCAGTACTGACCCTCTGACAGTGCCGCACTCCCTCAGTACTGACCCTCTGACAGTGCGGCACTCCCTCAGTACTGACCCTCTGACAGTGCCGCACTCCCTCAGTACTGACCCTCTGACAGTGCAGCATTCCCTCAGTACTGACCCTCTGACAGTGCAGCACTCCCTCAGTACTGACCCTCTGACAGTGCGGCACTCCCTCAGTACTGACCCTCTGACACTGCAGCATTCCCTCAGTACTGACCCTCTGACAGTGCGGCACTCCCTCAGTATTGACCATCTGACAGTGCAGCACTCCCTCAGTACTGACCCTCTGACAGTGCAGCACTCCCTCAGTACTGACCATCTGACAGTGCAGCCCTCCCTCAGTATTGACCCTCTGACAGTCGGCACTCCCTCAATACTGACCCTCTGACAATGCGGCACTCCCTCAGTACTGACCCTCTGACAGTGCAGCATTACCTCAGTACTGATCCTCTGACAGTGCGCTACTCCCTCATTACTGATCCTCTGAGAGTGCAGCTCTCCCTCAGTACTGAACCTCTGACAGTGCCGCACTCCCTCAATACTGACTCTCTGACCGTGCAGCACTCGCTCAGTACTGACCCTCTGACAGTTCAGCACTCCCTCAGTATTGACCCTCTGACAGTGCGGCACTCCCTCAGTACTGTCCGTCTCACAGTGCACCACTCCCTCAGTACTGACCCTCTGACAATGCAGCACTCCCTCAGTACTGACCCTCTGACAGTGCGGCACTCCCTCAGTACTGACCTTCTGACAGTGCAGCACTCCCTCAGTATTGACCCTCTGACAGTGCCGCACTCCCTCAGTACTGTCCGTCTGACAGTGCACCTCTCCCTCAGCACTGACCCTCTGACGGTGCAGCACTCCCTCAGTACTGACCCTCTGACAGTGCAGCACTCCCTCAGTACTGACCCTCTAACAGTGCAGCACTCCCTCAGTACTTACCCTCTTGCAGGGCGGCACTCCCTCAGTACTGACCCTCTGACAGTGCAGCACTCCCTCAGTACTGACCTTCTAACAGTGCAGCACTCCCTCAGTACTGACACTCTGACAGTGTGGCACTTCCTCAGTACTGACCCTTTGACAGTGCCGCACTCCCTCAGTACTGACTCTCTGACAGTGCGGCACTCCCTCAGTACTGACTCTCTGACAGTGCGGCACTCCCTCAGTCCTGACCCTCTGACAGTGCAGCACTCCCTCAGCACTGACCCTCTGACGGTGCAGCACTCCCTCAGTACTGACCCTCTAACAGTGCAGCACTCCCTCAGTACTGACCCTCTAACAGTGCAGCACTCCCTCAGTACTTACCCTCTTGCAGGGCGGCACTCCCTCAGTACTGACCCTCTGACAGTGCAGCACTCCCTCAGTACTGACCTTCTAACAGTGCAGCACTCCCTCAGTACTGAGACTCTGACAGCGTGGCACTCCCTCAGTACTGACCCTTTGACAGTGCCGCACTCCCTCAGTACTGACACTCTGACAGTGCCGCACTCCCTCAGACAAAAGTGGGGACTTATGCTTGGAGCCCAAAGAGGTAGGGGAGATCCTAAATGAATACTTTGCGTCGGTATTCACTAAGGAGAGGGATGTGTTGACTGGGAGTGTCTCGGAGGGGAGTGTTGAACCGTTGGAGAAAATCTCCATTACAAAGGAGGAAGTGTTAGGTTTGTTAGAGAATATAAAGACTGACAAATCCCCAGGGCCTGATGGAATCTATCCAAGGCTGCTCAGGGAGACGAGAGGTGAAATAGTTGGGCCTCTGACGCAAATCTTTGTCTCGTCACTGGACACAGGTGAGGTCCCAGAGGATTGGAGGATAGCCAATGTGGTCCCGTTATTTAAGAAGGGTAGGAAGGATAACCCGGGTAATTATAGGCCGGTGAGCTTGACGTCCGTGGTGGGGAAGTTGTTGGAGAAGATTCTTAAAGATAGGATGTATGCGCATTTAGAAAGGAATAAACTCATTAACGATAGTCAACATGGTTTTGTGAGAGGGAGGTCATGCCTCACGAACCTGGTGGTGTTTTTTGAAGAAGTGACCAAAATGGTTGACGAAGGAAGGGCCGTGGATGTTGTCTATATGGACTTTAGTAAAGCGTTTGACAAAGTCCCTCATGGTAGGCTAGTGAAAAAGGTTGGATCCCATGGGATAAAGGGGGAGGTGGCTAGATGGGTGGAGAACTGGCTTGGTCATAGAAGACAGAGGGTGGTAGTGGAAGGGTCTTTTTCCGGCTGGAGGCCTGTGACTAGTGGTGTACCGCAGGGCTCTGTATTGGGACCTCTGCTGTTTGTGATTTATATAAATGATCTGGAAGAAGGAGTAACTGGGGTGATCAGTAAGTTTGCGGACGACACAAAACTGGCAGGACTTGCAGATAGTGAGGAACATTGTCAGAGGCTACAGAAGGATATAGATAGGCTGGAAATTTGGGCAAGGAAATGGCAGATGGAGTTCAATCCTGATAAATGCGAAGTGATGCATTTTGGTGGGAATAATGTAGGGAGGAGCTACACGATAAATGGAAGAACCATAAAGGGTGTAGAGACGCAGAGGGACCTGGGTGTGCAAGTCCACAGATCTTTGAAGGTGACGTCACAGGTGGAGAAGGTGGTGAAGAAGGCATATGGCATGCTTGCCTTTATAGGACGGGGCATAGAGTATAAAAGTTGGGGTCTGATGTTGCAGATGTATAGAAAGTTGGTTCGGCCGCATTTGGAATACTGCGTCCAGTTCTGGTCGCCACACTACCAGAAGGACGTGGAGGCTTTGGAGAGAGTACAGAGGAGGTTTACCAGGATGTTGCCTGGTATGGAGGGGCTTGGTTATGAGGAGAGATTGGGGAAACTGGGGTTGTTCTCCTTGGAAAGACGGAGGATGAGGGGAGACTTAATAGAGGTGTATAAAATTATGAAAGGCATAGATAGGGTGAACGGTGGGAAGCTTTTCCCCGGGTCGGTGGTGACGTTCACGAGGGGTCATAGGTTCAAGGTGAAGGGGGGGAGGTTTAACACAGATATCAGAAGGACATATTTCACACAGAGGGTCGTGGGGGCCTGGAATGTGTTGCCGGGCAAGGTGGTGGAGGCGGACACACTGGGAACGTTTAAGACTTATCTAGACAGCTATATGAACGGAGTGGGAATGGAGGGATACAAAAGAGTGATCTAGTTTGGACCAGGGAGCGGCGCGGGCTAATTGTTCCTGGTTTCTCGTTTCAAGGCTTCATTCTCCGATCATCTTGCTGGTGCCAGTACAGAGTGAGACTGCGGATAGTTGGGAACCTGTCTCGGGGGCAGGGGATTCATATGGTGTTCGTGGAAGTGGAAATGACTAGGGTTGGGAAGCATTTTCCGATCGGGGCCATTGTGATCTCCTGGACTCGTTTCGATCGCCTCAGGGGGTCGGAGAGGAATTTCCCAGATTTTTTTTCCCCATATTGGCCCTGGGGTTTTTCACTCTGGGTTTTCGCCTCTCCCTGGAGATCACATGGTCTGGAATGGGGGGGTGGGGGTAAGTTAATAGGTTGTAATGAACAAAGCATCGTAGCTGTGAGGGACAGCTCGGTGGATAGGATATTGGTATGTAGATAGGCTGGAAAATTGGGCGGGGATCCTGGATTCAGGATTCAATCCTGGACCGGGGAGCGGCGCGGGCTTGGAGGGCCGAAGGGCCTGTTCCTGTGCTGTATTGTTCTTTGTTCTTTGTACTGACCCTCTGACAGTGCGGCACTCCCTCAGTCCTGACCCTCTGACAGTGCGGCAGTCCCTCAGTACTGACCCTCTGACAGAGCGGCACTCCCTCAGTCCTGACCCTCTGGCAGTGCGGTACTCCCTCATTACTGATCCTCTGAGAGTGCGGCACTCCCTCAGTACTGACCCTCTGACAATGCAGCACTCCCTCAGCACTGACCCTCTGACAGTGCCGCACTCCCTCAGCACTGACCCTCTGGCAGTGCGGTACTCCCTCATTACTGATCCTCTGAGAGTGCAGCTCTCCCTCAGTACTGACCCTCTGACAGTGCAGCATTCCCTCAGTACTGACCCTCTGACAGTGCAGCACTCCCTCAGTACTGACCCTCTGACCGTGCGGCACTCCCTCCGTACTGACCCTCTGACAGTGCAGCATTCCCTCAGTACTGACCCTCTGACAGTGCAGCACTCCCTCAGTACTGACCCTCTGACCGTGCGGTACTCCCTCAGGACTGACCCTCTGACAGTGCAGCACTCCCTCCGTACTGACCCTCTGACAGTGCCGCACTCCCTCAGTACTGACCCTCTGACAGTGCCGCACTCCCTCAGTACTGACCCTCTGACCGTGCGGTACTCCCTCAGGACTGATCCTCTGAGAGTGCGGCACTCCCTCAGTACTGACCCTCTGACAGTGCAGCACTCCCTCAGTACTGACCATCTGACAGTGCGGCACTCCCTCTGCACTGACCTTCTGACAGTGCGGCACTCCCTCAGTACTGACCCTCTGAAAATGCAGCACTCCCTCAGTACTGACTCTCTGACAGTGACGCACTCCCTCAGTACTGACCCTCTGACAGTGCAGCATTCCCTCAGTACTGACCCTCTGACAGTGCCGCACTCCCTCAGTACTGACCCTCTGACAGTGCGGCACTCCCTCAGTACTGACCCTCTGACAGTGCGGCACTCCCTCAGTACTGACCCTCTGACAGTGCCGCACTCCCTCAGTACTGTCCGTCTGACAGTGCACCACTCCCTCAGCACTGACCCTCTGACGGTGCAGCACTCCCTCAGTACTGACCCTCTAACAATGCAGCACACCCTCAGTACTGACTCTCTGACAGTGCCGCACTCCCTCAGTACTGTCCGTCTGACAATGCAGCACTCCCTCAGTACTGACCCTCTGACAGTGCACCACTCCCTCAGCACTGACCCTCTGACGGTGCAGCACTCCCTCAGTACTGACCCTCTAACAGTGCACCACTCCCTCAGTACTGACCCTCTGACAATGCAGCACTCCCTCAGTACTGACCTTCTGACAGTGCAGCACTCCCTCAGTACAGTCCGTCTGACAGTGCGGCACTCCCTCAGTACTGACCCTCTGACAGTGCGGCACTCCCTCAGTATTGACCCTCTGACAGTGCGGCACTCCCTCAGTATTGACCCTCTGACAGTGCCGCACTCCCTCAGTACTGTCCGTCTGACAGTGCACCACTCCCTCAGCACTGACCCTCTGACGGTGCAGCACTCCCTCAGTACTGACCCTCTAACAGTGCAGCACTCCCTCAGTACTGACCCTCTGACAGTGCAGCACTCCCTCAGTACTGACCCTCTGACAGTGCAGCATTCCCTCAGTACTGACCCTCTGACAGTGCCGCACTCCCTCAGTACTGACCCTCTGACAGTGCGGCACTCCCTCAGTACTGACCCTCTGACAGTGCCGCACTCCCTCAGTACTGACCCTCTGACAGTGCAGCATTCCCTCAGTACTGACCCTCTGACAGTGCAGCACTCCCTCAGTACTGACCCTCTGACAGTGCGGCACTCCCTCAGTACTGACCCTCTGACACTGCAGCATTCCCTCAGTACTGACCCTCTGACAGTGCGGCACTCCCTCAGTATTGACCATCTGACAGTGCAGCACTCCCTCAGTACTGACCCTCTGACAGTGCAGCACTCCCTCAGTACTGACCATCTGACAGTGCGGCACTCCCTCAGCACTGACCTTCTGACAGTGCAGCCCTCCCTCAGTATTGACCCTCTGACAGTCGGCACTCCCTCAATACTGACCCTCTGACAATGCGGCACTCCCTCAGTACTGACCCTCTGACAGTGCAGCATTACCTCAGTACTGATCCTCTGACAGTGCGCTACTCCCTCATTACTGATCCTCTGAGAGTGCAGCTCTCCCTCAGTACTGAACCTCTGACAGTGCCGCACTCCCTCAATACTGACTCTCTGACCGTGCAGCACTCGCTCAGTACTGACCCTCTGACAGTTCAGCACTCCCTCAGTATTGACCCTCTGACAGTGCGGCACTCCCTCAGTACTGTCCGTCTGACAGTGCACCACTCCCTCAGTACTGACCCTCTGACAATGCAGCACTCCCTCAGTACTGACCCTCTGACAGTGCGGCACTCCCTCAGTACTGACCTTCTGACAGTGCAGCACTCCCTCAGTATTGACCCTCTGACAGTGCCGCACTCCCTCAGTACTGTCCGTCTGACAGTGCACCTCTCCCTCAGCACTGACCCTCTGACGGTGCAGCACTCCCTCAGTACTGACCCTCTGACAGTGCAGCACTCCCTCAGTACTGACCCTCTAACAGTGCAGCACTCCCTCAGTACTTACCCTCTTGCAGGGCGGCACTCCCTCAGTACTGACCCTCTGACAGTGCAGCACTCCCTCAGTACTGACCATCTGACAGTGCGGCACTCCCTCTGCACTGACCTTCTGACAGTGCGGCACTCCCTCAGTACTGACCCTCTGAAAATGCAGCACTCCCTCAGTACTGACTCTCTGACAGTGACGCACTCCCTCAGTACTGACCCTCTGACAGTGCAGCATTCCCTCAGTACTGACCCTCTGACAGTGCCGCACTCCCTCAGTACTGACCCTCTGACAGTGCCGCACTCCCTCAGTACTGTCCGTCTGACAATGCAGCACTCCCTCAGTACTGACCCTCTGACAGTGCACCACTCCCTCAGCACTGACCCTCTGACGGTGCAGCACTCCCTCAGTACTGACCCTCTAACAGTGCACCACTCCCTCAGTACTGACCCTCTGACAATGCAGCACTCCCTCAGTACTGACCTTCTGACAGTGCAGCACTCCCTCAGTACTGTCCGTCTGACAGTGCGGCACTCCCTCAGTACTGACCCTCTGACAGTGCGGCACTCCCTCAGTATTGACCCTCTGACAGTGCGGCACTCCCTCAGTATTGACCCTCTGACAGTGCCGCACTCCCTCAGTACTGTCCGTCTGACAGTGCACCACTCCCTCAGCACTGACCCTCTGACGGTGCAGCACTCCCTCAGTACTGACCCTCTAACAGTGCAGCACTCCCTCAGTACTGACCCTCTGACAGTGCAGCACTCCCTCAGTACTGACCCTCTGACAGTGCAGCATTCCCTCAGTACTGACCCTCTGACAGTGCCGCACTCCCTCAGTACTGACCCTCTGACAGTGCGGCACTCCCTCAGTACTGACCCTCTGACAGTGCCGCACTCCCTCAGTACTGACCCTCTGACAGTGCAGCATTCCCTCAGTACTGACCCTCTGACAGTGCAGCACTCCCTCAGTACTGACCCTCTGACAGTGCGGCACTCCCTCAGTACTGACCCTCTGACACTGCAGCATTCCCTCAGTACTGACCCTCTGACAGTGCGGCACTCCCTCAGTATTGACCATCTGACAGTGCAGCACTCCCTCAGTACTGACCCTCTGACAGTGCAGCACTCCCTCAGTACTGACCATCTGACAGTGCGGCACTCCCTCAGCACTGACCTTCTGACAGTGCAGCCCTCCCTCAGTATTGACCCTCTGACAGTCGGCACTCCCTCAATACTGACCCTCTGACAATGCGGCACTCCCTCAGTACTGACCCTCTGACAGTGCAGCATTACCTCAGTACTGATCCTCTGACAGTGCGCTACTCCCTCATTACTGATCCTCTGAGAGTGCAGCTCTCCCTCAGTACTGAACCTCTGACAGTGCCGCACTCCCTCAATACTGACTCTCTGACCGTGCAGCACTCGCTCAGTACTGACCCTCTGACAGTTCAGCACTCCCTCAGTATTGACCCTCTGACAGTGCGGCACTCCCTCAGTACTGTCCGTCTGACAGTGCACCACTCCCTCAGTACTGACCCTCTGACAATGCAGCACTCCCTCAGTACTGACCCTCTGACAGTGCGGCACTCCCTCAGTACTGACCTTCTGACAGTGCAGCACTCCCTCAGTATTGACCCTCTGACAGTGCCGCACTCCCTCAGTACTGTCCGTCTGACAGTGCACCTCTCCCTCAGCACTGACCCTCTGACGGTGCAGCACTCCCTCAGTACTGACCCTCTGACAGTGCAGCACTCCCTCAGTACTGACCCTCTAACAGTGCAGCACTCCCTCAGTACTTACCCTCTTGCAGGGCGGCACTCCCTCAGTACTGACCCTCTGACAGTGCAGCACTCCCTCAGTACTGACCTTCTAACAGTGCAGCACTCCCTCAGTACTGACACTCTGACAGTGTGGCACTTCCTCAGTACTGACCCTTTGACAGTGCCGCACTCCCTCAGTACTGACTCTCTGACAGTGCGGCACTCCCTCAGTACTGACTCTCTGACAGTGCGGCACTCCCTCAGTCCTGACCCTCTGACAGTGCAGCACTCCCTCAGCACTGACCCTCTGACGGTGCAGCACTCCCTCAGTACTGACCCTCTAACAGTGCAGCACTCCCTCAGTACTGACCCTCTAACAGTGCAGCACTCCCTCAGTACTTACCCTCTTGCAGGGCGGCACTCCCTCAGTACTGACCCTCTGACAGTGCAGCACTCCCTCAGTACTGACCTTCTAACAGTGCAGCACTCCCTCAGTACTGAGACTCTGACAGCGTGGCACTCCCTCAGTACTGACCCTTTGACAGTGCCGCACTCCCTCAGTACTGACACTCTGACAGTGCCGCACTCCCTCAGACAAAAGTGGGGACTTATGCTTGGAGCCCAAAGAGGTAGGGGAGATCCTAAATGAATACTTTGCGTCGGTATTCACTAAGGAGAGGGATGTGTTGACTGGGAGTGTCTCGGAGGGGAGTGTTGAACCGTTGGAGAAAATCTCCATTACAAAGGAGGAAGTGTTAGGTTTGTTAGAGAATATAAAGACTGACAAATCCCCAGGGCCTGATGGAATCTATCCAAGGCTGCTCAGGGAGACGAGAGGTGAAATAGTTGGGCCTCTGACGCAAATCTTTGTCTCGTCACTGGACACAGGTGAGGTCCCAGAGGATTGGAGGATAGCCAATGTGGTCCCGTTATTTAAGAAGGGTAGGAAGGATAACCCGGGTAATTATAGGCCGGTGAGCTTGACGTCCGTGGTGGGGAAGTTGTTGGAGAAGATTCTTAAAGATAGGATGTATGCGCATTTAGAAAGGAATAAACTCATTAACGATAGTCAGCATGGTTTTGTGAGAGGGAGGTCATGCCTCACGAACCTGGTGGTGTTTTTTGAAGAAGTGACCAAAATGGTTGACGAAGGAAGGGCCGTGGATGTTGTCTATATGGACTTTAGTAAAGCGTTTGACAAAGTCCCTCATGGTAGGCTAGTGAAAAAGGTTGGATCCCATGGGATAAAGGGGGAGGTGGCTAGATGGGTGGAGAACTGGCTTGGTCATAGAAGACAGAGGGTGGTAGTGGAAGGGTCTTTTTCCGGCTGGAGGCCTGTGACTAGTGGTGTACCGCAGGGCTCTGTATTGGGACCTCTGCTGTTTGTGATTTATATAAATGATCTGGAAGAAGGAGTAACTGGGGTGATCAGTAAGTTTGCGGACGACACAAAACTGGCAGGACTTGCAGATAGTGAGGAACATTGTCAGAGGCTACAGAAGGATATAGATAGGCTGGAAATTTGGGCAAGGAAATGGCAGATGGAGTTCAATCCTGATAAATGCGAAGTGATGCATTTTGGTGGGAATAATGTAGGGAGGAGCTACACGATAAATGGAAGAACCATAAAGGGTGTAGAGACGCAGAGGGACCTGGGTGTGCAAGTCCACAGATCTTTGAAGGTGACGTCACAGGTGGAGAAGGTGGTGAAGAAGGCATATGGCATGCTTGCCTTTATAGGACGGGGCATAGAGTATAAAAGTTGGGGTCTGATGTTGCAGATGTATAGAAAGTTGGTTCGGCCGCATTTGGAATACTGCGTCCAGTTCTGGTCGCCACACTACCAGAAGGACGTGGAGGCTTTGGAGAGAGTACAGAGGAGGTTTACCAGGATGTTGCCTGGTATGGAGGGGCTTGGTTATGAGGAGAGATTGGGGAAACTGGGGTTGTTCTCCTTGGAAAGACGGAGGATGAGGGGAGACTTAATAGAGGTGTATAAAATTATGAAAGGCATAGATAGGGTGAACGGTGGGAAGCTTTTCCCCGGGTCGGTGGTGACGTTCACGAGGGGTCATAGGTTCAAGGTGAAGGGGGGGAGGTTTAACACAGATATCAGAAGGACATATTTCACACAGAGGGTCGTGGGGGCCTGGAATGTGTTGCCGGGCAAGGTGGTGGAGGCGGACACACTGGGAACGTTTAAGACTTATCTAGACAGCTATATGAACGGAGTGGGAATGGAGGGATACAAAAGAGTGATCTAGTTTGGACCAGGGAGCGGCGCGGGCTAATTGTTCCTGGTTTCTCGTTTCAAGGCTTCATTCTCCGATCATCTTGCTGGTGCCAGTACAGAGTGAGACTGCGGATAGTTGGGAACCTGTCTCGGGGGCAGGGGATTCATATGGTGTTCGTGGAAGTGGAAATGACTAGGGTTGGGAAGCATTTTCCGATCGGGGCCATTGTGATCTCCTGGACTCGTTTCGATCGCCTCAGGGGGTCGGAGAGGAATTTCCCAGATTTTTTTTCCCCATATTGGCCCTGGGGTTTTTCACTCTGGGTTTTCGCCTCTCCCTGGAGATCACATGGTCTGGAATGGGGGGGTGGGGGTAAGTTAATAGGTTGTAATGAACAAAGCATCGTAGCTGTGAGGGACAGCTCGGTGGATAGGATATTGGTATGTAGATAGGCTGGAAAATTGGGCGGGGATCCTGGATTCAGGATTCAATCCTGGACCGGGGAGCGGCGCGGGCTTGGAGGGCCGAAGGGCCTGTTCCTGTGCTGTATTGTTCTTTGTTCTTTGTACTGACCCTCTGACAGTGCGGCACTCCCTCAGTCCTGACCCTCTGACAGTGCGGCAGTCCCTCAGTACTGACCCTCTGACAGAGCGGCACTCCCTCAGTCCTGACCCTCTGGCAGTGCGGTACTCCCTCATTACTGATCCTCTGAGAGTGCGGCACTCCCTCAGTACTGACCCTCTGACAATGCAGCACTCCCTCAGCACTGACCCTCTGACAGTGCCGCACTCCCTCAGCACTGACCCTCTGGCAGTGCGGTACTCCCTCATTACTGATCCTCTGAGAGTGCAGCTCTCCCTCAGTACTGACCCTCTGACAGTGCAGCATTCCCTCAGTACTGACCCTCTGACAGTGCAGCACTCCCTCAGTACTGACCCTCTGACCGTGCGGCACTCCCTCCGTACTGACCCTCTGACAGTGCAGCATTCCCTCAGTACTGACCCTCTGACAGTGCAGCACTCCCTCAGTACTGACCCTCTGACCGTGCGGTACTCCCTCAGGACTGACCCTCTGACAGTGCAGCACTCCCTCCGTACTGACCCTCTGACAGTGCCGCACTCCCTCAGTACTGACCCTCTGACAGTGCCGCACTCCCTCAGTACTGACCCTCTGACCGTGCGGTACTCCCTCAGGACTGATCCTCTGAGAGTGCGGCACTCCCTCAGTACTGACCCTCTGACAGTGCAGCACTCCCTCAGTACTGACCATCTGACAGTGCGGCACTCCCTCTGCACTGACCTTCTGACAGTGCGGCACTCCCTCAGTACTGACCCTCTGAAAATGCAGCACTCCCTCAGTACTGACTCTCTGACAGTGACGCACTCCCTCAGTACTGACCCTCTGACAGTGCAGCATTCCCTCAGTACTGACCCTCTGACAGTGCCGCACTCCCTCAGTACTGACCCTCTGACAGTGCGGCACTCCCTCAGTACTGACCCTCTGACAGTGCGGCACTCCCTCAGTACTGACCCTCTGACAGTGACGCACTCCCTCAGTACTGACCCTCTGACAGTTCAGCATTCCCTCAGTACTGACCCTCTGACAGTGCAGCACTCCCTCAGTACTGACCCTCTGACAGTGCAGCACTCCCTCAGTACTGACCCTCTGACAGTGCAGCACTCCCTCAGTACTGACCCTCTGACAGTTCAGCATTCCCTCAGTACTGACCCTCTGACAGTGACGCACTCCCTCAGTACTGACCCTCTGACAGTTCAGCATTCCCTCAGTACTGACCCTCTGACAGTGCCGCACTCCCTCAGTATTGACCCTCTGACAGTGCAGATCTCCGTCAGTACTGACCCTCTGACAGTGCGGCACTCCCTCAGTACTGACCCTCTGACAGTGCCGCACTCCCTCAGTACTGACCCTCTGACAGTGACGCACTCCCTCAGTACTGACCCTCTGACAGTTCAGCATTCCCTCAGTACTGACCCTCTGACAGTGCCGCACTCCCTCAGTATTGACCCTCTGACAGTGCAGATCTCCGTCAGTACTGACCCTCTGACAGTGCGGCACTCCCTCAGTACTGCCCTCTGACAGTGCAGCACCCCGTCAGTACTGACCCTCTGACAGTGCAGCACCCCCTCAGTACTGACCCTCTGACAGTGCAGCATTCCCTCAGTACTGACCCTCTGACAGTGCAGCACTCCCTCAGTACTGACCCTCTGACAGTGCAGCATTCCCTCAGTATTGACCATCTGACAGTGCAGCACTCCCTCAGTACTGACCCTCTGAAAGTGCAGCACTCCCTCAGTACTGACCATCTGACAGTGCGGCACTCCCTCAGCACTGACCTTCTGACAGTGCAGCCCTCCCTCAGTATTGACCCTCTGACAGTCGGCACTCCCTCAATACTGACCATCTGACAATGCGGCACTCCCTCAGCACTGACCCTCTGACGGTGCAGCACTCCCTCAGTACTGACCCTCTGACAGGGCAGCACTCCCTCAGTACTGACCCTCTAACAGTGCAGCACTCCCTCAGTACTGACCCTCTAACAGTGCAGCACTCCCTCAGTACTTACCCTCTTGCAGGGCGGCACTCCCTCAGTACTGACCCTCTGACAGTGCAGCACTCCCTCAGTACTGACCTTCTAACAGTGCAGCACTCCCTCAGTACTGACACTCTGACAGTGTGGCACTCCCTCAGTACTGACCCTTTGACAGTGCCGCACTCCCTCAGTACTGACTCTCTGAGAGTGCGGCACTCCCTCAGTACTGACTCTCTGACAGTGCGGCACTCCCTCAGTCCTGACCCTCTGACAGTGCAGCACTCCCTTAGTACTGACACTCTGACAGTGCCGCACTCCCTCAGTACTGACACTCTGACAGTGCGGCACTCCCTCAGTACTGAACCTCTGACAGTGCAGCAATCCCTCAGTACTGACCCTCTGACAGTGCAGCATTCCCGCCGTACTGACCCTCTGACAGTGCAGCATTCCTTCAGTACTGACCCTCTGACAGTGCGGCAATCCCTCAGGACTGACCCTCTGACAGTGCAGCACTCCTTCAGTTCTGACCATCTGACAGTGCAGCACTCCCTCAGTACTGACCCTCTGACAGTGCAGCACTCCCTCAGTACTGACCCTCTGACAGTGCTGCACTCCCCCATGAACTGACCCTCTGACAGTTCCGCACTCCCTCAGTACTGACCCTCTGACAGTGCAGCATTCCCTCAGTACTGACCCTCTGACAGTGCAGTACTCACTCAGTATTGACCATCTGACAGTGCAGCACTCCCTCAGTACTGACCCTCTGACAGTGCAGCACTCCCTCAGTACTGACAAAGAACAAAGAACAAAGAACAGTACAGCACAGGAAACAGGCCCTTCGGCCCTCCAAGCCTGTGCCGCTCCTTGGTCCAACTAGACCAATCGTTTGTATCCCTCCATTCCCAGGCTGCTCATGTGACTATCCAGGTAAGTCTTAAACAATGTCAGCGTGCCTGCCTCCACCACCCTACTTGGCAGCGCATTCCAGGTCCCCACCACCCTCTGTGTAAAAAACGTCCCTCTGATGTCTGAGTTATACTTCGCCCCTCTCACCTTGAGCCCGTGACCCCTCGTGATCGTCACCTCCGACCTGGGAAAAAGCTTCCCACTGTTCACCCTATCTATACCCTTCATAATCTTGTATACCTCTATTAGATCTCCCCTCATTCTCCGTCTTTCCAAGGAGAACAACCCCAGTCTACCCAATCTCTCCTCATAGCTAAGACCCTCCATACCAGGCAACATCCTGGTAAACCTTCTCTGCACTCTCTCCAATGCCTCCACGTCCTTCTGGTAGTGCGGCGACCAGAACTGGACGCAGTACTCCAAATGTGGCCTAACCAGCGTTCTATACAGCTGCATCATCAGACTCCAGCTTTTATACTCTATACCCCGTCCTATAAAGGCAAGCATACCATATGCCTTCTTCACCACCTTCTCCACCTGTGTTGCCACCTTCAAGGATTTGTGGACTTGCACACCTAGGTCCCTCTGTGTTTCTATACTCCTGATGACTCTGCCATTTATTGTATAACTCCTCCCGACATTATTTCTTCCAAACTGCATCACTTCGCATTTATCCGGATTAAATTCCATCTGCCACCTCTCCGCCCAATTTTCCAGCCTATCTATATCCTGCTGTATTGCCCGACAATGCTCTTCGCTATCCGCAATTCCACCCATCTTCGTGTCATCTGCAAACTTGCTGATTATACCAGTTACACCTTCTTCCAAATCATTTATATATATCACAAATAGCAGAGGTCCCAGGACAGAGCCCTGCGGAACACCACTGGTCACAGACCTCCAGCCGGAAAAAGACCCTTCGACCACTACCCTCTGTCTCCTATGGCCAAGCCAGTTCTCCACCCATCGAGCCACTTCTCCTTGTATCCCATGAGCCTTAACCTTCTTAACCAACCTGCCATGTGGGACTTTGTCAAATGCCTTACTGAAATCCATATAGACGACATCCACGGCCCTTCCTTCATCAACCGTTTTTGTCACTTCCTCAAAAAACTCCACCAAATTTGTAAGGCACGACCTCCCTCTTACAAAACCATGCTGTCTGTCACTAATGAGATTGTTCCGTTTTAAATGCTCATACATCCTGTCTCTAAGAATCCTCTCCAACAACTTCCCTACCACGGACGTCAAGCTCACCGGCCTATAATTTCCTGGGTAATCCCTGCTACCCTTCTTAAACAACGGGACCACATTCGCTATCCTCCAATCCTCAGGGACCTCACCCGTGTCCAAAGAAGCGACAAAGATTTCCGTCAGAGGCCCAGCAATTTCACCTCTCGTCTCCCTGAGCAGTCGAGGATAGATGCCATCAGGCCCTGGGGCTTTGTCAGTTTTAATGTTCCCTCAAAAACCGAACACTTCCTCTCTTGTAATGGAGATTTTCTCTCACGGGTCAACACCTCCCTCCGAGACACTCCCGGTTAACACGCCCCTCTCCTTCGTGAATACCGATGCAAAGTATTCATTTAGGATCTCCCCTGTTCCCTTGTGTTCTAAGCATAATTCCCCTCCTTTGTCCCTGAGAGGTCCGATTTTCTCCCTGACAACTCTTTTGTTCCTAACGTATGAATAGAATGCCTTAGGATTCTCCTTAATCCTGCCTGCCAAGGACATCTCGTGACCTCTTTTTGCCCTTCTAACTCCCCGTTTGAGTTCTTTCCTACTCTCTCTGTATTCCTCCAGAGCTCCATCTGTTTTCAGTTGCATGGACTTAACGTACGCCTCCCTTTTCATTTTAATCAGATCCTCAATTTCCCTGGTTATCCACGGCTCTCGAATCCTACCTTTCCTATCTTTCCTTTTTACAGGCACATGCCTATCCTGCAGCCTTATCAATAGTTCCTTAAAAGACTCCCACATGCCAGACGCGGACTTACCCTCGAACATCCTCTCCCAATCAACATCCACCAATTCTTGCCTAATCCGGCTATAGTCAGCCTTCCCCCAATTTAGCACCCTGCCCGTAGGACAGCACTCATCCTTGTCCATTACTATCCTAAAGTTAACAGAGTTGTGGTCACTATTTGCCACATGTTCCCCGACCGAAACTTTGACGACCTGACCGGGCTCATTTCCCAGAACTAGGTCCAGTATAGCCCCCTCTCTAGTCGGGCTATCTACATACTGTTCCAAAGAACCTTCCAGTCCGCATTTTACAAATTCCTCGCCGTCCGGTCCCCCAGCTCTAAGCACTTTCCAGTCTGTGCCAGGGAAATTAAAGTCCCCCACTACAACAACCCTATGTTTTCTGCACCTAACCAGAATCTCCTGACATATCCTTTCCTCCACTTCCCGTGGGCTGTTGGGTGGTCTGTAGTACACCCCCAGCATAGTGACTGCACCCTTCCTGTTTCTGAGTTCCACCCACAGCGGCTCAGTACATGACCCCTCGAAGTTGTCTACCCTCTGCACCGCGGTAATATGCTCCTTAACTAATATCGCTACTCCCCCACCTTTTTTAGCCCCTCCTCTGTCTCGCCTAAAACACTAATACCCCGGAATATTCAGTTGCCAGTCCTGTCCTTCTTTTAACCAAGTTTCCGTCACCGCAACCACATCCAAATTCCGCACAAGCATTAAGGCCCTAAGTTCGTCTGTTTTACCCGTTACACTCCTCGCAGATGCACTCCAGACCTCCAGGCCCAGTCAGGTCCCCCTCCTCCAGAGTGCTCCTCTTCTTAGCTAGCCTTGCCCTGGCCCCCAACTCGACCCCAGCCTCAGTATTTACTGACCTCCTGTTTTGTTCCCCACCCCCCTGCCACACTCGTTTAAATCCTGCCGAAACACTCTAGCAAAACTCCCAGCCAGGATATTTGCTCCCTTCCAGTTAAGGTGTAACCCATCCTTTCTGTACAGTTGCCATCCTGACTTGAAGATTTCCCAGTTATCTATGAATTTAAAACCCTCCCTCTTGCACCAGTCCTTTAGCCACGCGTTCAACTGTAGAATCTCCCTGTTCCGAGCCTCACTTGCACTCGGCAACGGGAGCAGTCCTGACAGTGCGGCACTCCCTCAGTACTGTCCCTCTGACAGTACTGCACTCCCTCAGTACTGACCCTCTGAGAGTGCAACAGTCCCTCAGTACTGACCCTCTGACAGTTGGCACTCCCGCAGCACTGACCCTCTGACAGTGCAACAGTCCCTAAGTACTGACCCTCCGACACTGCCGCGCTCCCTCAGTACTGCCCCTCTGACAGTGCAGCACTCCCTCAGTACTGACTCTCTGACAGTGCAGCACTCCCTCAGTACTGACTCTCTGACAGTGCGGCACTCCCTCAGTACTGCCCCTCTGACAGTGCCGCACTCCCTCAGTACTGACCCTCTGACACTGCCGCACTCCCTCAGTACTGACCATCTGACAGTGCGGCACTC
Source organism: Mustelus asterias (assembly GCF_964213995.1). Classification (NCBI taxonomy): domain Eukaryota; kingdom Metazoa; phylum Chordata; class Chondrichthyes; order Carcharhiniformes; family Triakidae; genus Mustelus; species Mustelus asterias. Next base: position 139,830,844 of record NC_135808.1, read on the forward strand.
CCTCAGTCCTGACTCTCGGACAGTGCCGCGCTCCCTCAGCACTGACCCGCTGACAGTGCGGCACTCCCTCAGTACTGACCCTCTGACAGTGCAGCACTCCCTCAGTACAGACCCTCTGACAATGCAGCACTCCCTCAGTACTGACCCTCTGAGAGTGCGGCACTCCATCAGGACCCATCCTCTGACAGTGCGGCTCTCCCTCAGTACTGACCCTCTGACAGTGCGGCACTCCCTTAGAACTGACTCTGTGACAGTGCCGCACTCGCTCAGTACTGACCCTCTGGTAGTGCGGTACTCCCTCAGTACTGACCCTCTGACAGTGGAGCACTCACTCAGTACTGATCCTCTGACAGTGCAGCACTCCCTCAGTACTGACCCTCTGACAGTGCACCACTCCCTCAGTACTGACCCTCTGACAGTGCAGCACTCCCTCAGTACTGACCCTCTGACAGTGCAGCACTCCCTCAGTACTGACCATCTGACAGTGCGGCACTCCCTCAGCACTGACCTTCTGACAGGGCGGCACTCCCTCAGTACTGACCCTCTGAAAATGCAGCACTCCCTCAGTACTGACCCTCTGGCAGTGCAGCACTCCCTCAGTACTGACCCTCTGAAAATGCAGCACTCCCTCAGTACTGACCCTCTGACAGTGCAGCACTCCCTCAGTATTGACCCTCTGACAGTGCCGCACTCCCTCAGCACTGACCCTCTGACAGTGCAGCACTCCCTCAGTATTGACCCTCTGACAGTGCGGCACTCCCTCAGAACTGACCATCTGACAGTGCGGCACTCCCTCAGTACTGATCCTCTGACAGTGCGGCTCTCCCTCAGTACTGATCCTCTGACAGTGCGGCACTCCCTTAGAACTGACTCTGAGACAGTGCCGCACTCGCTCAGTACTGACCCTCTGGTAGTGCGGTACTCCCTCAGTACTGACAATTTGACAGTGCTGCACTCCCTCAGTACTGACCCTCTGACAGTGCAGCACTCCCTCAGTACTGACCATCTGACAGTGCGGCACTCCCTCAGCACTGACCTTCTGACAGTGCAGCACTCCCTCAGTACTGACCCTCTGACAGTGCAGCACTCGGTCAGTACTGACCCTCTGACAGTGCAGCATTCCCTCAGTACTGACCCTCTGACACTGCCGCACTCCCTCGGTACTGACCCTCTGACACTGCCGCACTCCCTCGGTACTGACCCTCTGACAGTGCGGCACTCCCTCAGTATTGACCATCTGACAGTGCAGCACTCCCTCAGTATTGACCCTCTGACAGTGCAGCACTCCCTCAGTACTGACCATCTGACAGTGCGGCACTCCCTCAGCACTGACCTTCTGACAGTGCAGCACTCCCTCAGTACTGACCCTCTGACAGTGCAGCACTCGGTCAGTACTGACCCTCTGACAGTGCAGCATTCCCTCAGTACTGACCCTCTGACACTGCCGCACTCCCTCGGTACTGACCCTCTGACACTGCCGCACTCCCTCGGTACTGACCCTCTGACAGTGCAGATCTCCCTCAGAAGTGACCCTCTGACAGTGCCGCACTCCCTCAGTATTGACCATCTGACAGTGCAGCACTCCCCCAGTACTGACCCTCTGACAGTGCAGCACTCCCTCAGTACTGACCATCTGACAGTGCGGCACTCCATCAGCACTGACCCTCTGACAGTGCGGCACTCCCTCAGTACTGACCCTCTGAAAATGCAGCACTCCCTCAGTACTGACTCTCTGACAGTGCGGCACTCCCTCAGTACTGACCCTCTGACAGTGCAGCACTCCCTCAGTACTGACCCTCTGACAATGCAGCACTCCCTCAGTCTTGACCCTCTGACAGTGCAGCTCTCCCTCAGTACTGACCCTCTGACAGGTCAGCAGTCCCTCATTACTGACCATCTGACAGGGCGGCACTCCCTCAGTACTGACCCTCTGACAGTGCAGGACTCCCTTAGTACTGACCCTCTGACAGTGCAGCATTCCCTCAGTACTGACCCTCTGACAGTGCCGCACTCCCTCAGTATTGACCCTCTGACAGTGCAGCTCTCCGTCAGTACTGACCCTCTGACAGTGCAGCACCCCCTCAGTACTGACCCTCTGACAGTGCGGCACTCCCTCATTACTGACCCTCTGACAGTACAGCACTCCCTCAGTATTGACCATCTGACAGTGCAGCACTCCCTCAGTTTTGACCCTCTGACAGTGCAGCACTCCCTCAGTACTGACCCTCTGACAGTGCAGCACTCCCTCAGTACTGACCCTCTGACAGTGCAGCACTCCCTCAGTACTAACCCTCTAACAGTGCAGCATTCCCTCACCACTGACTCTGTGACAGTACAGCACTCCCTCAGTACTGATCCTCTGACCGTGCAGGACTCCCACAGCACTGACCCTCTGACAGTGCGGTACTCCCTCATTACTGACCCTCTGACAGTGTGGCACTCCCTCAGTACTGACCCTCTGACAGTGCCGCACTCCCTCAGTACTGACCCTCTGACAGGGCAGCACTCCCTCAGTACTGACTCTCTGACAGTGCCGCACTCCCTCAGTACTGACCCTCTGACAGTGCCGCACTCGCTCAGTACTGACCCTCTGGTAGTGCGGCTCTCCCTCAGTACTGACAATTTGACAGTGCAGCACTCCCTCAGTATTGACCATCTGACAGTGCAGCACTCCCTCAGTATTGACCCTCTGACAGTGCAGCACTCCCTCAGTACTGACCATCTGACAGTGCGGCACTCCCTCAGCACTGACCTTCTGACAGTGCAGCACTCCCTCAGTACTGACCCTCTGACAGTGCAGCACTCGGTCAGTACTGACCCTCTGACAGTGCAGCATTCCCTCAGTACTGACCCTCTGACACTGCCGCACTCCCTCGGTACTGACCGTCTGACACTGCCGCACGCCCTCGGTACTGACCCTCTGACAGTGCAGATCTCCCTCAGAAGTGACTCTCTGACAGTGCCGCACTCCCTCAGTACTGACCCTCTGACAGTGCAGCACCCCCTCAGTACTGACTCTCTGACAGTGCGGCACTCCCTCAGCACTGACCCTCTGACAGTGCCGCACTCCCTCAGTATTGACCATCTGACAGTGCAGCACTCCCCCAGTACTGACCCTCTGACAGTGCAGCACTCCCTCAGTACTAACCCTCTAACAGTGCAGCATTCCCTCACCACTGACTCTGTGACAGTACAGCACTCCCTCAGTACTGATCCTCTGACCGTGCAGGACTCCCACAGCACTGACCCTCTGACAGTGCGGTACTCCCTCATTACTGACCCTCTGACAGTGTGGCACTCCCTCAGTACTGACCCTCTGACAGTGCCGCACTCCCTCAGTACTGACCCTCTGACAGGGCAGCACTCCCTCAGTACTGACTCTCTGACAGTGCCGCACTCCCTCAGTACTGACCCTCTGACAGTGCCGCACTCGCTCAGTACTGACCCTCTGGTAGTGCGGCTCTCCCTCAGTACTGACAATTTGACAGTGCAGCACTCCCTCAGTATTGACCATCTGACAGTGCAGCACTCCCTCAGTATTGACCCTCTGACAGTGCAGCACTCCCTCAGTACTGACCATCTGACAGTGCGGCACTCCCTCAGCACTGACCTTCTGACAGTGCAGCACTCCCTCAGTACTGACCCTCTGACAGTGCAGCACTCGGTCAGTACTGACCCTCTGACAGTGCAGCATTCCCTCAGTACTGACCCTCTGACACTGCCGCACTCCCTCGGTACTGACCGTCTGACACTGCCGCACGCCCTCGGTACTGACCCTCTGACAGTGCAGATCTCCCTCAGAAGTGACTCTCTGACAGTGCCGCACTCCCTCAGTACTGACCCTCTGACAGTGCAGCACCCCCTCAGTACTGACTCTCTGACAGTGCGGCACTCCCTCAGCACTGACCCTCTGACAGTGCCGCACTCCCTCAGTATTGACCATCTGACAGTGCAGCACTCCCCCAGTACTGACCCTCTGACAGTGCAGCACTCCCTCAGTACTGACCATCTGACAGTGCGGCACTCCATCAGCACTGACCCTCTGACAGTGCGGCACTCCCTCAGTACTGACCCTCTGACAGTGCCGCACTCGCTCAGTACTGACCCTCTGGTAGTGCGGCTCTCCCTCAGTACTGACAATTTGACAGTGCAGCACTCCCTCAGTATTGACCATCTGACAGTGCAGCACTCCCTCAGTATTGACCCTCTGACAGTGCAGCACTCCCTCAGTACTGACCATCTGACAGTGCGGCACTCCCTCAGCACTGACCTTCTGACAGTGCAGCACTCCCTCAGTACTGACCCTCTGACAGTGCAGCACTCGGTCAGTACTGACCCTCTGACAGTGCAGCATTCCCTCAGTACTGACCCTCTGACACTGCCGCACTCCCTCGGTACTGACCGTCTGACACTGCCGCACGCCCTCGGTACTGACCCTCTGACAGTGCAGATCTCCCTCAGAAGTGACTCTCTGACAGTGCCGCACTCCCTCAGTACTGACCCTCTGACAGTGCAGCACCCCCTCAGTACTGACTCTCTGACAGTGCGGCACTCCCTCAGCACTGACCCTCTGACAGTGCCGCACTCCCTCAGTATTGACCATCTGACAGTGCAGCACTCCCCCAGTACTGACCCTCTGACAGTGCGGCACTCCCTCAGTACTGACCCTCTGAAAATGCAGCACTCCCTCAGTACTGACTCTCTGACAGTGCGGCACTCCCTCAGTACTGACCCTCTGACAGTGCAGCACTCCCTCAGTACTGACCCTCTGACAATGCAGCACTCCCTCAGTCTTGACCCTCTGACAGTGCAGCTCTCCCTCAGTACTGACCCTCTGACAGGTCAGCAGTCCCTCATTACTGACCATCTGACAGGGCGGCACTCCCTCAGTACTGACCCTCTGACAGTGCAGCACTCCCTTAGTACTGACCCTCTGACAGTGCAGCATTCCCTCAGTACTGACCCTCTGACAGTGCCGCACTCCCTCAGTATTGACCCTCTGACAGTGCAGCTCTCCGTCAGTACTGACCCTCTGACAGTGCAGCACCCCCTCAGTACTGACCCTCTGACAGTGCGGCACTCCCTCAGTACTGACCCTCTGAAAATGCAGCACTCCCTCAGTACTGACTCTCTGACAGTGCGGCACTCCCTCAGTACTGACCCTCTGACAGTGCAGCACTCCCTCAGTACTGACCCTCTGACAATGCAGCACTCCCTCAGTCTTGACCCTCTGACAGTGCAGCTCTCCCTCAGTACTGACCCTCTGACAGGTCAGCAGTCCCTCATTACTGACCATCTGACAGGGCGGCACTCCCTCAGTACTGACCCTCTGACAGTGCAGCACTCCCTTAGTACTGACCCTCTGACAGTGCAGCATTCCCTCAGTACTGACCCTCTGACAGTGCCGCACTCCCTCAGTATTGACCCTCTGACAGTGCAGCTCTCCGTCAGTACTGACCCTCTGACAGTGCAGCACCCCCTCAGTACTGACCCTCTGACAGTGCGGCACTCCCTCATTACTGACCCTCTGACAGTACAGCACTCCCTCAGTATTGACCATCTGACAGTGCAGCACTCCCTCAGTTTTGACCCTCTGACAGTGCAGCTCTCCCTCAGTACTGACCCTCTAACAGTGCAGCACTCCCTCAGTACTAACCCTCTAACAGTGCAGCATTCCCTCACCACTGACTCTGTGACAGTACAGCACTCCCTCAGTACTGATCCTCTGACCGTGCAGGACTCCCACAGCACTGACCCTCTGACAGTGCGGTACTCCCTCATTACTGACCCTCTGACAGTGTGGCACTCCCTCAGTACTGACCCTCTGACAGTGCCGCACTCCCTCAGTACTGACCCTCTGACAGGGCAGCACTCCCTCAGTACTGACTCTCTGACAGTGCCGCACTCCCTCAGTACTGACCCTCTGACAGTGCAGCACTCCCTCAGTACTGACCCTCTGACAGTGCGGCTCTCCCTCAGTACTGACCCTCTGACAGTGTGGCACTCCCTCAGTACTGACCCTCTGACAGTGCAGCACTCCCTCAGTACTGACCCTCTGACAGGGCAGCACTCCCTCAGTACTGACTCTCTGACAGTGCCGCACTCCCTCAGTACTGACCCTCTGACAATGCAGCACTCCTTCAGTACTGACCGTCTGACAGTGCACCACCCCCTCAGTACTGACCCTCTGACAATGCAGCACTCCCTCAGTACTGACCCTCTGACAGTGCCGCACTCCCTCAGTACTGACCCTCTGACAGTGCAGCACTCCCTCAGTACTGACCCTCTGACAGTGCAGCACTCCCTCAGTACTGACCCTCTGACAGTGTGGTACTCTGTAGGCTGGAGGAAATTGATGTTCGGAGGGAGGATGTCTTGGCAGTTTTGAATAAACTGAAGGTCGATAAGTCCCCTGGGCCTGATGAAATGTATCCTAGGATTCTGTGGGAGGCAAGGGATGAGATTGCAGAGCCTTTGCCGTTGATCTTTGGGTCCTCACTGTCCACGGGGATGGTGCCAGAGGACTGGAGAATGGCGAATGTTGTTCCTCTGTTTAAGAAAGGGAATAGAAATGACCCTGGTAATTATAGACCGGTTAGTCTTACTTCGGTGGTTGGTAAATTGATGGAAAGGGTCCTTAGGGATGGGATTTACGACCATTTAGAAAGATGCGGATTAATCCGAGATAGTCAGCACGGATTCGTGAAGGGCAAGTCGTGCCTCACAAATTTGATAGAATTTTTTGAGGAGGTAACTAAGTGTGTTGATGAAGGTAGGGCAGTTGATGTCATATACATGGATTTTAGTAAGGCGTTTGATAAGGTCCCCCATGGTCGGCTTATGATGAAAGTGAGGAGGTTTGGGATAGAGGGAAAGTTGGCCGATTGGATAGGTAACTGGCTGTCTGACGAAGACAGAGGGTGGTGGTCGATGGAAAATTTTCGGATTGGAGGCAGGTTGCTAGCGGTGTGCCGCAGGGATCAGTGCTTGGTCCTCTGCTATTTGTGATTTTTATTAATGACTTAGAGGAGGGGGCTGAAGGGTGGATCAGTAAATTTGCTGATGACACCAAGATTGGTGGAGTAGTGGATGAGGTGGAGGGCTGTTGTAGGCTGCAAAGAGATATAGATAGGATGCAAAGCTGGGCTGAAAGATGGCAAATGGAGTTTAACCCTGATAAATGTGAGGTGATTCATTTTGGTAGGACAAATTTAAATGTGGATTACAGGGTCAAAGGTAGGGTTCTGAAGACTGTGGAGGAACAGAGAGATCTTGGGGTCCATATCCACAGATCTCTAAAGGTTGCCACTCAAGTGGATAGAGCTGTGAAGAAGGCCTATAGTGTGTTAGCTTTTATTAACAGGGGGTTGGAGTTTAAGAGCCGTGGGGTTATGCTGCAACTGTACAGGACCTTGGTGAGACCACATTTGGAATATTGTGTGCAGTTCTGGTCACCTCACTATAAGAAGGATGTGGAAGCGCTGGAAAGAGTGCAGAGGAGATTTACCAGGATGCTGCCTGGTTTGGAGGGTAGGTCATATGAGGAAAGGTTGAGGGAGCTAGGGCTGTTCTCTCTGGAGCGGAGGAGGCTGAGGGGAGACTTAATAGAGGTTTATAAAATGATGAAGGGGATAGATAGAGTGAACGTTCAAAGACTATTTCCTCGGGTGGATGGAGCTATTACAAGCGGGCATAACTATAGGGTTCGTGGTGGGAGATACAGGACGGATATCAGAGGTAGGTTCTTTACGCAGAGAGTGGTTGGGGTGTGGAATGGACTGCCTGCAGTGATAGTGGAGTCAGACACTTTAGGAACATTTAAGCGGTTATTGGATAGGCACATGGAGCACACCAGGATGATAGGGAGTGGGATAGCTTGATCTTGGTTTCAGATAAAGCTCGGCACAACATCGTGGGCCGAAGGGCCTGTTCTGTGCTGTACTGTTCTATGTTCTATGTTCTATGTTCTACTCCCTCAGGACTGACCCTCTGACAGTGCCGCACTCCGTCAGCTCTGACCCTCTGATCGTGCAGCCCTCCCTCAGCACTGACCCTCTGACAGTGCAGCACCCCCTCAGTACTGACCCTCTGACAGTGTCGCACTCCCTCAGTACTGACCCTCTGACAGTGCCGCAATCCCTCAGTACTGACCCTCTGACAGTGCAGCACTCCCTCAGGACTGACCCTCTGAAAGTGCGGCACTCCCTCAGTACTGACCCTCTGACAGTGCGGCACTCCCTCAGGACTGATCCTCTGCGAGTGCAGCACTCCCTCAGTACTGAACCTCTGACAGTGCAGCAAACCCTCAGTACTGACCCTCTGACAGTGCCGCATTACCTCATTACTGACCCTCTGACAGTAAAGCACTCCCTCAGCACTGACCCTCTGACAGTGCAGCACTCCCTCAGTATTGACCCTCTGACAGTGCCGCACTCCCTCAGTACTGACCCTCTGACAGTGCGGCACTCCCTCAGAACTGACCATCTGACAGTGCCGCACTCCCTCAGTACTGACCCTCTGACAGTGCCGCAATCCCTCAGTACTGACCCTCTGACAGTGCAGCACTCCCTCAGGACTGACCCTCTGAAAGTGCGGCACTCCCTCAGTACTGACCCTCTGACAGTGCGGCACTCCCTCAGGACTGATCCTCTGCGAGTGCAGCACTCCCTCAGTACTGAACCTCTGACAGTGCAGCAAACCCTCAGTACTGACCCTCTGACAGTGCCGCACTACCTCATTACTGACCCTCTGACAGTAAAGCACTCCCTCAGTATTGACCATCTGACAGTGCAGCACTCCCTCAGTACTGACCCTCTGACAATGCAGCACTCCCTCAGTACTGACCCTCTGACAGTGCAGCACTCCCTCAGTCTTGACCCGCTGACAGTGCAGCACTCCCTCAGTACTGATCCTCTGACAGTGCAGCACTCCCTCAGTACTGACCCTCTGACAGTGCAGCACTCCCTCAGTACTGACCCTCTGACAATGCAGCACGCCCTCAGTACTGACTCTCTGATCGTGCAGCCCTCCCTCAGTACTGCCCCTCTGACAGTGCAGCACTCCCTCAGTACTGTCCCTCTGACAGTACTGCACTCCCTCAGTACTGACCCTCTGACAGTGCAGCACCCCCTCAGTACTGACCCTCTGACAGTGCGGCACTCCCTCAGTACTGACCCTCTGACAGTGCAGCACCCCCTCAGTACTGACCCTCTGACAGTGCGGCACTCCCTCAGTACTGACCCTCTGACAGTGCAGCACTCCCTCAGTACTGACCCTCTGACAGTGCGGCACTCCCTCAGTACTGACCCTCTGACAGTGCGGCACTCCCTCAGTACTGACCCTCTGACAGTGCAGCACTCCCTCAGTACTGACCCTCTGATCGTGCAGCCCTCCCTCAGTACCGTCCCTCTGACAGTACTGCACTCCCTCAGTACTGACCCTCAGACAGTGCGGCACTCCCTCAGTACTGACCCTCTGAGAGTGCAACAGTCCCTCAGTACTGACCCTCTGACAGTGCAGCACTCCCTCAGTACTGACCCTCCAACACTGCCGCACTCCCTCATTAATGACCCTCTGACAGTGCGGCACTCCCTCAGTACTGAGCCTCTGACAGTGCCGCACTCCCTCAGTACTGACTCTCTGACAGTGCAGCACTCCCTCAGTACTGACCCTCTGATTGTGCCGCATTCCCTCAGTACTGACTCTCTGACAGTGCAGCACTCCCTCAGTACTGACTCTCTGACAGTGCAGCACTCCCTCAGTACTGACCCTCTGACTGTGCCGCACTCCCTCAGTACTGACCCTCTGACAGTGCAGCATTCCCTCAGTACTGACCCTCTGACAGTGCGGCACTCCCTCAGTACTGACCCTCTGACAGTGCAGCACTCCCTCAGTACTGACCCTCTGACTGTGCTGCACTCCCTCAGTACTGACCCTCTGACTGTGCCGCACTCCCTCAGTACTGACCCTCTGACAGTGCAGCATTCCCTCAGTACTGACCCTCTGACAGTGCGGCACTCCCTCAGTACTGACCCTCTGACAGTGCGGCACTCCCTCAGTACTGACTCTCTGACAGTGCGGCACTCCCTCAGCACTGACCCTCTGACAGTGCGGCACTCCCTCAGTACTGACTCTCTGACTGTGCCGCGCTCCCTCAGTGCTGACCCTCTGACAGTGCAGCACTCCCTCCGTACTGACCCTCTGACAGTGACGCACTCCCTCAGCACTGACCCTCTGACAGTGCGGCACTCCCTCAGTACTGACCCTCTGACAGTGCGGCACTCCCTCAGTACTGACTCTCTGACAGTGCGGCACTCCCTCAGGACTGACCCTCTGACAGTGGAGCACTCTCTCAGTACTGACCCTCTGACAGTGTGGTACTCCCTCAGGACTGATCCTCTGACAGTGCAGCACTCCCTCAGTACTGACCCTCTGACAGTGCCGCACTCCCTCAGTACTGACTCTCTGACAGTGCAGCACTCCCTCAGTACTGACCATCTGACAGTGCGGCACTCCGTTAGCACTGACCCTCTGACAGTGCGGCACTCCCTCAGTACTGACCCTCTGAAAATGCAGCACTCCCTCAGTACTGACTCTCTGACAGTGCAGCAGTCCCTCAGGACTGATCCTCTGAGAGTGCAGCACTCCCTCAGTGCTGACCCTCTGACAGTGCGGCACTCCCTCAGTACTGAACCTCTGACAGTGCAGCACCCCCTCAGTACTGACCCTCTGACAGTGCCGCACTACCTCATTACTGACCTTCTGACAGTAAAGCACTCCCTCAGTATTGACCATCTGACAGTGCAGCACTCCCTGAGTACTGACCCTCTGACAATGCAGCACTCCCTCAGTACTGACCCTCTGACAGTGCAGCACTCCCTCAGTACTGACCCTCTGACAGTGCAGCACTCCCTCAGTACTGACCCTCTGACAGTGCAGCACTCCCTCAGTACTGACCCTCTGACAGTGCAGCACTCCCTCAGTACTGACCCTCTGACAATACACCACTCCCTCAGTCTTGACCCTCTGACAGTGCAGCTCTCCCTCAATACTGACCCTCTGACACGTCAGCAGTCCCTTCGTACTGACCATCTGACAGGGCGGCATTCCCTCAGTACTGACCCTCTGACAGTGCCGCACTCCCTCAGTATTGACCCTCTGACAGTGCAGCTCTCCGTCAGTACTGACCCTCTGGCAGTGCGGTACTCCCTCAGTACTGATCTTCTGAGAGTGCAGCACTCCCTCAGTACTGACCCTCTGACAGTGCAGCACCCCCTCAGTACTGACCCTCTGACAGTGCGGCACTCCCTCATTACTGACCCTCTGACAGTACAGCACTCCCTCAGTATTGACCATCTGACAGTGCAGCACTCCCTCAGTTTTGACCCTCTGACAGTGCAGCTCTCCCTCAGTACTGACCCTCTGACAGGGCAGCACTCCCTCAGTACTGACCAGCTGACAGGGCGGCACTCCCACAGCACTGACCCTCTGACAGTGCGGCACTCCCTCAGCACTGACCCTCTGGCAGTGCGGTACTCCCTCATTACTGATCCTCTGAGAGTGCAGCTCTCCCTCAGTACTGACCCTCTGACAGTGCCGCACTCCCTCAGTATGACCCTCTGACAGTGCCGCACTCCCTCAGTATGACCCTCTGACAATGCAGCACTCCCTCAGTACTGACCGTCTGACAGTGCACCACCCCCTCAGTACTGACCCTCTGACAATGCAGCACTCCCTCAGTACTGACCCTCTGACAGTGCCGCACTCCCTCAGTACTGACCCTCTGACAGTGGAGCACTCCCTCAGTACTGACCCGCTGACAGTGCGGCACTCCCTCAGTACTGACCCTCTGACAGTGTGGTACTCCCTCAGGACTGACCCTCTGACAGTGCGGCACTCCGTCAGCACTGACCCTCTGATCGTGCCGCACTCCCTCAGCACTGACCCTCTGACAGTGCAGCACCCCCTCAGTACTGACCCTCTGACAGTGCCGCACTCCCTCAGTACTGACCCTCTGACAGTGCAGCACTCCCTCAGTACTGACCCTCTGACAGTGCAGCACTCCCTCAGTACTGTCCCTCCGACAGTACTGCACTCCCTCAGTACTGACCCTCTGAGAGTGCAACAGTCCTTCAGTACTGACCCTCTGACAGTGCAGCACTCCCTCAGTACTGACCCTCTGAGAGTGCAACAGTCCTTCAGTACTGATCCTCTGACAGTGCGGCACTCCCTCAGTATTGACCCTCTGACAGTGCAGCTCTCCGTCAGTACTGACTCTCTGACAGTGCGGCACTCCCTCATTACTGACCCTCTGACAGTACAGCACTCCCTCAGTTTTGACCCTCTGACAGTGCAGCTCTCCCTCAGTACTGACCCTCTGACAGGGCAGCAGTCCCTCAGAACTGACCATCTGACAGTGCGGCACTCCCTCAGCACTGACCCTCTGGCAGTGCGGTACTCCCTCATTACTGATCCTCTGAGAGTGCAGCTCTCCCTCAGTACTGACCCTCTGACAGTGCCGCACTCCCTCAGCACTGACTCTCTGACAATGCAGCACTCCCTCAGTACTGACCGTCTGACAGTGCAGCACCCCCTCAGTACTGACCCTCTGACAATGCAGCACTCCCTCAGCACTGACCCTCTGACAGTGCCGCACTCCCTCAGTACTGACCCTCTGACTGTGCCGCACTCCCTCAGTACTGACCCTCTGACAGTGCAGCACTCCCTCAGTACTGACCCTCTGACAGTGCGGTACTCCCTCAGGACTGATCCTCTGAGAGTGCAGCACTCCCTCAGTACTGACTCTCTGACAGTGCAGCACTCCCTCAGTACTGACCCTCTGACAGTGCGGCACTCCCTCAGTACTGACTCTCTGACAGTGCGGCACTCCCTCAGCACTGACCCTCTGACAGTGCGGCACTCCCTCAGTACTGACTCTCTGACTGTGCCGCGCTCCCTCAGTGCTGACCCTCTGACAGTGCAGCACTCCCTCCGTACTGACCCTCTGACAGTGACGCACTCCCTCAGCACTGACCCTCTGACAGTGCAACAGTCCCTCAGTACTGACTCTCTGACAGTGCGGCACTCCCTCAGGACTGACCCTCTGACAGTGGAGCACTCTCTCAGTACTGACCCTCTGACAGTGTGGTACTCCCTCAGGACTGATCCTCTGACAGTGCAGCACTCCCTCAGTACTGACCCTCTGACAGTGCCGCACTCCCTCAGTACTGACTCTCTGACAGTGCAGCACTCCCTCAGTACTGACCATCTGACAGTGCGGCACTCCGTTAGCACTGACCCTCTGACAGTGCGGCACTCCCTCAGTACTGACCCTCTGAAAATGCAGCACTCCCTCAGTACTGACTCTCTGACAGTGCAGCAGTCCCTCAGGACTGATCCTCTGAGAGTGCAGCACTCCCTCAGTGCTGACCCTCTGACAGTGCGGCACTCCCTCAGTACTGAACCTCTGACAGTGCAGCACCCCCTCAGTACTGACCCTCTGACAGTGCCGCACTACCTCATTACTGACCTTCTGACAGTAAAGCACTCCCTCAGTATTGACCATCTGACAGTGCAGCACTCCCTGAGTACTGACCCTCTGACAATGCAGCACTCCCTCAGTACTGACCCTCTGACAGTGCAGCACTCCCTCAGTACTGACCCTCTGACAGTGCAGCACTCCCTCAGTACTGACCCTCTGACAATACAGCACTCCCTCAGTCTTGACCCTCTGACAGTGCAGCTCTCCCTCAATACTGACCCTCTGACAGGTCAGCAGTCCCTTCGTACTGACCATCTGACAGGGCGGCATTCCCTCAGTACTGACCCTCTGACAGTGCCGCACTCCCTCAGTATTGACCCTCTGACAGTGCAGCTCTCCGTCAGTACTGACCCTCTGGCAGTGCGGTACTCCCTCAGTACTGATCTTCTGAGAGTGCAGCACTCCCTCAGTACTGACCCTCTGACAGTGCAGCACCCCCTCAGTACTGACCCTCTGACAGTGCGGCACTCCCTCATTACTGACCCTCTGACAGTACAGCACTCCCTCAGTATTGACCATCTGACAGTGCAGCACTCCCTCAGTTTTGACCCTCTGACAGTGGAGCTCTCCCTCAGTACTGACCCTCTGACAGGGCAGCACTCCCTCAGTACTGACCAGCTGACAGGGCGGCACTCCCACAGCACTGACCCTCTGACAGTGCGGCACTCCCTCAGCACTGACCCTCTGGCAGTGCGGTACTCCCTCATTACTGATCCTCTGAGAGTGCAGCTCTCCCTCAGTACTGACCCTCTGACAGTGCCGCACTCCCTCAGTATGACCCTCTGACAGTGCCGCACTCCCTCAGTATGACCCTCTGACAATGCAGCACTCCCTCAGTACTGACCGTCTGACAGTGCACCACCCCCTCAGTACTGACCCTCTGACAATGCAGCACTCCCTCAGTACTGACCCTCTGACAGTGCCGCACTCCCTCAGTACTGACCCTCTGACAGTGGAGCACTCCCTCAGTACTGACCCGCTGACAGTGCGGCACTCCCTCAGTACTGACCCTCTGACAGTGTGGTACTCCCTCAGGACTGACCCTCTGACAGTGCGGCACTCCGTCAGCACTGACCCTCTGATCGTGCCGCACTCCCTCAGCACTGACCCTCTGACAGTGCAGCACCCCCTCAGTACTGACCCTCTGACAGTGCCGCACTCCCTCAGTACTGACCCTCTGACAGTGCAGCACTCCCTCAGTACTGACCCTCTGACAGTGCAGCACTCCCTCAGTATTGTCCCTCCGACAGTACTGCACTCCCTCAGTACTGACCCTCTGAGAGTGCAACAGTCCTTCAGTACTGACCCTCTGACAGTGCAGCACTCCCTCAGTACTGACCCTCTGAGAGTGCAACAGTCCTTCAGTACTGATCCTCTGACAGTGCGGCACTCCCTCAGTATTGACCCTCTGACAGTGCAGCTCTCCGTCAGTACTGACCCTCTGACAGTGCAGCACTCCCTCAGTACTGACCCTCTGACAGTGCGGTACTCCCTCAGGACTGATCCTCTGAGAGTGCAGCACTCCCTCAGTACTGACTCTCTGACAGTGCAGCACTCCCTCAGTACTGACCCTCTGACAGTGCGGCACTCCCTCAGTACTGACTCTCTGACAGTGCGGCACTCCCTCAGCACTGACCCTCTGACAGTGCGGCACTCCCTCAGTACTGACTCTCTGACTGTGCCGCGCTCCCTCAGTGCTGACCCTCTGACAGTGCAGCACTCCCTCCGTACTGACCCTCTGACAGTGACGCACTCCCTCAGCACTGACCCTCTGACAGTGCAACAGTCCCTCAGTACTGACTCTCTGACAGTGCGGCACTCCCTCAGGACTGACCCTCTGACAGTGGAGCACTCTCTCAGTACTGACCCTCTGACAGTGTGGTACTCCCTCAGGACTGATCCTCTGACAGTGCAGCACTCCCTCAGTACTGACCCTCTGACAGTGCCGCACTCCCTCAGTACTGACTCTCTGACAGTGCAGCACTCCCTCAGTACTGACCATCTGACAGTGCGGCACTCCGTTAGCACTGACCCTCTGACAGTGCGGCACTCCCTCAGTACTGACCCTCTGAAAATGCAGCACTCCCTCAGTACTGACTCTCTGACAGTGCAGCAGTCCCTCAGGACTGATCCTCTGAGAGTGCAGCACTCCCTCAGTGCTGACCCTCTGACAGTGCGGCACTCCCTCAGTACTGAACCTCTGACAGTGCAGCACCCCCTCAGTACTGACCCTCTGACAGTGCCGCACTACCTCATTACTGACCTTCTGACAGTAAAGCACTCCCTCAGTATTGACCATCTGACAGTGCAGCACTCCCTGAGTACTGACCCTCTGACAATGCAGCACTCCCTCAGTACTGACCCTCTGACAGTGCAGCACTCCCTCAGTACTGACCCTCTGACAGTGCAGCACTCCCTCAGTACTGACCCTCTGACAGTGCAGCACTCCCTCAGTACTGACCCTCTGACAGTGCAGCACTCCCTCAGTACTGACCCTCTGACAATACAGCACTCCCTCAGTCTTGACCCTCTGACAGTGCAGCTCTCCCTCAATACTGACCCTCTGACAGGTCAGCAGTCCCTTCGTACTGACCATCTGACAGGGCGGCATTCCCTCAGTACTGACCCTCTGACAGTGCCGCACTCCCTCAGTATTGACCCTCTGACAGTGCAGCTCTCCGTCAGTACTGACCCTCTGGCAGTGCGGTACTCCCTCAGTACTGATCTTCTGAGAGTGCAGCACTCCCTCAGTACTGACCCTCTGACAGTGCAGCACCCCCTCAGTACTGACCCTCTGACAGTGCGGCACTCCCTCATTACTGACCCTCTGACAGTACAGCACTCCCTCAGTATTGACCATCTGACAGTGCAGCACTCCCTCAGTTTTGACCCTCTGACAGTGCAGCTCTCCCTCAGTACTGACCCTCTGACAGGGCAGCACTCCCTCAGTACTGACCAGCTGACAGGGCGGCACTCCCACAGCACTGACCCTCTGACAGTGCGGCACTCCCTCAGCACTGACCCTCTGGCAGTGCGGTACTCCCTCATTACTGATCCTCTGAGAGTGCAGCTCTCCCTCAGTACTGACCCTCTGACAGTGCCGCACTCCCTCAGTATGACCCTCTGACAGTGCCGCACTCCCTCAGTATGACCCTCTGACAATGCAGCACTCCCTCAGTACTGACCGTCTGACAGTGCACCACCCCCTCAGTACTGACCCTCTGACAATGCAGCACTCCCTCAGTACTGACCCTCTGACAGTGCCGCACTCCCTCAGTACTGACCCTCTGACAGTGGAGCACTCCCTCAGTACTGACCCGCTGACAGTGCGGCACTCCCTCAGTACTGACCCTCTGACAGTGTGGTACTCCCTCAGGACTGACCCTCTGACAGTGCGGCACTCCGTCAGCACTGACCCTCTGATCGTGCCGCACTCCCTCAGCACTGACCCTCTGACAGTGCAGCACCCCCTCAGTACTGACCCTCTGACAGTGCCGCACTCCCTCAGTACTGACCCTCTGACAGTGCAGCACTCCCTCAGTACTGACCCTCTGACAGTGCAGCACTCCCTCAGTACTGTCCCTCCGACAGTACTGCACTCCCTCAGTACTGACCCTCTGAGAGTGCAACAGTCCTTCAGTACTGACCCTCTGACAGTGCAGCACTCCCTCAGTACTGACCCTCTGAGAGTGCAACAGTCCTTCAGTACTGATCCTCTGACAGTGCGGCACTCCCTCAGTATTGACCCTCTGACAGTGCAGCTCTCCGTCAGTACTGACTCTCTGACAGTGCGGCACTCCCTCATTACTGACCCTCTGACAGTACAGCACTCCCTCAGTTTTGACCCTCTGACAGTGCAGCTCTCCCTCAGTACTGACCCTCTGACAGGGCAGCAGTCCCTCAGAACTGACCATCTGACAGTGCGGCACTCCCTCAGCACTGACCCTCTGGCAGTGCGGTACTCCCTCATTACTGATCCTCTGAGAGTGCAGCTCTCCCTCAGTACTGACCCTCTGACAGTGCCGCACTCCCTCAGCACTGACTCTCTGACAATGCAGCACTCCCTCAGTACTGACCGTCTGACAGTGCAGCACCCCCTCAGTACTGACCCTCTGACAATGCAGCACTCCCTCAGCACTGACCCTCTGACAGTGCCGCACTCCCTCAGTACTGACCCTCTGACTGTGCCGCACTCCCTCAGTACTGACCCTCTGACAGTGCAGCACTCCCTCAGTACTGACCCTCTGACAGTGCGGTACTCCCTCAGGACTGATCCTCTGAGAGTGCAGCACTCCCTCAGTACTGACTCTCTGACAGTGCAGCACTCCCTCAGTACTGACCCTCTGACAGTGCAGCACTACCTCAGTACTGACCCTCTGACAATGCAGCACTCCCTCAGTACTGACTCTCTGACAGTGCCGCACTCCCTCAGTACTGACCTTCTGACAGTGCAGCACTCCCTCAGTACTGACCCTCTGACAGTGCCGCACTCCCTCAGTACTGACCCTCTGACAATGCAGCACTCCCTCAGTACTGACCCTCTGACAGTGCGGCACTCCCTCAGTGCTGACCTTCTGCCAGTGCAGCACTCTCTCAGTACTGACCCTCTGACAGTGCGGCACTCCCTCAGTTGGATACTTGAATACACTTCTTCCATTTTATTCACAATTCTCTGGTTTGTGATCGTCCCCGTGACTGTGGGATTGGCTACTGATCTGCTCCTTGTTCGCCAAGGTTTACTTAGTTCAAAATCCAACTCTTATTGTCAGAAATCTCACAGCACCAGGTTAAATTCCAACAGGTTTATTTGGAATCACGAGCTTGCAGAGCACTGCTCCTTCAGCAGGTGACCTATCAGTCTCACCTGATGATGAAGGGCAGCGCTCCGAAAGCTCGTGCTACCAAATAAACCTGTTGGACTTTAACCTGGTGTTGTGAGACTTCTTACTGTGCCTACCCCAGTCCAACGCCGGCATCTCCACTTCAAAACTCTTATTGGACGAGGAATGAATTATGTTTATTTGTAGGATTTTTTGTTCCTGAGAGTTAATGAATTTGGTATTAAATCCTGGAGATTAAACTCTCTCCTAAAATGCTGTATTACCTATTTGTAGAGTTGTGTAAAGGGCTTATTTGCTCAATAAATGAATGAATGAAATGGTGTTGGTCAAGAGAAAAGCTCCAGCCTCATTAGCAGAAGTGTTGATCTTGACTCCATTTCAAGGGTTACTCATTGGACTAAAACACAACTGGAAATGGGATTGCCCAGAATCTCCAAGATAAACGAAGATTATCTGGAAATTGGTTGGCCCGGATGACTGATTCTACCCAGCATCCTCCTGGGACAGTGCGATCCCAGACCTGATGTCTCTGTTAGGGAATCATATGGGATTTCTGCAGAGGAAGATCCCACTCTGAAGTTGTGCAGTGCGGAATCCCTGCACAGGGTCACTGTCTGAGATCTTCTCCAGAGGCACGAGGTGGCACATTGCCCCTTCGAGTGGACATTGGCTCCTCGGAGACCCAAGCGCCCGAATTTGGACAGCAGAAAGCCGGAGTCCAGACCTGCAGACAGGGGAATGAATGGCGAGCAGACTAATCCTGTCTGCCTAAAGTCAGCGCTGTTAGAGATGCTCCTGTCACTGCGATCCCTTCATCCTCCTAACCTTTATTCCCTGTCTCCTTGTCCCAAGTTCCAATGTCTCCCACCTGTGTGATTCCAACACTTGCTGCCTTTCGCTCGAGGTTCCAGGAGATGTTTAAAATCATTCCCATATTTCACATGATTGGGAATGTGGAGAGCAGCGAGAGGTTTGATTCTTCCCGCTGCCTCTCTCACTGTCACTGAACCAACTCCTCTCTGTCCGCGGACTCTGGAGTTCGGAACCGTTTTCAGATTCACCCCTTTTGTTAGTTTGATTTGATTTGAATGTTTTATGAAAGATGCAGGAATGTCACCCCATTCCCTCAGGGATCAGCCAGGCTCCTGAACCCGGAGATTGGCTGAAATTTCAAACAATTTCCCGCCAAATTTCCATCCCCTTTTCCCAACGATATTCAGGGAGTTTCTGTTCATTTTCGACGGTTTTTTTTCCGTCAGAAAGAGCAGTTTAAGAATGCGGGAGTCAATAGGAGAGAATGATATTGAGGAAGGAAGCGGGGCTGGAAGATTCGGAGCTGAGATCACTCAGGATTGGCAAGGATTTGGCCAGAAATTCGGCGGAGTTGAAAGGAGCCAATGGTTCATTCAGCAAACTCCCCAGACTGAGGCTGATGTCACATCCGTTGTCCAGTCCTAATATCTTTTTTCCCATTGGAAATCTTTCCCTTGCTCGGGTCAAAAGTTTTATTTTATTTTGGGGTGAAAAGGATTGAGGTTGTGTTCGGTGCTGTGTCTGGTGGGGAAGTGAAGAGAGAGGGAGAGACAGAGAGGGAGAGATAGAGAGGGAGAGATAAAGAGGGAGAGACAGAGAGAGATACAGAGAGGGATACAGAGAGGGAGAGAAAGGGAGGGAGAGACAGAGAGAGAGATACAGAGAGGGAGATACAGAGAGGGAGAGATAGAGATACAGAGAGGGAGATACACAGAGGGAGAGATAGAGAGAGAGAGACAGAGAGGGAGAGACAGAGAGGGAGAGATAGAGAAACAGAGAGGGAGATACAGAGAGGGAGAGATAGAGAGAGAGAGACAGAGAGAGAGAGGGAGAGACAGAGAGAGAGAGGGAGAGATAGAGAGGGAGACAGAGGGGGAGAGACAGAGAGGGAGAGACAGAGAGAGACACAGAGAGGGAGAGACAGAGAGAGATACAGAGAGGGAGAGAAAGAGAGGGAGAGACAGAGAGAGACACAGAGAGGGAGAGACAGAGAGAGATACAGAGAGGGAGAGAAAGAGAGGGAGAGACAGAGAGAGAGATACAGAGAGGGAGAGACAGAGAGAGAGACAGCGAGGGAGAGACAGACAGAGAGATACAGAGGGAGCGATATAGAAAGGGAGAGACAGAGAGATACAGAGAGGGAGAGATACAGAGGGAGAGAAAGAGAGAGAGATACAGAGGGAGAGAGAGCGAGGGAGAGACAGAGAAGGAGAAACAGAGAGGGAGAGACAGAGAGAGAGAGAGAGAAACAGAGGGAGAGATACAGCGAGAGAGAGATACTGAGAGGGAGAGACAGAGAGAGAGACAGAGACGGAGAGACAAAAACAGATACAGAGGGACAGAAAGACAGAGGGGGGAGACAGAAAGGAAGTGAGACAGAGAAAGGGGGGGGGGGAGAGAGAGAAAGAGAGTAAAGGAGAGATAAGTGCTGAGATTATGTTTGCAGAAAGAGAGAGAGAGATTTAGATTTCAGTGGAGGGCGATTGTTGTTCTGAACTCTCAGCAGAGAGAGAAAGAGGCAGAGAGACAGATAGAGAGAAAAACAGAGAGAGAGAAAGAGGCAGAGAGACAGATAGAGAGAAAAACAGAGAGAGAAAGACGCAGAGAGACAGATAGAGAGAAAAACAGAGAGAGAAAGAGGCAGAGAGACAGATAGAGAGAAAAACAGAGAGAGAAAGAGGCAGAGAGAAAAACAGAGAGAGAAACAGGCAGAGAGACAGAGAGAAAAACAGAGAGAGAAAGAGGCAGAGAGACAGATAGAGAGAAAAACAGAGAGAGAGAAAGAGGCAGAGAGACAGATAGAGAGAAAGGTACAAACACACAGAGAGAAACAGAGAGAAACAGAGGCAGAGAGACAGACAGAGAGACAGATAGAGAGAAAGGCAGAGAGACTGATAGAAAGACAGAGGCAGAGATAGAGAGACAGAGTCAGCGAGACAGATAAAGGGAGAGATATAGAGAAACAGCGAGCGAAAGTGAAACAGAGATATAAACAGAGGCACAGAGCGATAGTCAGATAGAGATAGAGTGACCCCCCCCCCCCCTCACTGCAAAGTGACCAGAGAAGGCGGATGTCCAGAGATTGAGTGAAGCTCAGGATGCGGCTGCTTTCTGGATGTTGGGATGCGGGATTCCTGCTCCTGTTGTTGAGCTTTGCTGGGTCCGAGGTAAGTGAAGGTGCAGCGGCGGCTGGGGGGATCTCGCCTCCTGCCCAAGAGGTGGCTGAATGCTGCATTAGTTACTGCTTACTTACGATGTCTGTGAACGAGTGTAAACCTTCTGTCTATGGGATTCGGTTAGTGTCGGTGAATGTGTTATGTGCGGCTGTGTCTATCTATCTGTGTGTGTCTATATGCCTATTTGTCTGTGTTTCTGTGTGTCTGTGTGTGTTTGTGTCTGTGTCTTTATGTATCTGTGTCTCTGTCTGTGTGTTGAACTGTCTATGTGTCTGTGTCTTTGTGTTTGTGTATCTGTATGTGTCTGTGTACCTGTGTGTGTATCTGAGTGTGTGTGTGTCTCTGTGTTGAATTGTGTGTGTGTGTGTATCTGTATCTGTGTATCAGTGTGTGTCTGTGTGTGTCTCTGTGTGTCTGTGTCTCTGTGTGTGTCTGTGTCTCTGCGTCTGTGGGTGTGTGTCTGTGATTGTGTGTCTGTGTGTCTCTCTGTGTCTGTGTGTGTCTGTCTCTGTGTGTGTCTGTGTGTGTGTGTCTCTCTGTGTGTCTCTCTGTGTGTCTCTCTGTGTGTCTCTCTGTGTGTGTTTCTCTGTGTGTGTGTCTCTGTGTGTGTGTCTCTGTGTGTGTGTCTGTGTGTGTGTGTGTCTCTGTGCGTGTGTCTATGTGTGTGTGTCTGTGTCTCTGTGTGTGTCTCTGTGTGTGTCTCTGTGTGTGTCTGTGTGTGTGTGTCTCTGTGTGTGTCTGTGTCTCTGTGTGTCTGTGTGTCTCTGTGTGTGTGTCTGTGTGTGGGTGTCTGTGTATGTGTCTCTGTGTGTGTCTGTGTGTGTCTGTCTCTGTGTGTGTCTCTATGTGTGTCTGTGTGTGTGTGTCTCTGTGTGTGTGTCTCTGTGTGTGTGTCTCTGTGCATGTATCTATGTGTGTGTGTCTGTGTCTCTGTGTGTGTCTGTGTGTGTGTGTCTCTGTGTGTGTGTCTCTGTGCTTGTGTCTATGTGTGTGTGTCTGTGTCTCTGTGTGTGTGTCTGTGTGTGTGTCTGTGTGTGTGTCTGTGTGTGTGTCTCTGTGTGTGTCTGTGTGTGTCTCTGTGTGTGTCTGTGTCTCTGTGTCTGTGTCTCTGTGTGTCTGTGTGTGTGTGTCTCTGTGTGTCTGTCTGTGTGTGTGTGTCTCTGTGTGTGTGTCTCTGTGTGTCTGTGTGTGTGTGTGTGTGTGTGTGTCTGTGTGAATTGTTTTGCTGTCTGTGTATTTTCTATTCTATGCTGACCACACCGGCTTCAGCTGAAACACAAACTCCAGAAACCTGTTTATCGATGGTCTGCGATTGAATTAATCTTTCATTTACATCAGACTAAAACCTTTGTGCTTTGCAACATTTATCTGTGAGTGCGGAATTGTCACAAGATATTTGTGTTCAATAAAGCCGGGAAAGGGCCTGAGTGGCAAAACTGAAAGATTAAGAATTAAAATGTGATTGTGTTCAGTGTTCCAGGACTCAGCCTGTGGGAAGGTGTGTGTGGCTGGGCTCTGGACAATAGCTTCTCCTCTCACCTTCCCACTGAGGCTGGGGAAAAGCTGCTTTTATTTCAATCCTGCAAACCCAACTATTTTCATCCAAAACCTGGGATCAGAAAGGAGACATTTTGTTTCCAAATGTTGATTGTTTGGAGCGCCCAGTTATTGGGAATCGAGGCATCATTCCCTATTTATAACTGGACATTCCCAACCCAGGCTCTGCTCTGATCCCATTAGTCAGGCAACTGATCCGGTTAACTTGTCAAATACCAACAACTTGCATTTACTTAGCGCCTCCAGCTAACGTCCCAAGATCTTTCACAAACAATGAAACAAAAGTATCAAGTCAAAGAGGACATGAGGAAAGATGTTATGACATTTGGTCAAAGGGGTTTGTTTTAAGAATAATGTTATAGGAGAGAGGTTTGCAGAGGGAATTGGGGCCTAGGAATTAGAGGCAGTCAAACATTGGAGCGATTGAAATCAGGAATGCTCAAGAGACTAGAATTAAGGGGCAAATGGATCTTGGGGGGTTAGAGCCATAGAGGTTGGAAGAGATTTCACAGATAGAGAGGCTAAGAAGGGGTTTGAAAGCAAGATGAACATTTTAAAATCCAAATGTTGCTTAACTGGGAGCCAGAACAAGTCAGTGAACACAAGGGTGAGGAATGAAGGAGATTTGGTGAAAATTTGGACACTAAGGAGAGTGTTTTCAATGATCTGGATGGCACAGTGGAGCAGCACAGTGGCACAGTGGTTAGCACTGCTGCTTCACAGCACCAGGGACCCGGGTTCGATTCCTGGTTCGGGTCACTGTCTGTGTGAAGTTTGCACGTTCTCCCCGTGTCAGCGTGGGTTTCCTCCGGGTGCTCTGGTTTCCTCCCACAGTCCAAGGATGTGCAGGTTAAGTGCATTGGCCATGATATATTGCCCGATTAGTGTCACTGAGAGTAGCAGCATAATTATGTGGGATTACAGGGTGGGATTGTTGTTGGTGCAGGCTTGATGGGCCAAATGGCCATCTTCTGCGCTGTAGGGATTCTATGGATTCTATCTCGATTTAACCAAGATTGGAACTTGGGAAAAATACATTGGTATTGTTTTAAAATGACAAGGGCATTAAGGTAAAATAGGTAAAGTCCCCATCATCCCAGGTGACCAGAGGTGGCTCTTCACTTTGAGGCAGAGAGTTGACTGCTGGTGATTTAACCTGAGGATCACCACAGCTCAGACGAGGGGCAAGGTTGAGAAGGTGGGGCTTCATGAATAACCTTGGCCGGTACGGGGACGGAACCCGTTGCATTGGCATTTCAATCATTTGAAGGTAACCTCTTTAACCTGTGATTAACCCTCTCTCCACTCACATTGTCTGTACCTATAAAGACTTAATTACCTGTAAAGACTCGCATTCCAATTATTATCTTGCAATTGTGCCTTTGTCTATATATGCCAGGCTTGTGAAACCTACCTCTCCAATCACCTGACGAAGGAGCAGCGCTCCGAAAGCTCGTGATTCCAAATAAATCTGTTGGACTTTAACCTGGTGTTATGAGACTTCTTACTGTGTCATACAACTAAGCCAATTTTGAATCCATCTTATCAAATTAGCCTCTATCCCTTGTGCATTTGCCTTGCTTATCAGTCTCTCATGTGGGACCTTCTCAAAGGCTTTGCTGAAATCCATATCAACAGATAGAACATAGAATATTACAGCGCAGTACAGGCCCTTTGGCCCTCGATGTTGCACTGACCAGTGAAACCAATCTAAAGCCCATCTAACCTACACTATTCCAATATCATCCTTATGTTTATCCAATGACCATTTAAATGCCCTTAATCTTGGCGAGTCCACTACTGCTGCAGGCAGGGCATACCACGCCCTTACTACTCTCTGAGTGAAGAACCTACCTCTGACATCTGTCCTATATCTATCACCCCTCAATTTAAAGCTATGCCCCCTCGTGCTAGCTATCACCATCCGAGGAAAAAGGCTCTCACTGCCCACCCTATCTAATCCTCTGATCATCTTGTATGCCTCTATTAAATCACCACTTAACCTTCTCTCTAGCGAAAACAACCTCAAGTCCCTCAGCCTTTCCTCATAAGACCTTCCCACCATACCAGGCAACATCCTGGTAAATCTCCTCTGCACCCTTTCTAATGCTTCCACATCCTTCCGATAATGCGGCGACCAGAACTGTACGCAATACTCCAAGTGCAGCCGCACCAGCGTTTTGTACAGCTGCAGCATGACCTCCTGGCTCTGAAACTCAATCCCTCTACCAATAAAAGCTAACACTCCGTATGCCTTCTTAACAAGCCTATCAACCTGAGTGCCAACTTTCAGGGATCTATGCACATGGACACCGAGATCTCTCTGTTCATCTACACTACCAAGTATCTTACCATTAGCCCAGTACTCTGTATTCCTGTTACTCCTTCCAAAGTGAATCACCTCACACTTTTCCACATTGAACTCCATTTGCCACCTCTCAGCCCAGTTCTGCAGCTTATCTATGTCCCTCTGTAACCTGCAACAACCTTCCGCACTGTCCACAACTCCACCGACTTTAGTGTCATCCGCAAATTTACTAACCTATCCTTCTACGCCCTCATCCAGGTCATTTATAAAAATGACAAACAGCAGTGGCCCCAAAACAGATCCTTGTGGTACACCACTAGTAACTGAACTCCAAGATGAACATTTCCCATCAACCACCACCCTCCGTCTTCTTACAGCTAACCAATTCCTGATCCAAACCGCTAAAGCACCCTCAATCGCATGCGTCCGTATTTTCTGCAATAGCTTACCGTGGGGAACCTTATCAAATGCTTTACTGAAATCCATATACACCACATCAACTGCTTTACCCTCATCCACCTCTTTGGTCACCTTCTCAAAGAACTCAATAAGGTTTGTGAGGCACGACCTACTCTTCACAAAACCGTGCTGACTATCCCTAATCAAATTATTCCTTTCTAGATGATTATAAATCCT
The DNA here is from genome assembly GCF_964213995.1 of Mustelus asterias. Taxonomy (NCBI): domain Eukaryota; kingdom Metazoa; phylum Chordata; class Chondrichthyes; order Carcharhiniformes; family Triakidae; genus Mustelus; species Mustelus asterias. The sequence continues at coordinate 139,856,935 of NC_135808.1, forward strand.
ATCTCTTATAATCCTTTCCAACACTTTGCCCACAACAGAAGTAAGGCTCACCGGTCTATAATTACCAGGGTTGTCTCTACTCCCCTTCTTGAACAAGGGGACAACATTTGCTATCCTCCAGTCTTCTGGCACTATTCCTGTAGACAATGACGACATAAAGATCAAAGCCAAAGGCTCTGCAATCTCCTCCCTAGCCTCCCAGAGAATGCAGGGATAAATCCCATCCGGCCCAGGGGACTTATCTATTTTCACACTTTCCAGAATTGTCTTTCTAGGGTTCCACAGGACAATGTTCCGAGCAAACAGGGAGGAGTTGGTAGGTTAAAGGAACCATGGTGTACGAAAGTTGTGCGGGACCTAGTGGAGAAGAAAAGGAAAGCGTACAAAAGGTTCAGAGAGCTTGGCAAAGATAGGGATCTAGATGAGGATACGGCTTGGAGGAAGGGACTAAAGGAGGAAATTAGGAGAGCCAGAAGGGGTTACGAGAAGGCCTTGGCAAGTAGAATTAAGGAAAACCCTAAGGCGTTCTACAAATATGTGAAAAGGATGAGACGTGAAGGAATAGGGCCTATAAAAGGTGAAGGTGGGAAAACCAGTACGGAACCAGTAGAAATGGCAGAGGTGCTTAATGAGTATTTTGCCTCGGTTTTCACAGAGGAGAAGGACATGGGTGGATGTACTGTGGGCTTGCGGTGGACTGAAAAGATTGAGTATGTGGACTTTAAGAAAGAGGTTGTGCTGGAATCTTTGAATGGCATCAAGATAGATAAGTCGCCGGGTCCGGATGGATGTACCCCAGGTTACTGTGGGAGACAAGGGAAGAGAATGCAGAGCCTCTGGCGATGATCTTGGCATCGTCGATGGAGACGGGAGAGGTGCCGGAGGATTGGAGGATTGCGGATGTGGTTCCTATTTTCAAGAAGGGGAATAGGGATAACCCAGGAAATTACCGACCGGTGAGTCTAACCTCAGTGGTTGGTAAGCTGATGGAGAAGATCCTGAGGGATAAGATTTATGAGCATTTAGAGAAGCTTAGTATCCTCAAGAATACTCAGCATGGCTTTGTCAAAGGCAGATCGTGCCTTACGAGCCTGGTGGAGTTCTTCGAAAATGTGACTAAACACATTGACGAAGGGAAAGCGGTAGATGTGGTTTATATGGATTTTAGCAAGGCGTTCGATAAGGTCCCCCATGCAAGGCTTCTAGAAAAAGTGAGAGGGCATGGAATCCAAGGGGCTGCTGCTCTGTGGATCCAGAACTGGCTTGCCCAAAAGGAGGCAGAGAGTGTGTATAGGTGGGTCTTTTTCTAATTGGAGTTCGGTCACCAGTGGTGTGCCCCAGGGATCTGTTCTGGGACCCTTGCTGTTTGTCATTTTCATTAATGACCTGGATGAGGAAGTGGAGGGATGGGTTGGTAAGTTTGCCGACGACACGAAGGTTGGTGGGGTTGTGGATAGTCTGGAGGGATGTCAGAAGTTACAGAGGGACATAGATAGGATGCAAGACTGGGTGGAGAAGTGGCAGATGGACTTCAAACCAGATAAATGCGCAGTGGTCCATTTTGGCAGGTCAAATGGGATGAAGGAGTACAATATAAAGGGAAAGACTCTTAGTACGGTAGAGGATCAGAAGGACCTTGGGGTCTGGGTCCATAGGACTCTAAATCGGCCCCGCAGGTGGAGGAGGTGGTTAAGAAGGCATATGGTGTGCTGACCTTTATCAATCGAGGGATTGAGTTTAGGAGTCCGGGGATAATGATGCAGCTATATAAGACCCTCGTCAGACCCCACTTGGAGTACTGTGCTCAGTTCTATAGTGTGGCCTATAGTGTGTTAGCTTTTATTAACAGGGGGTTGGAGTTTAAGATCCGTGGGGTTATGCTGCAACTGTACAGGACCTTGGTGAGACCACATTTGGAATATTGTGTGCAGTTCTGGTCACCTCACTATAAGAAGGATGTGGAAGCGCTGGAAGGAGTGCAGAGGAGATTTACCAGGATGCTGCCTGGTTTGGAGGGTAGGTCTTATGAGGAAAGGTTGAGGGAGCTAGGGCTGTTCTCTCTGGAGCGGAGGAGGCAGAGGGGAGACTTGATAGAGGTTTATAAAATGATGAAGGGGAGAGATAGAGTGAACGTTCAAAGACTATTTCCTCGGGTGGATGGAGCTATTGCTAAGCAGATTATGGATATTTGTGGGGGTCACAGGGTAGTTGTCATGGGGGACTTTAACTTTCCAAATATTGATTGGAACCTTTGTAGGTCAAATAGTTCGGATGGGGCAGTTTTTGTGCAGTGTGTGCAGGAGGGTTTCCTGACACAATATGTGGATAGGCCAACAAGAGGTGAGGCCACATTGGATTTGGTACTGGGAAATGAACCGGGCCAAGTGTTAGATTTGGTTGTGGGAGAGCACTTTGGAGATAGTGACCACAATTCGGTGTCTTTTGTTATTGCAATGGAGAGGGATAGGGCCGTACGGCAGGGCAAGGTTTACAATTGGGGGAGAGGTAATTATGCGATTAGGCAAGAATTAGGGGGCATTGTGGTGAACCATCGTTGGTTCCCACTGGATAGTACTGAGCCAGGGCTGGCCAGTACTACAGGAATGTATATAGGTTACTGTGGGATTGTACTAATGTTGCTGTTGGGTTAGGGTGGGATTGTTACACCTGTGTTTGTTACTGTTGTGGCACATCCCAGTCGGGCTCCGCCTCTTGGGAGAGGTATAAGACTCCCTGCTCGGACGGGACCCCTTCAGTCTGGGATAGTGTGTTAAAGTTCTGATAGCTCCATTGTTAGTTAATAAAAGCCTTCTTTTACTGAAGCTTCGAGCCTCGTGTCCAATTGATGCGCATCAATTTTATTAACTAAAATTAAACTCTCGACGGAAGAAAAAAAAGAAAGGAGAGTATGGAGCAAATCCTCAAGCCAGAACGTTTGACGCTAGATCCACGTGCGGTGGGCGCTTCTAACACCTTCGACCACTGGCTGAAGTGTTTTGAAGATTTCCTAGCAGCCTCCGCAGCGGTCACCACAGATGATGACAGACTCCGGGTCCTCCATGCGAGGGTAAGCGACACAGTCTACCTCGCGATCCGTGCGGCCACCACTTACCCGAGGGCCCTCGAGCTTCTAAAAAAGCGCTATACGAAACCTCCTAACGAGATCCACGCTCGTTACCTCCTCGCTACACGACGTCGGCAGTCGGGCGAAACCATGGAGGACTACGCCAATGAGCTCTTACAGCTAGCCAGGAGCTGTGACTGCAAAGCTGTGTCGGCTGAACAGAGCATGTCCGACCTCGCCCGAGATGCGTTTGGGGTCGGGTCTTCATACATCCGTCTCAAACTGCTAGAAAAGGGAAATCTCAATCTTACCCAGGCCATGGAATTAGCTGAAATGCTTGAGTCGGCTTCGAAGAGCTTAGTCCTATATCCAGAGGACCACGTGGAGACAACGTGGCAGGAGCAGTCGCAAATCCCTCCTCGCCCCTCGGGCTTGAAGTGCGGTGTTATGGCGTGCTCCCACGTGGGCCAGACGACGGCTGCAGCCCCATGCGGCGGTGCTATTTCTGCGGAGGAGCAAAACATACCCGACAAAAGTGTCCCGCTAAAGCGGTAATCTGTACCGCATGCGGTAAAAAGGGGCATTATGCAAAGGTGTGCAGATCGAAGCCCAGGAACGGCAGTGCGGCCTGCGACCCTTCGGAACTGGGATCATCACCATCGTCGTCGAAGTCCTCGCGGGGTTCGTCCACGTGCGAGTCCAGGACGACGCCATTGCGGTCGACGGAGTCGGAGGAGTATGACCACCAGGGGTCGCTGAGTTTGGCGCCCTCACCCATGTGCGATTCATGGGGGCGGCCATGTTGGTCGACGATGACCACGAGCGACCAGCAGGGGTCCTCAGTGTCGACCTCAGCTGCCTGCAGTGACGTTCATGGACCAACGGTGGCGTCGATCATCCTGGACCAGGCTAAGCCTCACAGGCTTGATCGTTCAGTGATGGATATCCAGGTAAACAATCATGTGCTTTATTGTCTGTTTGACAGCGGGAGCACTGAGAGCTTTATCCACCCTGACACTGTGAAGAGGTGTGGACTTCAGATTCAACCTGCCAAACAGACAATCTCTATGGCATCAAGGTCCCGGTCTGTCGCTGTGCTAGGATGTTGTGTGGTAACCTTGAAAGTACAGGGCACAATTTACGAGCGTTTCAGGCTCCTTGTGTTGCCGCATCTTTGCGCACCAATTCTTCTCAGACTAAACTTCATGGTCCACATGAGGAGTGTGATCCTACAGTACGGTGGGCCACTCCCTTCGCTGACAGTAGGAGAACAGCTGCAGTCTCCAAATAGCCCAACGTGCCCCGCCTGCAATCTTTCTACGTTAAAGATCACCACACCCTCTTTATTTCAGAATCTGGTACCAGGCTGCAAGCCCATCGCTACTAAAAGTAGGCGTTACAGCACTGAGGATCGGATCTTCATCAGATCTGAGGTTCAGCGACTCCTCAAAGAAGGGATCATACAGCCCAGTGTTAGTCCGTGGAGAGAACAGGTTGTGGTGGTCAAGGGCGGGAACAAACCCCGGATGGTCATTGATTACAGTCAGACCATTAATCGATATACGCAGCTGGATGCGTATCCTCTCCCGCGCATATCTGATATGGTCAATCAGATTGCGCAGTACCAGGTGTTCTCCACCATAGACCTCAAGTCCGCCTACCACCAACTGCGCATCAGGCATAAGTTGGGAACAGAAACTGTCAGGGAACGGAACTAATGAAAAGTGGAACTTTTTCAAGGAACAAATACTGGACGCCGTTGATAGGTATGTCCCTGTCAGGCAGGGAGGAAATGGCCGAGTGAGGGAACCATGGTTCACGAAAGAGGTGGAATGTCTTGTGAAAAGGAAGAGGGAAGCTTATGTAGGGATGAGGAAACAAGGTTCAGATGGCTCGATTGAGGGTTACAAGTTAGCAAGGAATGAGCTGAAAAAGGGGCTTAGGAGAGCTAGGAGGGGACACGAGAAGTCCTTGGCGGGTCGGATCAAGGAAAACCCCAAGGCTTTTTACTCTTATGTGAGGAATAAAAGAATGACCAGGGTGAGGTTAGGGCCGGTCAAGGACAGTAGTGGGAACTTGTGTATGGAGTCAGTAGAGATAGGCGAGGTGATGAATGAATACTTTTCTTCAGTGTTCACCAAGGAGAGGGGCCATGTTTTTGAGGAAGAGAAGGTGTTACAGGCTAATAGGCTGGAGGAAATAGATGTTCGGAGGGAGGATGTCCTGGCAGTTTTGAATAAACTGAAGGTCGATAAGTCCCCTGAGCCTGATGAAATGTATCCTAGGATTCTTTGGGAGGCAAGGGATGAGATTGCAGAGCCTTTGGCTTTGATCTTTGGGTCCTCGCTGTCCACGGGGATGGTGCCAGAGGACTGGAGAATGGCGAATGTTGTTCCTCTGTTTAAGAAAGGGAATAGAAATGACCCTGGTAATTATAGACCAGTTAGTCTTACTTCGGTGGTTGGTAAATTGATGGAAAAGGTCCTTAGAGATGGGATTTACGACCATTTAGAAAGATGCGGATTAATCTGGGATAGTCAGCACGGATTCGTGAAGGGCAAGTCCTGCCTCACAAATTTGATAGAATTTTTTGAGGAGGTAACTAAGTGTGTTGATGAAGGTAGGGCAGTTGATGTCATATACATGGATTTTAGTAAGGCGTTTGATAAGGTCCCCCATGGTCGGCTTATGATGAAAGTGAGGAGGTGTGGGATAGAGGGAAAGTTGGCCGATTGGATAGGTAACTGGCTGTCTGATCGAAGACAGAGGGTGGTGGTCGATGGAAAATTTTCGGATTGGAGGCAGGTTGCTAGCAGAGTGCCGCAGGGATCAGTGCTTGGTCCTCTGCTCTTTGTGATTTTTATTAATGACTTAGAGGAGGGGGCTGAAGGGTGGATCAGTAAATTTGCTGATGACACCAAGATTGGTGGAGTAGTGGATGAGGTGGAGGGCTGTTGTAGGCTGCAAAGAGACATAGATAGGATGCAAAGCTGGGCTGAAAGATGGCAAATGGAGTTTAACCCTGATAAATGTGAGGTGATTCATTTTGGTAGGACTAATTTAAATGTGGATTACAGGGTCAAAGGTAGATGTTCTGAAGACTGTGGAGGAACAGAGAGATCTTGGGGTTCATATCCACAGATCTCTAAAGGTTGCCACTCAAGTGGATAGAGCTGTGAAGAAGGCCTATAGTGTGTTAGCTTTTATTAACAGGGGGTTGGAGTTTAAGAGCCGTGGGGTTATGCTGCAACTGTACAGGACCTTGGTGAGACCACATTTGGAATATTGTGTGCAGTTCTGGTCACCTCACTATAAGAAGGATGTGGAAGCACTGGAAAGAGTGCAGAGGAGATTTACCAGAATGCTGCCTGGTTTGGAGGGTAGGTCTTATGAGGAAAGGTTGCGGGAGCTAGGGCTGTTCTCTCTGGAGCGGAGGAGGCTGAGGGGAGACTTAATAGAGGTTTATAAAATGATGAAGGGGATAGATAGAGTGAACGTTCAAAGACTATTTCCTCGGGTGGATGGAGCTATTACGAGGGGGCATAACTATAGGGTTCATGGTGGGAGATACAGGAAGGATATCAGAGGTAGGTTCTTTACACAGAGAGTGGTTGGGGTGTGGAATGGACTGCCTGCAGTGATAGTGGAGTCAGACACTTTAGGAACATTTAAGCGGTTATTGGATAGGCACATGGAACACACCAGGATGAAAGGGAGTGGGATAGCTTGATCTTGTTTTCAGATAAAGCTCGGCACAACATCGTGGGCCGAAGGGCCTGTTCTGTGCTGTACTGTTCTATGTTCTATGTTCTATTACAAGGGGGCATAACTATAAGGTTCGTGGTGGGAGATACAGGAAGGATATCAGAGGTAGGTTATTTACGCAGCGAGTGGTTGGGGTGTGGAATGGACTGCCTGCAGTGATAGTGGAGTCAGACACTTTGGGAACATTTAAGCGGTTATTGGATAGGCACATGGAGCACACCAGGATGATAGGGAGTGGGATAGCTTGATCTTGGTTTCAGATAAAGCTCGGCACAACATCGTGGGCCGAAGGGCCTGTTCTGTGCTGTACTGTTCCATGTTCTATGTTCTATGTTCTGGTCGCCTCACTACAGGAAGGATGTGGAAAAGATTGAAAGGGTGCAGAGGAGATTTACAAGGATGTTGCCTGGATTGAGTGGCATGCCTTATGAGGATAGGCTGAGGGAGCTCGGTCTTTTCTCCTTGGAGAGACGAAGGATGAGAGGAGACCTAATAGAGGTGTATAAGATGTTGAGAGGCATAGATCGGGTGGACTCTCAGAGGCTTTTTCACAGGGTGGAAATGAGTGCTACGAGAGGACACAGGTTTAGTGTGCTGGGGGGTAGGTACAGGGGAAATGTTTGGGGGGAAGTTTTTCACACAGAGGGTGGTGGGCGAGTGGAATCGGCTGCCGTCAGTGGTGGTGGAGGCAAACTCAATAGGGTCTTTTAAGAGACTCCTGGATGAGTACATGGGACTTAATAGGATGGGGGGTTATAGGTAGGCCTAAAAGGTAGGGATATGTTCGGCACAACTTGTGGGGCTGAAGGGCCTGTTTTTGTGCTGTAGTTTTCTTTGTTTCTATAATTGCTAACACCTCCTCCTTATTAACCTCAATCCCATCTCGTCCAATAGCCTGTATCTCAGTATTCCCCTCGACAACATTGTCTTTTTCCTGCATGAATACTGACGGAAAATATTCATTTAGTGCCTCTCCTATCTCTTCAGACTCCACGCACAACTTCCCACTCCTGTCCTTGACTGGCCCTAATCTTACCCTCGTCATTCTTTTATTCCTGACATCCCTCTCGAAAGCTTTAGGGTTTTCCTTGATCCTACCAGCCAAAGACTTCTCATGTCCCCTCCTGGCTCTTCTTAACTCTCTCTTTAGGTCCTTCCTGGCTAACTTGTAACTCTCAAGCGCCCTAACTGAGCCTTCATGTCTCATTTTTACATTCTTCCTCTTCACAAGAACATAGAACATAGAAAGCCACAGCACAAACAGGCCCTTCGGCCCACAAGTTGCGCCGATCACATCCCCACCTCTAGGCCTATCTATAGCCCTCAATCCCATTAAATCCCATGTACTCATCCAGAAGTCTCTTAAAAGACCCCAACGAGTTTGCCTCCACCACCACCGACGTCAGCCGATTCCACTCACCCACCACCTTCTGAGTGAAAAACTTACCCCTGACATCTCCTCTGTACCTACCCCCCAGCACCTTAAACCTGTGTCCTCTCGTAGCAACCATTTCAGCCCTTGGAAATAGCCTCTGAGAGTCTACCCTATCCAGACCTCTCAACATCTTGTAAACCTCTATCAGGTCACCTCTCATCCTTCGTCTCTCCAGGGAGAAGAGACCAAGCTCCCTCAACCTATCCTCATAAGGCATGCCCCCCAATCCAGGCAACATCCTTGTAAATCTCCTCTGCACCCTTTCAATGGCTTCAACATCTTTCCTGTAATGAGGTGACCAGAACTGCGCGCAGTACTCCAAGTGGGGTCTAACCAGGGTCCTATAAAGCTGCAGCATTATCTCCCGACTCCTAAACTCAATCCCTCAATTAATGAAGGCCAGTACGCCGTACGCCTTCTTGACCGCATCCTCCACCTGCGAGGCCGATTTAAGAGTCCTATGGACCCGGACCCCAAGGTCCTTCTGATCCTCTACACTGCTAAGAATGGTACCCTTCATATTATACTGCTGCTTCATCCCATTGGATCTGCCAAAATGGATCACCACACACTTTTCCGGGTTGAAGTCCATCTGCCACTTCTCCGCCCAGTCTTGCATTCTATCTATGTCTCGCTGCAACTTCTGACATCCCTCCAAACTATCCACAACACCACCTACCTTGGTGTCGTCAGCAAACTTACCAACCCATCCCTCCACTTCCTCATCCAGGTCATTTATGAAAATGACAAACAGCAAGGGTCCCAGAACAGATCCCTGGGGCACTCCACTGGTCACTGACCTCCATGCAGAGAAAGACCCCTCCACAGCCACTCTCTGCCTTCTGCAGGCAAGCCAGTTCTGGATCCACAAGGCAACAGCCCCTTGGATCCCATGCCCTCTCACTTTCTCAAGAAGTCTTGCATGGGGGACCTTATCGAACGCCTTGCTGAAGTCCATATAGACCACATCAACTTCTTTCGTAAACCACGGTTCCCTCGCTCGACCACTTCCTCCCTGCCTGACAGGTACATACTTATCAAGGACACGCAGTAGCTGTTCCTTGAACAAGCTCCACATTACAATTGTGCCCATCCCCTGCAGTTTCCTTCCCCAACCTATGCATCCTAAATCTCGCCTAATCGCATCATAATTTCCTTTCCCCCAGCTATAAATCTTGCCCTTCGGTATATAGCTATCCCTTTCCATCGCTAAAGTAAGCGTAACCGAATTGTGGCCACTATCACCAAAGTGCTCACCTACCTCCAAATCTAACACCTGGTCTGGTTCATTACCCAGTACCAAATCCAATGTGACCTCGCCTCTTGTTGGCCTATCTACATACTGTGTCAGGAAACCTTCCTGCACACATTGGACAAAAACTGACCCCTCTAACGTACTCAAACTATAGCGTTTCCAGTCAATATTTGTAAAGTTAAAGTCCCCCATAACAACTACCCTGTTACTTTCACTCCTATCCAGAATCATCTTTGCAATCCTTTCCTCTACATCTCTGGAACTTTTCGGAGGCATATAGAAAACTCCCAACAGGGTGACCTCTCCTTTCCTGTTTCTAACCTCAGCCCAAACTACCTCAGTAGACGAGTCCTCATCAAACGTCCTTTCTGCCACCGTAATACTGTCCTTGACTAACAATGCCACACCTCCCCCTCTTTTACCACCTTCCCTGCTCTTCCTGAAACATCTAAACCCCGGAACCTGCAACAACCATTCCTGTCCCTGCTCTATCCATGTCTCCGAGATGGCCACAACCTCGAAGTCCCAGGTACCAACCCATGCTGCAAGTTCACCCACCTTATTCCGGATGCTCCTGGCGTTGAAGTATACACACTTCAAACCACCTTCCTGCCTGCCAGTACACTCCTGCGACCCTGAAACCTCATCCATGACCTCACTACTCTCAACCTCCTGTACACCGGAGCTACAATTCAGGTTCCCACCCCCCTGCTGAATTAGTTTAAACCCTCCCGAAGAGCATTCGCAAATTCTCCCCCCCCAGGATATTGGTACCCCTCTGGTCCAGGTGTAGACCATCCCATTTGTAGAGGTCCCACCTACCCCAGAATGAGCCCCAATTGTCCAGGTACCTGAATCCTTCCATCCTGCACCATCCCTGTAACCACGTGTTCAACTGCTCTCTCTCCCTATTCCTCTCCTCACTATCACGTGGCACGGGTAACAAACCAGAGATAACAACTCTGTTTGTTCTAGCCCTAAGCTTCCACCCTAACTCCCTGAATTTCTGCCTTACATCCCCATCCCTTTTCCTATCTATGTCTTGGGTGCCGATGTGAACCACGACTTGGGGCTGGTCCCCCTCCCCCTTAAAGATCCCGAAAATCTTTCACTCAGAGGGTGGTGGGTGAGTGGAATCGGCTGACGTCGGTGGTGGTGGAGGCAAACTCGTTGGGGTCTTTTAAGAGACTTATGGATGAGTACATGGGATTTAATGGGATTGAGGGCTATAGATAGGCCTAGAGGTGGGGATGTGATCGGCGCAACCTGTGGGCCGAAGGGCCTGTTTGTGCTGTGGCTTTCTATGTTCTATGTTCTATGTTCTATAATACGATCCGAGACACCACGGACCTCGGCACCTGGGAGGCAACACATCAGCCGCGAGTCCCTCTCGTTCCCACAGAATCTCCTATCTATCCCCCTAACTATGGAGTCCCCAATAACTAATGCTCTCCTCCTCTCCTCCCTTCCCTTCTGAGCGACAAGGACAGACTCTGTCCCAGAGACCTGTACCCCATGGCTTACCCCTGGACTGGGTGGTGAAGAAGGCATTCGGCATGCTTGGTTTCATCGGTCAGAACATTGAATACAGGAGTTGGGGCGTCCAGTTGAAGTTGTACAAGACATTGGTAAGGCCACATTTGGAACACTGTGTATAATTCTGGTCACCCTATTATAGAAAGGATATTATTAAACTAGAAAGAGTGCAGAAAAGATTTACCAGGATGCTACCCAGACTTGATGGTTTGAGTAATAAGGAGAGGCTGGATAGACTGGGACTTTTGTCCCTGGAGCATAGGAGGCTTAGGGGTGAGGTCTATAAAATAATGAGGGGCATAGGTGAGGTAAATAGTCAACATCTTTTCCTCAAGATAGGGGAGTCGAAAACAAGAGGACATCGGTTTATGGTGAGAGGGGAGAGATACAATAGTGTCCAGAGGGGCAATTTTTTCACACAGAGGGTGGTGAGTGTCTGGAACAAAGCGATGGCCTACTGGTATTATCGCGAGACTAATAATCCAGAAACTCAACTAATGTTCTGGGGACCTGAATTCAAATCCTGCCACGGCACATGGTGGAATTTGAATTCAATAAAAAATATTTGGACGATCATGAAACCATTGTCGATTGTTGGAAAAACCCACCTGGTTCCCTAATGTCCTTCAGGGAAGAAAATCATCACCTGCTCTGGCCTACATGTGACTCCAGAGACACAACAATGTGGTTGACTCTCAACTGCCCTCCAAGGGCAACTAGGGATGGGCAATAAATGCTGGCCAGCCAGCAACGCCCATGTCCCACGAATGAATTTTTAAAAATGAACTGCCAGATGCAGTAGTAGAGGTGGGTACAATATTGTTTCTTAAAAATCATTTAGACAGTTACATGGGTAAGATGGGTATCGAGCGATATGGGCCAAATGCGGGCAATTGAGACCAGAACAGAGAACAAAGAAATTACAGCACAGGAACAGGTCCTTCAGCCTTCCAAGTCTGAACTGACCATGCTGCCCATCTGAACTAAAATCCCCCACCCTTACAGGGACCATATTCCTCCATTCCCATCCTATTCATGTATCTGTCAAGGCGCCCCTTAAAAGTCACGATTGTATCTGCTTCCACGACCTTCCCCAGCAGCGAGTACCAGGCACCCACCACCCTCTGTATAAAAAACGTGCCTCGCACATCTCCTTTAAACCTTGCCCCTCGCACCTTAAACCTATGCCCCCTAGTAATTGACTCTTCCACCCTGGGAAAAAGCTTCTGACTATCCACTCTGTCCATGCCCCTCATAATCTTGTAGACTTCTATCAGGTCGCCCCCTCAACCTCCGTCGTTCCAGTGAGAACAAGCCAAGTTTTTCCAACCTCTCCTCATAGCTAATGTCCTCCATTACAGGCAACATCCTGGTAAATCTTTTCTGTATCCTCTCCAAAGCTTCCACATCCTTCTGGTAGTGTGGCGACCAGAATTGAACACTATATTCCAAGTGCGGCCTCACTAAGGTTCTATAATGCTGCAACATGACTTGCCAATTTTTAAACTCAGTGCCCCGACCGATGAAGGTAAGCATGCCGTATGCCTTCTTGACTACCTTCTCCACCTGCGTTGTCACTTTCAGTGACCTGTGTACCTGTACACCCAGATCCCTCTGCCTATCAATGCCCTTAAGAGCTCTGCCATTTACTGTATATTTCCTATTAGTATTAGACCTTCCAAAATGCATTACCTCACATTTGCCCAGATTAAACTCCATCTGTCATCTCTCCACACAAGTCTCCAACCGATCTATGTCCTGCTGTATTCTCTAACGGTCCTCATCGCTATCCGCAATTCCACCAACATTTGTGTCGTCTGCAAACTTCCCAATCAAACCAGTTACATTTTCCTCCAAATCATTTATATATATTACAAACAGCAAAGGTCCCAGCACTGATCCCACTTGTCACAGCCCTCTATTCAGAAACGCACCCTTCCACTGCTACCCTCTGTCCTCTATGACCGAGCCAGTTCTGTATCCATCTTGCCAGATCACCTCTGATCCCATGCGACTTCACCTTCTGCACCAATCTGCTATGAGGGACCTTGTCAAAGGCCTTACTGAAGTCCATGTAGACAACATCCACTGCTGTATCCTCATCAATCCGTTTCATCACTTCCTCGAAAACTCAATCAATTTAGTGAGACACGACCTCCCCTTCACAAAACTATGTTGCCTCTCACTAATACATCCACTTATTTCCAAGTGGGAGTAAATCCTGTCTCGAAGAACCCTCTCCAATAATTTTCCTACCACTGACGTCAGGCTCACTGGCCTGTAATTCCCTGGATTATTCTTGCTACCCTTCTTGATCAAAGGAACAACTATTCTCCAATCCTCTGGGACCTCCCCTGTAGGGAGTGAGGAGACAAAGATTTCTCTCAAGGCCCCAGTAATTTCCTCCCTTGCCTCTCTCAGTATTCTGGGGTATATCCCATCAGGCCCTGGAGACTTGTCTACCTTAATGTTTCTCAAGAACCCCAATACCTCCTTCTTTTTGATCTCAACATGACTCAAACGATCTACACACCCTTCTCCAGACTCATCATCCACGAAGTCCTTCTCTTTGGTGAATACTGACGCAAAGTACTCATTTAATACCTCGCCCATTTCCTCTGGCTCCACGCATAGATTCATAAGAACATAAGAACATAAGAAATAGGAGCAGGAGTAGGCCATCTGGCCCTTCGAGCCTGCCCCGCCATTCAACAAGATCATGGCTGATCTGAAGCGAATCAGTTCCACTTACCCGCCTGCTCCCCATAACCCCTAATTCCCTTATCGATCAGAAAACTATCTACCCGTGATTTAAACATATTCAACGAGGAAGCCTCCACCACTTCAATGGGCAGAGAATTCCAGAGATTCACTACCCTCTGAGAGAAGGAGTTCCCCCTCAACTCTGTTCTGAACCGGCCCCCCCTTATTTTGAGGCTGTGCCTTCTAGTTCTGGTTTCCCTTCTAAGTGGAAAGAATCTCTCCACCTCTACCCTATCCAGCCCCTTCATTATCTTATATGTCTCTATAAGATCACCCCTCATCCTTCTAAACTCCAATGAGTACAGACCCAATCTGTTTAATCTCTCCTCATAAGCCACACCCCTCATCTCCGGTATCAACCTGGTGAACCTTCTCTGCACTCCCTCCAAGGCCAATATATCCTTTCGCAAATAAGGGGACCAAAACTGCACACAGTACTCCAGTTGCGGCCTCACCAGTGCCTTGTACAGTTGCAGCAAGACCTCCCTGCTTTTATATTCTATCCCCCTCGCGATAAAGGCCAAAATTCCATTCGCCTTCTTGATCACCTGCTGCACCTGCAGACTGAGTTTTTGCGATTCGTGCACAAGGACCCCCAGGTCCCTCTGCACAGTCGCACGATGTAATTTTTCTCCATTTAAATAATATTCCAATTTACTATTATTTCTTCCAAAGTGGATAACTTCACATTTGCTAACGTTATATTCCATCTGCCAGATCCTCGCCCACTCGCTCAGCCTATCCAAATCTCTCTGCAGACTTTCCGCGTCCTCCACGCAATTCGCTTTCCCACTCACCTTCGTGTCATCAGCAAACTTGAATACCCTAGATTCAGTCCCCTCCTCCAGATCATCTATGTAAATGGTAAACAATTGAGGCCCCAGCACCGATCCCTGCGGCACGCCACTGGTCACCAACTGCCAACCAGAAAAGCACCCATTTATCCCAACTCTCTGCTTCCTGTTAGATAGCCAATCCCCAATCCACGCCAACACCTTACCCCTAACTCCGTGTACCCCAATCTTCTGCAGCAACCTTTTGTGAGGCACCTTATCGAACGCCTTCTGGAAATCTAAAAACACCACATCCACCGGTTCCCCTCTGTCAACCACACTAGTGACATCTTCATAAAAGTCCAGTAGATTCGTCAAGCACGACTTTCCCTTATGAATCCATGCTGCGTCTGCTTGATCGAACCATTCTTATTCAGGTGCTCTGTTATTTCCTCTTTAATAATGGACTCTAGCATCTTCCCAACTACGGACGTTAAGCTAACCGGCCTGTAGTTACCTGCCTTTTGTCTACTTCCTTTTTTAAACAGCGGCGTAACAGTAGCTGTTTTCCAGTCAGCCGGCACTACCCCAGAGTCCAGCGAATTTTGATAAATTACTACTAACGCATCTGCTATTACCTCAGCCATTTCTTTCAGTACCCTGGGATGCATTCCATCCGGGCCCGGGGACTTGTCTACCTTCAGTCCTATTAGTCTACCAAGCACCACCTCCTTAGTAACAGTAATTGTATTAAGGACCTCCCCTCCCACCAACTCTCGATCTCTAATATTCGGCAAACTATGTGTGTCTTCCACCGTGAAGACCGACACAAAGAACTTATTTAAAGTCTCAGCCATTTCCTCGTTTTCCACTATTAAATCCCCCCTCTCATCTTCCAAGGGTCCAACATTCACTCTAGCCACTCTATTCCTTTTTATATACTTGTAAAAACTTTTACTATCATTTTTTATATTTTGAGCTAGTTTAGTTTCATAATCTATCTTTCCTTTCTTAATCGCTTTCTTAGTCGTTCTTTGTTTTTCTTTAAAGCTTTCCCAATCCACTAATTCTCCACTATTTTTGGCCACTCTGTACGCATCTGATTTTATTTTAATACTCTCCTTTATTTCCTTCGTTATCCACGTCCGGTTATCCTTTTTCTTACAGTCCTTCTTTATCACCGGAATATATTTTTGCTGAGTACTTAAAAAAAATCTCCTTAAAAATCCTCCACTGTTCCTCAGCTGTCCTACCTACCAGTCTGCTCGCCCAGTCTACATTAGCCAATTCCACCCTCATCCTATCGTACTCCCCTCTGTTCAAGCAGAGGACACTGGTTTGGGACCCTACTTTCTCACCCTCCATCTGTATCAGAAATTCCACCATATTATGATCACTCATCCCAAGAGGATCCTTCACAAGAAGATCCTTAATCCTACCTGTCTCATTCCCTCCCCTGTTCTTGAGTGGACCAACCCTCCACCTGGCTACCCTCTTGCTCTTTACATATGTATAAAAAGCCTTGGGATTTTCTTTAATCCTGCTGGCCAGTGACTTTTTGTGACCCCTTTTAGCCCTCCTTACTCGTTGCTTAAGTTTCTTTCTACTTTCCTTGTATTCCACACTTGCTTCGTGTGTTCCCAGCCCCCTAGCTTTGACAATTGCTTCCTTTTTCTCTTTGACTCGGTTCACAATATCTCTCATTATTCAAGATTCCTGAAACTTGCCATACTTATCCTTCATCCTTACAGGAATGTGTCGGTCCTGAATTCCTATCAACTTACACTTGAAAGCCTCCCACCTGCCAGATGTTAATTTGCCCTCCAACATCTGCCCCCAATCTACATTCTTCAGTTCCAGCCGAGTATTGTTGTGATTAGCCTTTCCCCAGTTTAGCACCTTAACTTGAGGACTACACTTATCTTTATCCATCAGTACCTTAAAGCTTACTGAATTGTGGTCACTGTTCCCGAACTGCTCCCCTACTGAAACGTCGACCACCTGACCGGCGCATACCCAATAACAGGTCCAGTATCGCCCCTTCCCTAGTTGGACTATTTACATACTGTTTCAAGAAGCCCTCCTGGATGCTCCTTACAAACTCTGCCCCATCCACGCCCCCTAGCACTAAGTGAGTCCCAGTCAATATAGGGGAAGTTAAAATCTCCCACCACAACAACCCTGTTACTTTTACAACTTGCCAAAATCTGCCTACAAATCTGCTCCTCTATCTCCCGCTGGAAGTTGGGTGGCCTATAGTAAACCCCCAACATTGTGACTACACCCTTCCTATTCCTGAGCTCTACCCATTTGCGTCGCTGTATGAGCCCTCCAAGGATTTTTGAGGGCGTGGAATGCCCTGCCTGCAACCGTAGTGGACTCGCCAACATTAAGGGCATTTAAATGGTCATTGGATAAACATAGAACAGTACAGCACAGAACAGGCCCTTCGGCCCACGATGTTGTGCCGAGCTTTATCTGAAACCAAGATCAAGCTATCCCACTCCCTATCATCCTGGTGTGCTCCATGTGCCTATCCAATAACCGCTTAAATGTTCCTAAAGTGTCTGACTCCACTATCACTGCAGGCAGTCCATTCCACACCCCAACCACTCTCTGCGTAAAGAACCTACCTCTGATATCCTTCCTATATCTCCCACCACGAACCCAATAGTTATGTCCCCTTGTAATAGCTCCATCCACCCGAGGAAATAGTCTTTGAACGTTCACTCTGTCTATCCGCTTCATCATTTTATAAACCTCTATTAAGTCTCCCCTCAGCCTCCTCCGCTCCAGAGAGAACAGCCCTAGCTCCCTCAACCTTTCCTCATAAGACCTACCCTCCAAACCAGGCAGCATCCTGGTAAATCTCCTCTGCACTCTTTCCAGCGCTTCCACATCCTTCTTATAGTGAGGTGACCAGAACTGTACGCAATATTCCAAATGTGGTCTCACCAAGGTCCTGTACAGTTGCAGCATAACCCCACGGCTCTTAAACTCCAACCCCCTGTTAATAAAAGCTCACACACTATAGGCCTTCTTCACAGCTCTATCCACTTGAGTGGCAACCTTTAGAGATCTGTGGATATGAACCCCAAGATCTCTTTGTTCCTCCACAGTCTTCAGAACATCTACCTTTGACCCTGTAATCCACATTTAAATTAGTCCTACCAAAATGAATCACCTCACATTTATATGGATGATATTGGAATAGTGTAGGTTAGATGGGCTTTAGATTGGTTTCACTGGTCGGCGCAACATCGACGGCCGAAGGGCCTGTACTGCACTGTAATGTTCTATGTTCTATGTCCTCCCACAGTACAGCTGCGATATTCTCCTTAACCAGTAGTGCAACTCCCCCACCCCTTTTACATCCCCCTCTATCCCGTCTGAAACATCTGTATCCTAGAATGTTAAGCTGCCAATCCTGTCCTTCCCTTAACCAAGTCTCTGTAATGGCAACAACATCATAGTTCCTAGTACTAATCCAAGCTCTAAGTTCATCTGCCTTACCTGTTACACTTCTCGTATTGAAACAAATGCACTTCAGTCCACCAGACGCTCTTTGATTAGCAACCTCACCCTGCCTGCTCTTTCTCTGAGTCCTACTGGCCCTACTCTCCAGCTCCCCTTCTGTTAATTCACCTCTGCTTTGGTTCCCATCTCCTGCCATTAGATAAATGCGAGGTGATGCATTTTGGAAGATTGAACCAGGCAGGACTTACCCAGTTAATGGTAGGGCACTGGGGAGAGTTACAGAACAAAGAGATCTCGGGATACAGGTTCATAGCTCCTTGACCTCCCTCTGAAAAAAACATGCTGACTATCCCTGATCAAACCTTGCTTCTCCAAGTAAAGATCGACACCCTCCTTTAGAACTTTCTCTGTTAGTACCCCTACCACTGACGTGAGACTCACTGGTCTGTAGTTCCCTGGTTTATCTCGACAACTCTGTTTTTCAAAGTGGAGGCCTGTGACCAGCGGTGTGACTCAAGGATCAGTGCTGGGCCCACTGTTATTTGTCATTTATATCAATGATTTGGATGAGAATATAGGAGGCATGGTTAGTAAGTTTGCAGATGACACCACGATTGGTGGCGTAGTGGATAGTGAAGAAAGTTATCTCCGATTGCAATGGGATCTTGATCAATTGGGCTGACGAATGGCAGATGGAGTTTAATTTAGATAAAAGCGAGGTGATGCATTTTGGTAGATTGAACCAGGGCAGGACTTACCCAGTTAATGGTAGGGCATTGGGGAGAGTTACAAAACAAAGAGATCTCGGGGTACATGTTCATAGCTCCTTGAAAGTGGAGTCACAGGTGGACAGAGTGGTGAAGAAGGCATTTGGCATGCTTGGTTTCATCGGTCAGAACATTGAATACAGGAGTTAGGATGTCTTGTTGAAGTTGTACAAGACATTGGTGAGGCCACACTTGGAATACTGTGTGCAATTCTGGTCACCCTATTATAGAAAGGATATTATCAAACTAGAAAGAGCGCAGAAAAGATTTACTAGGATGCTACTGGGACTTGATGGATTGAGTTATAAGGAGAACATAGAACGTAGAACATAGAACGTAGAACATAGAACATTACAGCACAGTACAGGCCCTTTGGCCCTCGATGTTGCGCCGACCAGTGAAACCAATCTAAAGCCCCTCTAATCTACACTATTCCAAGATCATCCATATGTTTATCCAATATCTATTTGAATGCTCTTAATGTTGATGAGTCCACTACTGCTGCAGGCAGGGCATTCCATGCCCTTACTATTCTCTGAGTAAAGAACCTACCTCTGACATCTGTGCTATATCTATCACCCCTCAATTTAAAGCTATGACC
The DNA here is from genome assembly GCF_964213995.1 of Mustelus asterias. Taxonomy (NCBI): domain Eukaryota; kingdom Metazoa; phylum Chordata; class Chondrichthyes; order Carcharhiniformes; family Triakidae; genus Mustelus; species Mustelus asterias. The sequence continues at coordinate 139,876,371 of NC_135808.1, forward strand.
CCTCGTGTTAGCCATCACCATCCGAGGAAAAAGTCTCTCACTATCCACCCTATCTAATCTTCTGATCATCTTGTATGCCTCTATTAAGTCACCTCTTAACCTTCTTCTCTCTAACGAAAACAGCCTCAAGTCCCTCAGCCTTTCCTCATACGATCTTCCCACCGTACCAGGCAACATCCTGGTAAATCTCCTCTGCACCTTTTCCAACGCTTCCACATCTTTCCTACAATGTGGCGACCAGAACTGTACGCAATACTCCAAGTGCGGCCGCACCAGAGTTTTGTACAGTTGCAGCATGACCTCCTGGCTCCCAGAGGCTGGATAGACTGGGACTTTTTTCTCTGGAGCGTAGAAGGCTGAGGGGTGACCTTATAGAGTCTATAAAATAATGAGGGCCATAGATCAGCTCGATAGTCAACATCTTTTCCCAAAGGTAGGGGAGTCGAAAACTGGAGGGCATAAGTTTAAGGTGAGAGATACAAAAGGGTCCAGAGGGGCAATTGTTTCACACAGAGAGTGGTGAGTGTCTGGAACAAGCTGCCAGAGATAGTAGTAGAGGCGGGTACAATTTAGTCTTTTAAAAAACATTTAGACAGTTACATGGGTAAGATGGGTATAGAGGGATATGGGCCAAATGCAGGCCGTTGGGATTAGCTTATGGGTTTAAAAAAAAGAGGCAGCATGGACAAGTTGGGTCAAAGGGCCTATTTCCGTGCTGTAAACCTCTATGACTCTATAACCCTTCTTAATTAGCGGAATCACATTAGCTGTTCTCCAGTCATCTGCCACCTCCCCTGTGGCCAGAGAAGAATTGAAAATTTGGGTCAGAGCCTTGCAATCTCCTCCCTTGCCTCCCACAGCAGCCTCGGGCACACTTCATCCGGACCTGGAGATTTGTTCACTTTTCAGCCTGCTAACACGTCTACCAATAGAACATAGAACATAGAACAGTACAGCACAGAACAGGCCCTTCGGCCCATGATGTTGTGCCGAGCTTTATCGGTGGTGGTGGAGGCAAACTCGTTGGGGTCTTTGAAGAGACTTCTGGATGAGTACATGGGATTTAATGGGATTGAGGGCTATAGATAGGCCTAGAGGTAGGGATATGATCAGCGCAACTTGTGGGCCGAAGGGCCTGTTTGTGCTGTGGCTTTCTATGTTCTAAACCAAGATCAAGCTATCCCACTCCCTATCATCCTGGTGTGCTCCATGTGCCTATCCAATAACCGCTTAAATGTTCCTAAAGTGTCTGACTCCACTATCACTGCAGGCAGTCCATTCCACACCCCAACCACTCTCTGCGTAAAGAATCTACCTCTGATATCCTTCCTATATCTCCCACCATGAACCCTATAGCTATGCCCCCTTGTAATAGCTCCATCCACCCGAGGAAATAGTCTTTGAACGTTCACTCTATCTATCCCCTTCATCATTTTATAAACCTCTATTAAGTCTCCCCTCAGCCTCCTCCGCTCCAGAGAGAACAGCCCTAGCTCCCGCAACCTTTCCTCATAAGATCCACCCTCCAAACCAGGCAGCATCCTGGTAAATCTCCTCTGCACTCTTTCCAGCGCTTCCACATCCTTCTTATAGTGAGGTGACCAGAACTGCACACAATATTCCAAATGTGGTCTCACCAAGGTCCTGTACAGTTGCAGCATAACCCCACGGCTCTTAAACTCCAACCCCCTGTTAATAAAAGCTAACACACTATAGGCCTTCTTCACAGCTCTATCCACTTGAGTGGCAACCTTTACAGATCTGTGGATATGGACCACAAGATCTCTCTGTTCCTCCACAGTCTTCAGAACCCTACCTTTGACCCTGTAATCCACATTTAAATTAGTCCTACCAAAATGAATCACCTCACATTTATCAGGGTTAAACTCCATTTGCCATTTTTCAGCCCAGCTTTGCATCCTATCTATGTCTCTTTGCAGCCTACAACAGCCCTCCACCTCATCCACTACTCCACCAATCTTGGTGTCATCAGCAAATTTACTGATCCACCCTTCAGCCCCCTCCTCTAAGTCATTAATAAAAATCACAAAGAGCAGAGGACCAAGCACTGATCCCTGTGGCACTCCGCTAGCAACCTGCCTCCAGTCCGAAAATTTTCCATCCACCACCACCCTCTGTCTTCGATCAGACAGCCAGTTACCTATCCAATCGGCCAACTTTCCCTCGATCACACACCTCCTTACTTTCATCATAAGCCGACCATGGGGGACCTTATCAAACGCCTTACTAAAATCCATGTATATGACATCAACTACCCTACCTTCATCAACACACTTAGTTACCTCCTCAAAAAATTCAATCAAATTTGTGAGGCACGACTTGCCCTTCACGAATCCGTGCTGACTATCCCGGATTAATCCGCATCTTTCTAAATGGTCGTAAATCCCATCCCTAAGGACCTTTTCCATCAATTTACCCCGAAGTAAGACTAACCGGCCTATAATTACCAGGGTCATTTCTATTCCCTTCCTGACTGGAGGAACAACATTCGCCACTCTCCAGTCCTCTGGCACCATCCCCATGGACAGTGAGGACCCAAAGATCAAAGCCAAAGGCTCTGCAATCTCATCCCTTGCCTCCCAAAGAATCCTAGGATACATTTCATCAGGCCCAGGGGACTTATCGACCTTCAGTTTATTCAAAACTGCCAGTACATCCTCCCTCCGAACATCTATTTCCTCCAGCCTATTAGCCTGTAACACCTTCTCTTCCTCAAAATGGTTGCAACGAGAGGACACAGGTTTAAGGTGCTGGGGGGTAGGTACAGGGGGGATGTCAGGGGTAAGTTTTTCACTCAGAGGGTGGTGGGTGAGTGGAATCGGCTGACGTCGGTGGTGGTGGAGGCAAACTCGTTGGGGTCTTTTAAGAGACTTCTGGATGAGTACATGGGATTTAATGGGATTGAGGGCTATAGATAGGCCTAGAGGTGGGGATGTGATCGGCGCAACTTGTGGGCCGAAGGGCCTGTTTGTGCTGTGACTTTCTATGTTCTATGTTCTAAAAACATGGCCCCTCTCCTTGGTGAACACTAAAGGAAAGTATTCATTCATCACCTCGCCTATCTCTACTGACTCCATACACAAGTTCCCACTGCTGTCCTTGACCGGCCCTAACCTCACCCTGGTCATTCTTTTATTCCTCACATAAGAGTAAAAAGCCTTGGGGTTTTCCTTGATCCGACCCGCCAAGGACTTCTCATGTCCCCTCCTAGCTCTCCTCAGCCCCTTTTTCAGCTCATTCCTTGCTAACTTGTAACCCTCAATCGAGCCATCTGAACCTTGTTTCCTCATCCCTACATAAGCTTCCCTCTTCCTTTTCACAAGACATTCCAACTCTTTCGTGAACCATGGTTCCCTCACTCGGCCATTTCCTCCCTGCCTGACAGGGACATACCTATCAAGGACACCCAGTATGTCCTCTGGCTCCACCCATAGATTGCCCCCTTAGTCCCTAATAGGCCCCACTCTTTCCCTGGGTATTTTCTTCCCTTTGATATACTTATAGAATATCTTGGGCTTTTCCCTTCTTTTACCAGCCAGAGCTTTCTCAAATCCCCTCTTTGCATTCCTAATTGCTTTCTTAAGCTCCACCCTGCACTTTCCATACCTCACTAATGCCTCCAATGATTTGCTTCCCTTGTACATTTTAAAAGCCTTTTTTTTCCTTCTCATTGTATCTTGAATATCTCTGGCCATCCATGGTTCTCTGGGCTTGTTATTCCTACCTATCACCCGAAACAGGAACGTGCTGGGCTTACACCCTCCCCATTTCCTTTTTGAATGCACCCCACTGCTCTTCTGTAGATTTTCCCGTTAGTAGCTGTTCCCAGTCTCCCTGGGCCAGATCCTGTCTTATTTTACTAAAATCCGCTCTCCCCCAATCAAAACTTTTTTTTTGCAACTTGTCCAGCCTCTACCCACAAGGTTTCATTCCGTGCTGACTCCAGGATATCATATCTCCCTTCAGTAACTGACTCCTTAGCTATGAATGCAATGCCTCCTCCTCTTTTACTCCATTCTCTGTCTCGCCTGAAGATTGTCTATCCTGGCATGTTAAACTGCCAATCCTGCCCCTCCCTCAACCATGTTTGACAAAGTCCCACATGGCAGACTGGTACAAAAACTAAAATCACGTGGGATTCGGGGTGGGCTGGCTGGATGGATACAGAACTGGCTTGGTTATAGAAGACAGAGAGTAGCGGTGGAACGGTGTTTTTCAGAATGGAGATCTGCAGCTAGTGATGTTCCGCAGGGATCAGTGCTGGGACCTCTGTTAGAACCATTGAACCATAGAAAATTACAGCTCAGAAACAGGCCATTTGGCCCTTCTTGTCTGTGCCGAACCATTTTTTGCCTAGTCCCACTGACCTGCACTTGGACCATATCCCTCCACACCCCTCTCATCCATGAACCCGTCCAAGTTTCTCTTAAATGTTAAAAGTGACCCCGCATTTACCACTTTATCCGGCAGCTCATTCCACACTCCCACCTCTCGCTGCGTGAAGAAGCCCCCCCTAATATTCCCTTTAAACTTTTCTCCTTTCACCCTTAACCCATGCCCTCTGGTTTTTTTCTCCCCTAGCCTCAGCGGAAAAAGCCTGTTTGCCTTCACTCTATCTAAATCTTATACACCTCTATCAAATCTCCCCTCAATCTTCTACGCTCCAGGGAATAAAGTCCCAACCTATTCAATCCCTCTCTAACTCAGCTTCTCAAGTCCCGGCAACATCCTTGTGAACCTTCTCTGCACTCTTTCAACCTTATTTACATCCTTCCTGTAACTAGGTGACCAAAACTGTACACAATACTCCAAATTCGGCCTCACCAATGCCTTATATAACCTTACCGTAACACTCCAACTTTTATACTCGATACTCCGATTTATAAAGGCCAATGTACCAAAGGCACTCTTTACGACCCTATCCACCTGTGACGTCACTTTTAGGGAATTCTGTACCTGTATTCCCAGATCCCTCTGTTCAACTGCAGTCTTCAGAGTCCTACCATTTACCCTGTACATTCTACTTTGGTTTGTCCTTCCAAAGTGCAATATCTCACACTTGGCTGCGTTAAATTCCATTTGCCATTTTTCAGCCCATTTTTCTAGTTGTCCAAATCCCTCTGCAAGCTTTAAAAACCTTCCTCACTGTCCACTACACCTCCAATCTTTGTATCATCAGCAAACTTGCTGATCCAATTTACCACATTATCATCCAGATCATTGATATAGATGACAAACAACAATGGACCCAACGCCGATCCCTGCGGCACACCACTAGTCACAGGCCTCCACTCAGAGAAGCAATCCTCCACAACCACTCTCTGGCTTCTTCCATTGAGTTCAACAGGTTTATTTGGTAGCAAAAGCCACACAAGCTTTCGGAGCTCTAAGCCCCTTCTTCAGGTGAGTGGGAATTCTGTTCACAAACAGAGCTTATAAAGACACAGACTCAATTTACATGAATAATGGTTGGAATGCAAATTCCTGTTGGGGAGCACTTCAGCGGTCACGGGCATTCGGCCTCTGATATTCGGGTAAGCGTTCTCCAAGGGGGCCTTCGCAACACACGACAGCGCAGAGTCGCTGAGCAGAAACTGATAGCCAAGTTCCGCACACACGAGGACGGCCTCAACCGGGATATTGGGTTCATGTCACACTATTTGTAACTCCCACAGTTGCGTGGACCTGCAGAGTTTCACTGGCTGTCTTGTCTGGAGACAATACACATCTTTTTAGCCTGTCTTGATGCTCTCTCCATTCACATTGTTTTGTTTCTTAGCATTCCAACCATTATTCATGTAAATTGAGTCTGTGTCTTTATAAGCTCTGTTTGTGAACAGAATTTCCACTCACCTGAAGAAGGGGCTTAGAGCTCCGAAAGCTTGTGTGGCTTTTGCTACCAAATAAACCTGTTGGACTTTAACCTGGTGTTGTTAAACTTCTTACTGTGTTTACCCCAGTCCAACGCCGGCATCTCCACATCATTCTTCCATTGAGCCAGTGTCTAATCCAATTTACTACCTCCCCATGTATACCTAGCGACTGAACCTACCTAACTAACCTCCCATGAGGGACCTTGTCAAAGGCCTTGCTGAAATCCAGGTAGACAACATCCACCGCCTTCCCTTCATCCACTTTCCTGGTAACCTCCTCGAAAAACTCTAATAGATTGGTCAAACATGACCTACCACGCACAAAGCCATGTTGACTCTCCCTATTAAGTCCCTGTCTATCCAAATATTTGTAGATCCTATCCCTTATCACACCTTCCAATACCTTGCCCACCACCAGCATCAAACTTAGTGGCCTATAATTTCCCGGATTTATTTTGGAACCTTTTTTAAACAACGGAACAACATGAGCCACCCTCCAATCATCCGGCACCTCCCCCGTGAATACTGACATTTTAAATATGTCTGCCAGGGCCCCTGCAAGTTCAACACTAGCTTCCCTCAAGGTACGTGGGAATACCCTTTCTGGTCCTGGGGATTTATCCACTCTGATTTGCCTCAAGACAGCGAGCACCTCCTCCCCTTTAATCTGTAAAGGTTCCATGACCTCCCTACCCGTTTGCCCTATTTCCGTAGACTCCATGTCCGTTTCCTCAGTAAATACGGATGCAAAAAAACCATTTAGTACCTCCCCCATATCTTTTGGTTCCATACACAATCTACCACTCTGGTTTTCAAGAGGACCAATTTTATCCCTCACTATCCTTTTGCTCCTAACATACCTCTAGAAGCTCTTTGGATTTTCCTTCTCTCTGCCAAAGCAACCTCATGTCTTCTTTTAGCCCTCCTGATTTCCCTCTTAAGCAGCTTCTTGCACTTTTTATACTCCTCGAGCATCTGATCTGTTCCTTGCTGCCTGTACATTTCATACAACTCTCTATTCCTCTTAATCAGTGTTACAATCTCCCTCGAGAACCAAGGTTCAAACAAAGAACAAAGAACAATACAGCACAGGAACAGGCCCTTCGGCCCTCCAAGCCCGCGCCGCTCCCTGGTCCAAACTAGACCATTCTTTTGTATCCCTCCATTCCCACTGCGTTCACATGGCTGTCTAGATAAGTCTTAAACGTTCCCAGTGTGTCCGCCTCCACCACCCTGCCTGGCAGCACATTCCAGGCCCCCACCAGCCTCTGCGTGAAATATGTCCGTCTGATATCTGTGTTAAACCTCCCCCCCTTCACCTTGAACCTATGACCCCTCGTGAACGTCACCACCGACCTGGGGAAAGGCTTCCCACCGTTCACCCTATCTATGCCTTTCATAATTTTATACACCTCTATTAAGTCTCCCCTCATCCTCCGTCTTTCCAGGGAGAACAATCCCAGTTTACCCAATCTCTCCTCATAACTAAGCCCCTCCATACCAGGTAACATCCTGGTAAACCTCCTCTGTACTCTCTCCAAAGCCTCCACGTCCTTCTGGTAGTGTGGCGACCAGAACTGGACGCAGTATTCCAGATGCGGCCGAACCAACGTTCTATACATCTGCAACATCAGACCCCAACTTTTATACTCTATGCCCCGTCCTATAAAGGCAAGCATGCCTTAAGCCTTCTTCACCACCTTCTCCACCTGTGACGTCACCTTCAAGGATCTGTGGACTTGCACACCCAGGTCCCTCTGCGTATCTACACCCTTTATGGTTCTGCCATTTATCATATAGCTCCTCCCTACATTATTTCTACCAAAATGCATCACTTCGCATTTATCAGGATTGAACTCCATCTGCCATTTCTTTGCCCAAATTTCCAGCCTATCTATATCCTTCTGTAGCCTCTGACAATGCTCCTCACTATCTGCAAGTCCTGCCAATTTTGTGTCGTCCGCAAACTTACTGATCACCCCAGTTACACCTTCTTCCAGATCATTTATATAAATCACAAACAGCAGAGGTCCCAATACAGAGCCCTGCGGAACACCACTAGTCACAGGCCTCCAGCCGGAAAAAGACCCCTCCACTACCACCGTCTGTCTTCTGTGACCAAGCCAGTTCTCCACCCATCTAGCCACCTCCCCCTTTATCCCATGAGATCCAACCTTTTTCACCAGCCTACCATGAGGGACTTTGTCAAACGCTTTACTAAAGTCCATATAGACGACATCCACGGCCCTTCCCTCGTCAACCATTTTGGTCACTTCTTCAAAAAACTCCACCAGGTTAGTGAGGCATGACCTCCCTCTCACAAAACCATGCTGACTATCGTTAATGAGTTTATTCCTTTCTAAATGCGCATACATCCTATCTCTAAGAATCTTCTCCAACAACTTCCCGACCACGGACGTCAAGCTCACCGGCCTATAATTACCCGGGTTATCCTTCCTACCCTTCTTAAATAACGGGACCACATTAGCTATCCTCCAATCCTCTGGGACCTCACCTGTGTCCAGTGACGAGACAAAGATTTGTGTCTGAGGCCCAGCGATTTCATCTCTCGTCTCCCTGAGCAGCCTTGGATAGATTCCATCAGGCCCTGGGGATTTGTCAGTCTTTATATTCTCTAACAAACCTAACACTTCCTCCTTTGTAATGGAGATTTTCTCCAACGGTTCAACACTCCCCTCCGAGACACTCCCAGTCAACACATCCCTCTCCTTTGTGAATACTGACGCAAAGTATTCATTTAGGATCTCCCCTACTTCTTTGGGCTCCAAGCATAATTCCCCACTTTTGTCCCTGAGAGGTCCGATTTTTTCCCTGACAACCCTTTTGTTCCTAATGTATGAATAAAATGCCTTGGGATTCTCCTTAATCCTGTCTGCCAAGAACATTTCGTGACCCCTTTTTGCTCTTCTAATCCCCAGTTTGAGTTCTTTCCTACTTTCTTTGTACTCCTCCAGAGCTCCCTCCGTTTTTAGCTGCCTGGACCTACCATACACCTCTCTTTTCTTTTTGACCAGTCCCTCAATTTCCCTCAAGTTGTGGCCATTACGGAGACGTGGGTAGAACAAGGACAGGAATGGTTGTTGGACGTTCCGGGGTATAGATGTTTCAGTAAGTGTAGGGAAGCTGGTAAAAGAGGTGGAGGAGTAGCATTGTTAATCAAGGATAGTTTAACGGCTGCGGAAAAGCACTTTGAGGGGGATATGCACACTGAGGTAATATGGGCTGCAGTTAGAAACAGGAAAGGAGCGGTCACGTTGCTAGGAGTTTACTATAGGCCCCCAAATAGTAATAGAGATGTGGAGGAAGAAATTGCAAAGCAGATTATGGATACGTGTGGGGGTCACAGGGTAGTTGTCATGGGGGACTTTAACTTTCCAAATATTGATTGGAACCTTTGTAGGTCAAATAGTTTGGATGGGGCACTTTTTGTGCAGTGTGTGCAGGAGGGTTTCCTGACACAATATGTGGATAGGCCGACAAGGGGTGAGGCCACATTGGATTTGGTACTGGGAAATGAACCGGGCCAAGTGTTAGATTTGGTTGTGGGAGAGAACTTTGGAGATAGTGACCACAATTCGGTGTCTTTTGTTATTGCAATGGAGAGGGATAGGGCCGGACGGCAGGGCAAGGCTTACAATTGGGGGAGAGGTAATTATGATGCGATTAGGCAAGAATTAGGGGGCATAAGATGGGAACAGAAACTGTCAGGGAAAGGCACTGATGAAAAGTGGAACTTTTTCAAGGAACAAATACTGGGTGTCCTTGATAGGTATGTCCCTGTCAGGCAGGGAGGAAATGGCCGAGTGAGGGAACCGTGGTTCACAAAAGAGGTGGAATGTCTTGTGAAAAGGAAGAGGGAAGCTTATGTAGGGATGAGGAAACAAGGTTCAGATGGCTCGATTGAGGGTTACAAGTTAGCAAGGAATGAGCTGAAAAAGGGGCTGAGGAGAGCTAGGAGGGGACATGAAGTCCTTTGCGGGTCGGATCAAGGAAAACCCCAAGGCTTTTTACTCTTATGTGAGGAATAAAAGAATGACCAGGGTGAGGTTAGGGCCGGTCAAGGACAGTGGTGGGAACTTGTGTATGGAATCAGTAGAGATAGGCGAGGTGATGAATGAATACTTTTCTTCAGTGTTCACCAAGGAGAGGGGCCATGTTTTTCAGGAAGAGAAGGTGTTACAGGCTAATAGGCTGGAGGAAATAGATGTTCGGAGGGAGGATGTATTGGCAGTTTTGAATAAACTGAAGGTCGATAAGTCCCCTGGGCCTGATGAAATGTATCCTAGGATTCTTTGGGAGGCGAGGGATGAGATTGCAGAGCCTTTGGCTTTGATCTTTGGGTCCTCGCTGTCCACGGGGATGGTGCCAGAGGACTGGAGAGTGGCAAATGTTGTTCCTCTGTTTAAGAAAGGGAATAGAAATGACCCTGGTAATTATAGACCGGTTAGTCTGACTTCGGTGGTTGGTAAATTGATGGAAAAGGTCCTTAGGGATGGGATTTACGACCATTTAGAAAGATGCGGATTAATCCGGGATAGTCAGCACGGATTTGTGAAGGGCAAATCGTGCCTCACAAATTTGATAGAATTTTTTGAGGAGGTAACTAGGTGTGTTGATGAAGGTAGGGCGGTTGATGTCATATACATGGATTTTAGTAAGGCGTTTGATAAGGTCCCCCATGGTCGGCTTATGATGAAAGTAAGGAGGTGTGGGATAGAGGGAAAGTTGGCCGATTGGATAGGTAACTGGCTATCTGATCGAAGACAGAGGGTGGTGGTGGATGGAAAATTTTCGGACTGGAGGCAGGTTGCTAGCGGAGTGCCGCAGGGATCGGTGCTTGGTCCTCTGCTCTTTGTGATTTTTATTAATGACTTAGAGGAGGGGGCTGAAGGGTGGATCAGTAAATTTGCTGATGACACCAAGATTGGTGGAGTAGTGGATGAGGTGGAGGGCTGTTGTAGGCTGCAAAGAGACATAGATAGGATGCAAAGCTGGGCTGAAAAATGGCAAATGGAGTTTAACCCTGATAAATGTGAGGTGATTCATTTTGGTAGGACTAATTTAAATGTGGATTACAGGGTCAAAGGTAGGGTTCTGAAGACTGTGGAGGAACAGAGAGATCTTGGGGTCCATATCCACAGATCTCTCAAGGTTGCCACTCAAGTGGATAGAGCTGTGAAGAAGGCATATAGTGTGTTAGCTTTTATTAACAGGGGGTTGGAGTTTAAGAGCCGTGGGGTTATGCTGCAACTGTACAGGACCTTGGTGAGACCGCATTTGGAATATTGCGTGCAGTTCTGGTCACCTCACTATAAGAAGGATGTGGAAGCGCTGGAAAGAGTGCAGAGGAGATTTACCAGGATGCTGCCTGGTTTGGAGTGTCGGTCTTATGAGGAAAGGTTGAGGGAGCTGGGGCTGTTCTCTCTGGAGCGGAGGAGATTGAGGGGAGACTTAATAGAGGTTTATAAAATGATGAAGGGGATAGATCGAGTGAACGTTCAAAGACTATTTCCTCGGGTGGATGGAGCTATTACAAGGGGGCATAACTATAGGGTTCATGGTGGGAGATATAGGAAGGATATCAGAGGTAGGTTCTTCACGCAGAGAGTGGTTGGGGTGTGGAATGGACTGCCTGCAGTGATAGTGGAGTCAGACACTTTAGGAACATTTAAGCGGTTATTGGATAGGCACATGGAGCACACCAGGATGGTAGGGAGTGGGATAGCTTGATCTTGGTTTCAGATGAAGGTCGGCACAACATCGTGGGCCGAAGGGCCTGTTCTGTGCTGTAATGTTCTATGTTCTATGTTCTATGTTCCCTGGTTATCCACGGTTCTCGAATCCTACCCTCCCTATCCTTCTTTTTAACAGGCACATGCCTGTCTTGTAGCCCTAACAACTGTTCCTTAAAAGACTCCCACATGCCAGATGTGGATTTACCCTCAAACAGCCTCTCCCAATCAAGAGCTGCCAATTTCTGCCTAATCCCACTAAAGTTAGCCTCCCCCCAATCCAACACCTTACCCTTGGGACACCACTCATCCTTTTCCATCACTATCCTAAAGCTAACAGAATTGTGGTCACTATTTGCCACATGTTCCCCTACCGAAACTTTGAAGACCTGACCGGGCTCATTCCCCAGTACGAGGTCCAGTATAGCCCCCTCTCTAGTCGGGCTATCTACATATTGTTCCAAAGAACCCTCCTGTACGCATTTTACAAATTCCTCCCCATTCAGAGTCCCTGCTCTCAGCAATTTCCAGTCTATACCAGGGAAATTGAAGTCTCCCACTACAACAACCCTATTTTTCCTGCATCTATCCAGTATCTCCTGACATATCCGTTCTTCCACTTCCCTCGGGCTGTTGGGGGGCCTGTAGTACACCCCCAACATAGTGACTGCGCCCTTCCTGTTTCTAAGCTCCACCCAGAGTGACTCGTTACACGACCCCTCTGAATTGTCCTCCCTCTGCACCGCTGTAATATGCTCTCCAACTAATACTGCTACTCCCCCACCTCTTTTGGCCCCTCCTCTGTCTCGCCTAAAACACTTGTACCCCGGAATATTCAGCTGCCAGTCCTGTCCCTCTTTCAACCAAGTCTCTGTCACCGCAACCACATCCAAATTCCTCGTGAGCATTAAGGCCCTAAGTTCATCTGTCTTGCCTGCTACGCTCCTTATTCCTATTTACTTTGCCTTTAATCCTGACAGGAACATACAAACTCTGCACTCTCAAAATTTCTCCTTTGAAGGCCTCCCATTTTCCATTTACATCCTTACCAGAGAACAGCCTGTGCCAATCCACACTTCCCAGATCCCTTCTCATTTCATCAAATTTGGCCTTTTTCCAGTTCAGAACTTCAACCCGAGGACCAGATCTATCCTTATCCATGATCAGGTTGAAACTAATGGCATTATGATCACTTTTGTTGTTTGTGGCATATATAAATGATCTGGAGGAAAATGCGGGTGGTCTGATTAGTAAGTTTGTGGATGTCACGAAGATTGGTGGAGTTGCTGATAGTACCGGGGATTGTCAGAGGATACAACAGGGTATAGATAGATTGGAGACTTGGGCACAGAAATGGCAGATGGAGCCTAATCCAGACAAATGTGAGGTGATGCATTTTGGAGGATCAAATTTAGGTGTGAATTATACTGTAACTGGCAGAACCCTTTGGAACATTAACATATAGAGGGATCTGGGCATACAGGTCCCCATTTCCCGAAAGGTGGCAACACAGGCGTCCAAGGTGATTACAAACATAGAAACATCGAAGATAGGAGCAGGAGGAGGCCATTTGGCCCTTCAAGCCTGCTCCGCCATTCATTATAATCATAGCTGATCGTCCAACTCAATAGCCTAATCCTGCTCTCTCCCCATAACCTTTGATCCCATTTGCCCCAAGTGCTATATCCAGCCGCCTCTTGAATACATTCAATGTTTTGGCATCAACTACTTCCTGTGGTAATGAATTCCACAGGCTCACCACTCTTTGGGTGAAGAAATGTCTCCTCACCTCCATCCTAAATGGTCTCCCCTGAATCCTCAGACTGTAGCCCCTGGTTCTGGACTCCCCCACTATCGGGAACATCCTCCCTGTATCTACCCTGTCTAGTCCTGTTAGAATTTTATAAGTTTCTATGAACACCCCCCTCATTCGTCTGAACTCCAGTGAAAACAATCCTAACCTCGTCAATCTCTCCTCATACACCAGTCCCGTCATCCCCAGAATCAGCCTGGTAAACATTCGCTGCACTCCCTTGACAGCAAGAACATCCTTCCTCAGAAAAGGAGATCAGAACTTCACACAATACTCTAGGTGTGGCCTCACCAAGGTCCTGTATAATTGCAACAACACACCTTGCTCCTGTACTCGAAGCCTCTCGCGATGAAGGCCAACACACCATTTGCCTTCTTTACCGCCTGCTGCACCTGCATGCTTACCTTCAGTGACTGGTGCACAAGGACACCCAGGTCCCGCTGCACACTCCCCTCTCCCAATTTACAGCCATTCAGGTAGTAATCTGCTGCCTTGTTTTTGCTTCCAAAGTGAATAACATAGAACATAGAACATAGAACAGTACAGCACAGAACAGGCCCTTCGGCCCACGATGTTGTGCCGAGCTTTATCTGAAACCAAGATCAAGCTATCCCACTCCCTATCATCATGGTGTGCTCCATGTGCCTATCCAATAACCGCTTAAATGTTTCTAAAGTGTCTGACTCCACTATCACTGCAGGCAGTCCATTCCACACCCCAACCACTCTCTGCGTAAAGAACCTACCTCTGATATCCGTCCTGTATCTCCCACCACGAACCCTATAGTTATGCCTCACATTTATTAAGAAAGCATATGGCATGCTTGCCTTCATCAGCCCAAGCATTGAATACAAGAATTTGCAAATCATGTTGCAGCTATATTAAACCTTGGTTAGGCCGCATTTGGAGTATTGCGTGCAGTTCTGATCACCACACTACCAGAAGGATGTGGAAGCTTTGGAGAGAGTGCAAAGGAGGTTCACCAGGATGTTGCCTGATCTCGAGGGTGTTGGCTATGAGGAGAGGTTGAATAAACTTGGACTGTTTTCAAAGGAAAGACAGAGGCTGAGGGGAGACCTGATAGAGGTCTACAAAATTATCACAGACAGGGTGGACAGTAAGAGACATTTTCCTAGGGTGGAAGTGTCAATTCCAAAGGGGCACAGATTCAAGGTGAGGGGGAAAAGTTTAAGGGAGGTGGGCAGAGGAAGTTCTTCATGCAGAGAGTGTTGGGTGCCTGGCTGCCAGTGGAGGTGGTGGAAGCAGGCAACATTCAACAGGCATCTGGATGGGTACATGAATAGGGAGGGAATAGAGGGATATGGCCTGAGTAAGGGCAGAAGGCTTTTTAAAATTTAGTTATGGTATCATGATCAGCACAGGCTTGGAGGGCCGAAGGGCCTGTTCCTGTGCTGTACTTTTCTTTGTTCTTTGTATGTCTCTCTGATAGCTATGATATCACACTTCAACGTGTCACTCCTTGCTGTTAACTCATCCATTTGATCTGTAATGTTCCTGGTGTTAAAGTAGAATGTTTCTGAATGGAGGGTTGTGAGTGGCGTTCCTCAGGGACCTTTGCTGTTTGTAATATATATAAATGATTTGGAGGAAAATGTAACTGGTTTGATTAGTAATTTTGTGGACGACACAAAGGTTGGTGGATTTGCAGATAGTGATGAGGAACATCAGAGGATACAACAGGATATAGATCGGTTGGAGATTTGGGCGGAGAGATGGCAGATGGAGTTTAATCCGGATGAATGTGAGGTAATGCATTTTTGAAGGTCTAATACAGATAGGAAATATACAGTAAATGGCAGAACCCTTAAGAGTATTGATAGACAAAGGGATCTGGGTGTACAGGTACACAGGTCACTGAAAGTGACAATGCAGATGGAGAAGGTAGTCAAGAAGGCATACGGCATGCTTGCCTTCATCGATCGGGGCATTGAGTTTAAAAATTGGCAAGTCATGTTGTAGCTTTATAGAAGCTTAGTTAGGCCGCACTTGGAATATAGTGTTCAATTCTGGTCGCCACACTACCAGAAGGATGTGGAGGCTTTGGAGAGGGTACAGAAAAGATTTACTAGGATGTTGCCTGGTATGGAGGGTATTAGCTATGAAGAGAGGTTGGAGAAACTTGGTTTGTTCTCAGAGGTTGAGGGGCGACCTGATAGAAGTCTACAAGATTATGAGGGGCACGGACAGAGTGGACATTCAGAAGCTTTTTCCCAGGGTGGAAGAGTCAATTACTGGGTGGCACAGGTTTAAGGTGCGAGGGGCAAGATTTAAAGGAGATGTAGGAGGCAAGTTTTTTACACAGAGGATGGTGAGTGCCTGGAACTTGCTGCCGGGGGAGGTAGTGGAAGCAGATACAATAGTGAGTTTTCAGGAGTGTCTGGACAAATACATGAATAGGATGGGAATAGAGGGATATGGTCCCCGGAAGGTTGGAGGATTTTAGCTCAGTCGGGCAGCATGGTCGGCGCAGGCTTGGAGGGCCAAAGGGCCTGTTCCTGTGCTGTAATTTTCTTTGTTCTTTGTTCTAAAGGCTATCCAGCCTTGCCTCACTCTCTTGAAACATGTTCCAGTTGTACTCCCTCTGACTTCATTGTTTTACTGGAGGATGCTGTGTCCTTATTCTGCTAACAGTCTGTGTCCTGTCCTCCGGCAAAATTAGTTTAAACTCCTCCCAACAGCAGCAGCAAACCCGCCTGCAAGGATGGTGGATCCGGCAGACAAGTGGCAACTGAAGTTCAATGCAGAGAAATGTAAATTCAATTTTGCAGGAAGAATATGGAGAGAGAGGGTAAAATGAAGGGAGAAACACTAAAGGATGCTCAGGAACAAAGGGACCATTGTGTATATCTACTTAAGTCATAGAACATAGAATATAGAAAAATATAGGAAGTTGCGCCGAACAATTTCCTTACCTTCCAGGCTCATCTATAACCCTCTATCTTACTAACCTCCAGGAACCTTCCACCACCACTACCGGCAGCCGATTCCATGCACCCACCACCCTCTGAGTGAAAGACTTACCCCTAACATCTCCTCTATACCTACTCCCCAGCACCCTAAACCTGTGGCCTCTCGTTGAAGATGGCAAGGCATGTTGAGAGAGCCGTTAATAAAGCAGACTGTATCTTAGGCTTTATTAATAGGGGCATTGAGAACAAGAGTAAGGAGGTCATGTTGAACTTGTACAGTTAGGTCTCATCTGGAGACTGTGTTCAGTTCTGGGCATCATACTTGAGAAACGATGTGAAGACATTGGACAGAGTCCAGAGGAGATTCACAAGAACGATTCCAGGGATAAGGAACTGGAGCTTTGAGGATAGATTGAGAAGGTTGGATCTGTTTTCCTTGGAGAAAGGAAGGCTGAGAGGAGACTCGGAAGAGATATTCAAGATCCTGCGGGATAAGGGCAAGGTAAATAGTGAGAAACTGTCCCCACTTAGGATGGCTTAAGAACTAGAGGGAACAGATTCAAAATAATTTGCAAAAGGAGTGTCAGTGATATGAGGAAACAGTTTTCACCCAGAGGGTGATTGGAGTTTGGGACAAAGTTCCTGAGAGGGTGGTGGCGGCAGGTTTGATCGAGATATTCAAAATGGAATTGGATTGTTATTTGAAAAGAAAGAATGTGCAAGGTTACAGGGATAAAGCTGGGGAGTGGGATTAGGTCGAATGCTCTTTCAGAGAGCCCAGATTCAATGGGCCGAATGGCCTCCTCCTGCACTGTAAAGATTCTATATTTGGTTCACAAGCTCAGTGACCACCAGCTCTCAAAGCAGCAACTGGATATACATGCTAAAGGCAAAGCAAACACCAGAATTTCCCAGCATTAAACTGGGCTGCAATGAGGGCAGGAAAGTAAAAATTGGCAATGATATTGCGTGCCCATAAGTCGGGCCTCTGATTCTGGTCTAACTTATTTTCAAAGAGTGAGGGAGGGAGAGTGAGTGAGTGAGTGAGGGAGGGAGAGTGAGGGAGGGAGAGTAAGGGAGGGGAGTAAGCGATGGGGAGTAAGGGAGGTAGGGTATGTCTGCACCAGTTGTGAGACCCGTCTCCTGAAATGTTTCCAATATTCCTGGAGAGAGACAGTGTTATAGAGTCATAGAGTCACAGAGGTTTACAGCATGGAAACAGGCCCTTCGGCCCAATTTGTCCATGCCGCCCTTTTTTTAACCCCTAAACTACTCCCAATTGCCCACATTTGGCCCATATCCCTCTATAATCTGTACCCATCTTACCCATGTAACTGTCAACGCTTTTTAAAGAACAAAGAAAATTACAGCACAGAAACAGGCCCTTCGGCCCTCCAAGCCTGCACTGACCATGCTGCCCGACTTAACTAAAATCCCCAACCTTCCGGGGACCATATCCCTCTATTCTCATCCTATTCATGTATTGAAAAGACAAAACTGTACCGCCTCTACTACTACCTCTGGCAGCTTGTTCCAGACACTCAACACCCTCTGTGTGAAAAAATTGCCCCTCTGGACACTTTTGTATCTCTCCCCTCTCACCTTAAACCAATGCCCTCTAGTTTTAGACTCCGCTATCTTTGGGAAAAGATATTGACTATCTCGCTGATCTGTGCCCCTCATTATTTTATAGACCTCTATAAGGTCACCCCTCAGCCTTCTACGCTCCAGAGAAAAAAGTCTCAGTCTATCCAACCTCTCCTTGTAACTCAAACCATCAAGTCCTGGTAGCATCCGAGTAAATCTTTTCTGCACTCTTTCTAATTTAATAACATCCTTTCTATAATAGGGTGACCAGAACTGTACACAGTATCCCAAGTGTGGCCTTACCAATGTCTTGTACAACTTCAACAAGATGTCCCAACTCCTGTATTCAATGTTCTGACCAATGAAACCAAGCATGCAGAATGCCTTCACCACTCTGTCCACCTGTGACTTCACTTTCAAGGAGCAATGAACATGTACCCCTAGATCTCTTTGTTCTGTAACTCTCCCCAACGCCCTACCATTAACTGAGTAAGTCCTGCCCTGGTTCAATCTACCAAAATGCATTACCTCACATTTATTCTGTTGTACCTGTATCCATCCTGCGACATAGAGGCATGTACCATGTCGAGAGCAAGTCATGGGAACAAGAAGAGTTTAAAAACCTCTGCAAAAATGTTTTCAATGTTTATTGGGCGTAACAATTTGAAATGAAAGCTGTAGCAGCCAATCACGCATCCCGGAGGTGTCAGCAGTGAAATCTTTGCCAGTTCAGGGGGTGATTGTCTTCCTGACATTGCACGGGCATTGGAACCACAGGAGACTGTGACTGTCCAGTCAGAGGGTAACAGACATCAGTGCCCTTGTCAGTGTGGACCTCTGTGGCAATGGATAGCCGACTGCATCACCAATCATCACCCAGGTGACTGGTCCCTCTTCACCCAACTGGACAACACATTGGGATCACATGGGGCAAGGCAGGGTCAGGGGGCATCAGGCCTGCTGTCCCACACTCCCCTCCACCAAGGGTCTCATTCATTGAACTGATCTGCCACCTTCTCTATAACAAGGCTCCCCAGGGAGGTGTGGACCTTGAGGATGGTGCGGCCCAGGAGGAGGTCCCCTCATCAGCAGGAGCGGGAGGGAAGAGAGAATGGAGCATTGAAGGCAGATGGAGATGACGCTGCATAGCGAGGTGACTCCTGCTGCCACCCTCTGCAAAGAGGATCTCCCTCCTCTCCCTCATGGGTGCCAGGCCTTCGTCCCCCCTGTGCCATGTCAGGTCCCTGTGCTGCATCGGCAAGATTTGGCAGCAACTCTCTCCTTCAGGACAAGTGGCAGCCTCAGAGATGGCTGCCTTGGGGGTGAAACTCGCCTCCATTCCTACCCCACCACCTTTAATTGGACAAGAAACCCGTCTCTTTATCAATTCAGGATTCATTCCTGGGGAAATCTGAAATTGAATCATTTTCCCACAGGATTTGAATTCCTGACACAGAAACAGACCTGGCTCCTGTTTCCCACCTCAAGGGGAAAAATCCAGCGCAGGATGGCTTTGAGGAAGTGTGGTTAATGTTTTATTCCTGATTCCCAGAAAATATCCTAATTTGTTACAGTGATTGTAATCTTCAGAGACATCAGATCAAATTGATATTTGAAAGTGGATGAGCAAGTGCATTTGAAGATTATTTCACCATTTGTCCTTCTATCCTTCTGGCCTGATTAATAGAAAGTTAAGGTTGCACAAGGGACCAAGTGGCTTTTTCCTCTGATGCTTGTGTGCGGCAGTGGGTTGGAAGGCTGGATTTGATATCCTGCTGGTTTTGCTGCAATGCTGCACCCTTGTGGCCAGGCATACGGCAGTTTCAGGAGCTATCGTCTGGTATTTTTCACCATTCTTTCTGCTTTCAGCTGTGTGTTCAAATTAAATCCCTGACATTGGCAAGGATTGATATCAACAGATTAAAGAACCAAAGAATTTGAACTTTTTCATTTGATTTAGAGGAGAACAAAATTTCCCCAATTTATTTATATGAGCGTTAATTCATCCTTGACAGATCTCGGGGCCCTGAGAATCCAGATATTTGAGTGGACGTTCTCAGACAATATCCACTCATTAAAGCTGATACATAGAACATAGAACATTACAGCGCAGTACAGGCCCTTCGGCCCTCGATGTTGCGCCGACCTGTGAAACCAATCTAAAGCCCCTCTAATCTACACTATTCCAATATCGTCCATATGTTTATCCAATGACCATTTAAATGCCCTTAATGTTGGCGAGTCCACTACTGCTGCAGGCAGGGTATTCCACGCTCTTACTACTCTCTGAGTGAAGAACCTACCTCTGACATCTGTCCTATATCTATCACCCCTCAATTTAAAGCTATGTCCCCTGATACTTTCAGGCAATGTGAGTACTGAGGACAAAACTGTCAATATTTCAATATTAGTGTTGACAATTCTGCTGCATTGTGAAGTGGATTCGAATTGGAGTTGTTTTTTGGGACTATTCCAGATCAGGAGTACTCCTCAGATGATCACACTCACTTAAGACTGAGAAAGACCGACCTCACAGACACTCAAATAGATCTGAAGAATTGATCAACCTTTCCCTAAAGGAAAGGAACCATTTAAAGGGAATAGCCCTTTGAACAGTTTTTAGCTAGATTATAACAACCCGGATAATATAAATCTAGAAATCTCTCCTCAACAATGAAGAGTATATGGAACAAAGAACAAAGAAAATTACAGCTCAGGAACAGGCCCTTCGGCCCTCCAAGCCTGCACCGACCATGCTACTCGACTTAACTAAAACCCCCTCCCCTTCCGGGGACCATATCCCTCCATTCCCATCCTATTCATGTATTTGTCAAGACACCCCTTAAAAGTCACTTTCATATCTTCTTCCATTATCTCCCCCGACATCAAGTTCCAGGCACCCACCACGCTCTGTGTAAAAAATCTGCTTCGTATAGCTCCTTTAAACCTTGCCCCTCGCACCTTAAACCTATGCCCCCTAATAATTGACTCTTCCATCCTGGGAAAAAGCTTCTGATTATCCACTCTGTCCATGCCTCTCATAATCTTGTAGACTTCTATCAGGTCTCCCCTCAACCTCCGTCGTTCCAGTGAGAACAAACCAAATTTGTCCAACCTCTCCTCATAGCTAATGCCCTCCATACCAGGCAACATCCTGGTAAATCTTTTCTGTACCCTCTCCAAAGCCTCTACATCCTTCTGGTAGTGTGGCGACCAGAATTGAACACTATATTCCAAGTGTGGCCTAGCTAAGGTTTTTTTCTTTTTTGATCCTTTGCTGAGTACAGCATGTTTAGCCTCAATGAGGGGAAGGTCAAAGGGTATGGTGACTACATGGCAAGAGCTGGCATTAGGAGGGAAGGGATCCAAGGGATGGGATGGGGAGGAGGGTCCTGGATGAGCAGCGATTGGGTGAAAACGTAAAGGTACAAAGACCAGATTGGGGGATATAGCTAATACTGAGGATGACCGTGACAAAATTCAACAAGGCATTCACAAACTTTCAGAATAGGCAGGAAAATGACTTCAAGTGAGATCATTATGATGTGATGCATTTTGGTAGGCATGAGAATATGAGCTGAACTGGGACCGAGAAACAAAGGAACAAAGAACAAAGAACAGTACAGCACAGGAAACAGGCCCTTGGGCCCTCCAAGCCTGTGCCGCTCATTGGTCCAACTAGACCATTCGTTTGTATCCCTCCATTCCCAGGCTGCTCATGTGACTATCCAGGTAAGTCTTAAACGATGTCAGCGTGTCTGCCTCCACCACCCTACTTGGCAGCGCATTCCAGGCCCCCACCACTCTCTGTGTAAAAAACGTCCCTCTGATATCTGAGTTATACCTCGCCCCTCTCACCTTGAGCCCGTGACCCCTCGTGATCGTTACCTCCGACCTGGGAAAAAGCTTCCCACTGTTCACCCTATCTATACCCTTCATAATTTTGTACACCTCTATTAGGTCTCCCCTCATTCTCCGTCTTTCCAGGGAGAACAAGCCCAGTTTACCCAATCTCTCCTCATAGCTAAGACCCTCCATACCAGGCAACATCCTGGTAAACCTTCTCTGCACTCTCTCTAAAGCCTCCACATCCTTCCGGTAGTGCGGCGACCAGAACTGGACGCAGTACTCCAAATGTGGCCTAACCAGCGTTCTATACAGCTGCATCATCAGACTCCAGCTTTTATACTCTATACCCCGTCCTATAAAGGCAAGCATACCATATGTCTTCTTCACCACCTTCTCCACCTGTGCTGCCACCTTCAAGGATTTGTGGACTTGCACATCTAGGTCCCTCTGTGTTTCTATACTCTTGATGGCTCTGCCATCTATTGTATAACTCCCCCCTATATTAGTTCTTCCAAAATGCATCACTTCGCATTTATCCGGATTAAATTCCATCTGCCATTTCTCCGCCCAATTTTCCAGCCTATCTATATCCTGCTATATTGTCTGACAATGTTCATCGCTATCCGCAAGTTCAGCCATCTTCATGTCAACCGCAAACTTGCTGATAACACCAGTTACACCTTCTTCCAAATCATTTATATATATCACAAATAGCAGAGGTCCCAGTACAGAGCCCTGCGGAACACCACTGGTAAGAACTTCTTACTGTGTTTACCCCAGTCCAACGCCGGCATCTCCACATCATGAACACCACTGGTCACAGACCTCCAGCCGGAAAAAGACCCTTCGACTGCTACCCTCTGTCTCCTGTGGCCAAGCCAGTTTTCTACCCATCTAGTCACCTCTCCTTGTATCCCATGAGCCTTAACCTTCTTAACTAACCTGCCATGAGGGACTTTGTCAAATGCCTCACTGAAATCCATATCGACGACATCCACGGCCCTTCCTTCATCAACCGTTTTTGTCACTTCCTCAAAAAACTCCACCAAATTTGTAAGGCACGACCACCCTCTTACAAAACCATGCTGTCTGTCACTAATGAGATTGTTCTGTTCTAAATGTGCATACATTCTGTCTCTAAGAATCCTCTCCAACAACTTCCCTACCACGGACATGAAGCTGACTGGCCTGTAATTACCCGGGTTATCCCTGCTACCCTTCTTAAATAACGGTACCACATTCGCTATCCTCCAATCCTCAGGGACCTCACCTGTGTCCAATGAAGAGACAAAGATTTCCATCAGAGGCCCAGCAATTACATCTCTTGTCTCCCTGAGCAGTCTAGGATAGATGCCATCAGGCCCTGGGGCTTTGTCAGTTTTAATGTTACCTAAAAAACCTAACACTTCCTCCCTTGTAATGGAGATTTTCTCTAACGGGTCAACACCTCCCTCTGAGACACCCCCGGTCAACAAGTCCCTCTCCTTTGTGAATACCGATGCAAAGTATTCATTTAGGATCTCCCCTGTTCCCTTGGGTTCTAAGCATAAATCCCCTCCTTTGTCCCTGAGAGGTCCGACTTTTTCCCTGACAACTCTTTTGTTCCTAACATATGAATAAAATGCCTCAGGATTCTCCTTAATCCTGCCTGTCAAGAACATTTCGTGACCTCTTTTTGCCCTTCTAACTCCCCGTTAGAGTATTCCTACTCTCTCTGTATTCCTCCAGAGCTCCATCTGTTTTCAGTTGCCTGGACCTAACGTACGCCTCTCTTTTCTTTTTGATCAGATCCTCAATTTCCTTGGTTATCCACGGCTCTCGAATCCTACCTTTCCTATCCTTCCTTTTTGCAGGCACATGCCTGTCCTGCAGCCTTATCAAGTGTTCCTTAAAAGACTCCCACATGCCAGACGTGGACTTACCACCGAACAGCCTCTCCCAATCAACATCCACCAATTCCTGCCTAATCCGGCTATAGTTAGCCTTCCCCCAATTTAGCACCCTGCCCGTAGGACAGCACTCATCCTTGTCCATTACTATCCTAAAGTTAACAGAGTTGTGGTCACTATTTGCCACATGTTCCCCTACCGAAACTTTGACGACCTGACCGGACTCATTCCCCAGAACTAGATCCAGTATAGCCCCCTCTCTAGTCGGGCTATCTACACACTGTTCCAAAGAACCTTCCAGTACGCATGCTACAAATTCCTCCCCGTCCAGACCCCCAGCCCTAAGCACTTTCCAGTCTATACCTGGGAAATTGAAGTCCCCCACTACAACAACCCTATTTTTTCTGCACCTATCCAGAATCTCCTGACATATCCGTTCCTCCACTTTCCGTGGGCTGTTGGGTGGCCTGGAGTAAACCTCCAACATAGTGATTGAACAAATTCACAAATCATCACAAGTACTAACGCAAGTGAACAATGCCATTTAAAAAAAATGCAAACCAGCACTGGCGTTCATTTATCGAGGAATAGAATTGAAAAGCAGGCAAATTTTGTTAAACTTTTATAGAAGTTTTGTGAGATTGCATTTAAAATACTTAGCTCAGTTCTGGCCACCATATTACAAAAAGCCAACTGAAGCACGAGAGAAGATGCAAAGGATATTTACAAGGATGATGCCAGAACTACTTATCAGGAAAAACTGAACACACTAGGCAGCATATTCTGTGCAACCTGTCGCGGAGGCGGCTACTGTTGATCAGCGGTGGGATCTTCTGGGTCCCGCCATTGTCAAATGGATTTCCCATTGAGTGCACCCCTGACTGCTGGGAAACCCACAGGGGAGATGCACTGTTGGCAGGAGCAGAAGATCCCGCTGGCGTGAATGGCTGCAAAATTCCAGTCACTTTCTTTAGAAAGGAGAATGCAGAGAGGTGACCTGACCGATGCCTTGAAAATTATGAAGTGCTTTGGCAGGGTACGGATAGAGAAGCAATTTTCATTGTTGAGGAGTGTCAACCAGAAATATTTTGTCGTCATCAATAAATTCAATGATGAATCAGCAGAATTTTATTTACTCAGGAGATGGTTTCAATGAGTAACTTGCTAACAAACAACATAGTTTAAATGAATCATTTGATGGATTTATAAGTCAGCTGGATAAACAAAAAGGAGAAAGGGATAAAAGAGAAAAGAAAGGACATTATTAAACTAGAAAGAGTGCAGAAAAGATTTACTAGGATGCTACCGGGACTTGATGGTTTGAGTTATAAGGAGAGGCTGAATAGGCTGGGACCTTTTCCCTCTGGAGCGTAGGAGGCTGAGGGTTGATCTTATAGAGGTCTATAAAATAATGAGGGGCATAGATCAGCTAGATAGTCAATATCTTTTCCCAAAGGTAGGGGAGTCTAAAACTAGAGGGCATAGGTTTAAGGTGAGAGGGGAGAGATACAAAAGGGTCCAGAGGGGCAATTTTTTCACACAGAGGGTGGTGAGTGTCTGGAACAAACTGCCAGAGGTAGTAGTAGAGGCGGGTACAATTTTGTCTTTTAAAAAGCATTTCGACAGTTACATGGGTAAGATGAGTATAGAGGGATATGGGCCAAATGCGGGCAATTGGGATTAGCTTAGTGGTAAAAACTGGGTAGCATGGACAAGTTGTGCCGAAGGGCCTGTTTCCATGCTGTAAACCTCTATGACTCTATAACTCTAGTGACGTTTCAAATCGCATCACCTCACATTTATCTGGGTTAAATTCCATCTGCCATCTTTCGTCCAAGGCCTCCAGCTGATTTATATGTTTCAAGTCAGTTTTTAACTTATTTCTAAGTTTGAAGATGGACAGTGAAGAAGGTTATCTAGGATTGCAATGGGATCTTGATTAATTGGGCCAGTGGGCCAATGAATGGCAGCTGGAGTTTAATTTAGATAAATGTGAAGTCATAGAGTCGTAGAGGTTAACAGCATGGAAACAGGCCTTTCGGCACAACTTGTCCATGCCACCCAGTTTTTACCACTAAGCTCGTCCCAATTGCCTGCGTTTGGCCCATATCCCTCTATACCCATCTTACACATGTAAATGTTTAAATGCTTTTTAAAAGAGAAACTTATACCCGCCTCTACTACTACCTCTGGCAGCTTGTTCCAGACACTCACCACCCTCTGTGTGAAAAAATTGCCCCTCTGGACACTTTTGTACCTCTCCCCTCTCACCTCAAACCTATGCCCTCCAGTTTTAGACTCCCCTACCTTTGGGAAAAGATATTGACTATCTAGCTGATCTGTGCCTCTCATTATTTTATAGACCTCTATAAGATCACCCCTCAGCCTCCTATGCTCCAGAGAAAAAAGTCCCAGTCTATCCAGCCTCTCCTTATAACTCAATCCATCAAGTCCCGGTAGCATCCTAGTAAATCTTTTCTGCATTCTTTCTAGTTTAATAATATCCTTTCTATAATAGGGTGACCAGAACTGTACACAGTATTCCAAGTGTGGCCTTACCAATGTCTTGTACAACTTCAACAAGACGTCCCCAACTCCTGTATTCAATGTTCTGACCGGTGAAACCAAGCATGCCAATGCCTTCTTCACCACTCTGTCCACCTGTGACTCCACTTTCAAGGAGCTACGAACATGTACCCCTAGATCTCTTTGTTCTATAATTCTGCCCTACACCCTACCATCAATTGAGTAGCTCCTGCCCCGATTCGATCGACCATAATGCGTTACCTCACATTTATGTAAATTAAACTCCATCTGCCATTCATCAGCCCACTGGCCCAATTGATCAAGATCCCGTTGCAATCCTAGATAACCTTCTTCACTGTCCACTATGCCACCAACCTTGGTGTCATCTGCAAACTTACTAACCATGCCTCCTAAATTCTCATCCAAATCATTAATATAAGTGACAAATAACAGTGGACCCAGCACTGATCCCTGAGGCACACTGCTGGTCACAGTCCTCCAGTTTGAAAAACAACCCTCTACAACCACCCTGTTATCTGTCATCAAGCCAATTTTGTATCCGTTTAGATACCTCACCCTCGATCCCATGAGAATTAACCTTATGCAACAACCTACCATGCGGTACTTTGTCAATGGCCTTGCTAAAGTCCATACAGACACGTCGACTGCACTGCCCTCATCTACCTTCTTGGTTATCCCTTCAAAAAACTCAATCAAATTTGTGAGACATGATTTTCCACTCACAAAGCCATGCTGACTGTCCCTAATCAGTCCTTGCATCTCTGAATGCCTGTAGATCCTGTCTCTCAAAATACCTTCCAACAATTTACCCACCACAGATGTGAGGCTCACTGGCCTGTAGTTCCCAGGCTTTTCCCTGCAGCCCTTTTTAAACAAAGGAACAACATTTGATACCATCCAATCTTCAGGCACCTCACCCGTGACTATCGATGATTCAAATATCTCTGCTGGAGGACCCACAATTTCCTCCCCAGCCTCCCACAATGTCCTGGGATACACTTCATCAGGTCCTGGGGATTTATCTACCTTGATGAGCTTTAAGACTTCCAGCACCTCCTTCTGTGTAATATTAACACTCCTCAAGACATCATTATTTATTTCCCCAAGTTCCTTAACATTCATGCCATTCTCAATAGTAAATACTGATGAGAAATATTAATTTAGGATCTCACCCATCTCTTGTGGATCCGCACATAGATGACCTTGTTGATCCTTAAGAGGCCCTACTCTCTCCCTTGCTACTCTTTTGCCCTTTATGTATTTGTAGAAGCTCTTTGGATTCTCCTTTGCCTTATCTGCCAAAACAATCTCGTGTCCCCTTTTTGCCCTCCTGATTTCTCTCTTAACTCTACTCCTACACCCCCTGTACTCTTCAAGGGTTCCACTTGATCCCAGCTGCTTATGCATGTCATATGCCTCCTTCTTCTTGACCAGGGCCTCAATATTCCGAGTCGTCCAGATTTCCCTATTTCTATCAGCCTTGCCCTTCACTCTCAGAGGAATGTGTTTACCCTGAACCCTGGTTAACACACTTTTGAAAGCCTCCCACTTACCAGACATCCCTTTGCCTGCCAACAGACTCCCCCAATCAACTTTTGAAAGTTCCTGCCTGATACCATCAAAATTGCCTTGTCCCAATTTAGAATTTTATCTTTTGGGCTAGACCTATCATTCTCCATAGCTATCTTAAAACTAATGGAATTATGGCCACTGGTCCCAAAGTGATCCCTCACTAACACTTCTGTCACCTGCCCTTCCTTATTTCCCAAGAGGAGGTCAAGTTGGGCCATCCACATACTGAATGAGAAATTCCTCCTGAATACACTCAACAATTTTTCTTTTTATTCATTCATGGGTCATGGGCATCGCTGGCCGGCCAGCATTTATTGCCCATCCCTAGTTGCCCTTGAGAATGTGGTGGTGAGCTGCCTTCTTGAATCGCTGCAGTCCATGTGCTGTAGGTTGACCCACAATGCCGTTAGGGAGGGAATTCCAGGATTTTGACCCAGTGACTATGAAGGAACGGCTGATATATTTCCAAGTCAGGATGGTAAGTGACTTATACAATAAATGGCAGAGTCATCAGGAGTATAGAAACACAAAGGGACCTAGGTGTGCAAGTCCACAAATCCTTGAAGGTGGCAACACAGGTGGAGAAGGTGGTGAAGAAGGCATATGGTATGCTTGCCTTTATAGGACGGGGTATAGGGTATAAAAGCTGGAGTCTGATGATGCAGCTGTATAGAACGCTGGTTAGGCCACATTTGGAGTACTGCGTCCAGTTCTGGTCGCCGCACTACCAGAAGGACGTGGAGGCATTGGAGAGAGTGCAGAGAAGGTTTACCAGGATGTTGCCTGGTATGGAGGGTCTTAGCTATGAGGAGAGACTGGGTAGACTGGGGTTGTTCTCCTTGGAAAGACGGAGAATGAGGGGAGATCTAATAGAGGTATACAAGATTATGAAGGGTATAGATAGGGTGAACAGTGGGAAGCTTTTTCCCAGGTCGGAGGTGACGATCACGAGGGGTCACGGGTTCAAGCTGAGAGGGGCGAAGTATAACTCAGACATCAGAGGGACGTTTTTTACACAGAGGGTGGTGGGGGCCTGGAATGCGCTGCCAAGTAGGGTGGTGGAGGCAGGCGCGCTGACATCGTTTAAGACTTACCTGGATAGTCACATGAGTAGCCTGGGAATGGAGGGATACAAACGATTGGTCTAGTTGGACCAAGGAGCAGCACAGGCTTGGAGGGCCGAAGGGCCTGTTTCCTGTGCTGTACTGTTCTTTGTTCTTTGGAGGGGAACTTGCAGGTGGTGGTGTTCCCATGTATCTGCTGTCCTTGTCCTTCCAGATGGAAGTGGTCGTGGGTTTGGAAGGTGATGTCTAAGATATTTGGTGAATTGCTGCAGTGCATCTTTTGATCATACACACTGCTGTTACTGAGCGTCGGTGGTGGAAAGGTTGAATGTTTGTAGATGTAGTACCAATCAAGCGGGCTGCTTTGTCCTGGATGGTGTCAAGCTTGTTGAGTGTTGTTGGAGCTGCACCCATCCAGGCAAGTGGGGAATATTCAATCACACTCCTGACTTGTGTCTTGTAGATGGTGGACAGGCTTTGGGGAGTCAGGAGGTGAGTTACTCGCTGCAGTATTCCTAGCCTCTGTCCTGCTCTTGTAGCCACTGTGTTTATGTGGTGGGTCCAGTTGAGTTTCTGGTCAATGGCAACCCCCAGGATGTTGACAGTGGGGGATTCAGTGATGGTTACACCATTGAATGTCAAGGGGCGGTGGTTAGAGTGTCTCTTATTGGTGATGGTCATTGCCTGGCATTTGTGTGGTGCGAATGTTACTGCCACTTGTCAGCCCAAGCCTGGATATTGTCCAGATCTTGCTGCATTTGAACATGGACTGGTTCAGTATCTGAGGAGTCACGAATGGTGCTGAACATTGTGCAATCATCGGCGAACATCCCCACTTCTGACCTTATGACGGAGGGAAGGTCATTGATGAAGCAACTGAAGATTGTTGGGCCTCGGACACCACCCTGAGGGACTCCTGCAGAGATGTTGTGGAGCTGAGATGACTGACCCTCCACAATCACAACCATCATCCTATGTACCAGGTATGACTCCAACCAGCGGAGAGTTTGCCCCCCGATACTCATTGATTCCAGTTTCTGGGGCTCCTTGATGCCACACTCGGTCGAATGCAGCCTTGATATCAAGGGCTGTCACTCTCACCTCACCTCTGGAATTCAGCTCTATTGTCCATGTTTGAACCAAGGCTGTAATGAGGTCAGGAGCTGAGTGACCCTGGCGAAACCCAGACTGGGCGTCACTGAGCAGGTGCTGCTTGATAGCGCTGTCGATGACCCCTTCCATCACTTTACTGATGATCGAGAGCAGACTGATTGGGTGGTAATTGGCCGGGTTGGATTTGTCCTGCTTTTTGTGTACAGGACGTACCCGGACAATTTTCCACATTGTTGGGTAGATGCCAGTGTTGTAACTGTATTGGAAGAGCTTGGCTAGGGGAGCGGCAAGTTCTGGAGCACAAGTCTTCAGTACTATTGCTGGGATGTTATCAGGGCCAGTATCCAGTGCCTCCAACCGTTTCTTGATATCACATGGAGTGAATCAAATTGGCTGGAGACTGGCATCTGAGATGCTGGGGACCTCTGGAGGAGGCCGAGATGGGTCATCCACTTGGCACTTCTGGAACATAGAACAGAGAAAAGCTACAGCACAAACAGGCCCTTCGGCCCACAAGTTGCGCCGAACATGTCCCTACCTACTAGGCTTACATATAACCCTCTATCTTACTAACTTCCATGAACTTATCCAAAAGTCTCTGAAAAGATCCTATCGAATCCGCCTCCACCACCACTACCGGCAGCCGATTCCACGCACCCACCACCCTCTGAGTGAAAAACTTACCCCTAACATCTCCTCTGTACCTACTCCCCAGCACCCTAAACCTGTGACCTCTTGTGGCAACCATTTCAGCCCTGGGTAAAAGCCTCTGAGAATCCACTCTATCAATACCCCTCAACATCATATACACCTCTATCAGGTCACCTCTCATCCTTCGCCTCTCCAAGGAGAAAAGACTTAGCTCTCTCAGCCTATCCTCATAAGGCATGCCACCTAATCCCGGCAACATCCTCGTAAATCTCCTCTGCACCCGTTCTATGGCTTCCACATCCTTTCTGTAATGAGGCGACCAGAACTGGGCACAGTACTCCAGGTGGGGTCTGACCAGGGTCCTATACAGCTGCAGCATTATCTCCCAATTTCTAAACTCAATTCCTCTATTGATGAAGGCCAGTATTCCATACGCCTTCTTAACCACAGCCTCTACCTGCGACGCTGCTTTGAGCCTCCTCTGAACCCAGACCCCAAGATCCTTCTGATCTTCCACACTGCCAAGCGTCTTACCCTTAATATCATATTCTTCCATCCTATTCGACCTGCCAAAATGAACCACCACACACTTATCTGGGTTGAAGTCCATCTGCCACTTCCCCGCCCAGCCTTGCATCTTATTTCTGTCTCGTTGCAACTGCTGACATCCCTCTACACGATCCACAACATGGTGGCACAGTGGGGGCGCACACTCCGGCGCCTGTTCGGGTCAATGCACACTAACCAGCACATCTTTCAGACCATGGGAGGAAACCCACGCAGACACGGGGAGAACGCGCAAACTCCACACAGACAGTGACCCAAGCCGGGAATTGAACCTGGGTCCCTGGAGCTGTGAGGCAGCTGCGCTAAGCACCGTGCCACCGTGCTGCCCCCCTGTGCCACCGTGCTGCCCCCCTGTGCTACCGTGCTGCCCCCCTGTGCTACCGTGCTGCCCCCCTGTGCTACCGTGCTGCCCCCACTGTGCCACCGTGCTGCCCCCACTGTGCCACCGTGCCGCCCCAACTGTGCCACCCCCACTGTGCCACCATGCCGCCCCCACTGTGCCACCGTGCCGCCCCAACTGTGCCACCCCCACTGTGCCACCATGCTGCCCCCACTGTGCCACCATGCCGCCCCCACTGTGCCATCGTGCCGCCCCAACTGTGCCACCCCCACTGTGCCACCATGCTGCCCCCACTGTGCCACCCCCACTGTGCCACCATGCCGCCCCCACTGTGCCACCGTGCCGCCCCCACTGTGCCACCCCCACTGTGCCACCATGCCGCCCCCACTGTGCCACCGTGCTGCCCCCACTGTGCTACCGTGCCGCCCCAACTGTGCCACCCCCACTGTGCCACCATGCCGCCCCCACTGTGCCACCATGCCGCCCCAACTCTGCCGCCCCCACTGTGCCACCGTGCCACCCCCACCGTGCCACCCCCACTGTGCCACCCCCACTGTGCCACCATGCCGCCCCCACTGTGCCACCGTGCTGCCCCCACTGTGCTACCGTGCCGCCCCAACTGTGCCACCCCCACTGTGCCACCGTGCTGCCCCCACTGTGCCACCGTGCTGCCCCCACTGTGCCACCGTGCCACCCCCACTGTGCCACCGTGCCGCCCCCACTGTGCCACCGTGCTGCCCCCACTGTGCCACCGTGCCACCCCCACTGTGCCACCGTGCCGCCCCCACTGTGCCACCGTGCTGCCCCCACCGTGCCGCCCCCACTGTGCCACCCCCACTGTGCCACCGTGCTGCCCCCACCGTGCCGCCCCCACTGTGCCACCGTGCCACCCCCACTGTGCCACCGTGCTGCCCCCACCGTGCCGCCCCCACTGTGCCACCGTGCTGCCCCCACTGTGCCACCGTGCCGCCCCCACCGTGCTGCCCCCACCGTGCCGTCCCCACTGTGCCACCGTGCTGCCCCCACCGTGCCGCCCCCACTGTGCCACCATGCTGCCCCCACTGTGCCACCATGTTGCCCCCACTGTGCCACCATGCTGCCCCCACTGTGCCACTGTGCCACTCCCACTGTGCCACCATGCTGCCCCCACTGTGCCACCGTGCTGCCCCCACTGTGCCACCGTGCCGCCCCCACCGTGCTGCCCCCACCGTGCCGTCCCCACTGTGCCACCGTGCTGCCCCCACCGTGCCGCCCCCACTGTGCCACCATGCTGCCCCCACTGTGCCACCATGTTGCCCCCACTGTGCCACCATGCTGCCCCCACTGTGCCACTGTGCCACTCCCACTGTGCCACCATGCTGCCCCCACTGTGCCACTGTGCTGCCCCCACTGTGCTACCGTGCCACCCCCACTGTGCTACTGTGCTGCCCGTACTGTGCCACCATGCTGCCCCCACTGTGCTACTGTGCTGCCCCCACTGTGCTACCGTGCCACCCCCACTGTGCTACCGTGCCACCCCCACTGTGCCACCGTGCCACCCCCACTGTGCTACCGTGCTGCCCCCACTGTGCTACTGTGCTGCCCGCACTGTGCCACCGTGCCACCCCCACTGTGCCACCGTGCCACCCCAACTGTGCCACCGTGCCACCCCCACTGTGCCACCGTGCCACCCCCACTGTGCTACCGTGCCGCCCCAACTGTGCCACCGTGCCACCCCCACTGTGCCACCGTGCCACCCCCACTGTGCTACCGTGCCACCCCCACTGTGCCACCGTGCCACCCCCACTGTGCTACCGTACTGTCCCACTGTGCCACCGTGCCGCCCCCACTGTGCCACCATGCTGCCCCCACTGTGCCACCATGTTGCCCCCACTGTGCCACCATGCTGCCCCCACTGTGCCACTGTGCCACTCCCACTGTGCCACCATGCTGCCCCCACTGTGCCACCGTGCTGCCCCCACTGTGCCACCGTGCCGCCCCCACCGTGCTGCCCCCACCGTGCCGTCCCCACTGTGCCACCGTGCTGCCCCCACCGTGCCGCCCCCACTGTGCCACCATGCTGCCCCCACTGTGCCACCATGTTGCCCCCACTGTGCCACCATGCTGCCCCCACTGTGCCACTGTGCCACTCCCACTGTGCCACCATGCTGCCCCCACTGTGCCACTGTGCTGCCCCCACTGTGCTACCGTGCCACCCCCACTGTGCTACTGTGCTGCCCGTACTGTGCCACCATGCTGCCCCCACTGTGCTACTGTGCTGCCCCCACTGTGCTACCGTGCCACCCCCACTGTGCTACCGTGCCACCCCCACTGTGCCACCGTGCCACCCCCACTGTGCTACCGTGCTGCCCCCACTGTGCTACTGTGCTGCCCGCACTGTGCCACCGTGCCACCCCCACTGTGCCACCGTGCCACCCCAACTGTGCCACCGTGCCACCCCCACTGTGCCACCGTGCCACCCCCACTGTGCTACCGTGCCGCCCCAACTGTGCCACCGTGCCACCCCCACTGTGCCACCGTGCCACCCCCACTGTGCTACCGTGCCACCCCCACTGTGCCACCGTGCCACCCCCACTGTGCTACCGTGCTGCCCCCACTGTGCTACTGTGCTGCCCCACTGTGCTACCGTGCTGCCCCCACTGTGCTACTGTGCTGCCCGCACTGTGCCACCGTGCCACCCCCACTGTGCTACTGTGCTGCCCCCACTGTGCCACCATGCCACCCCCACTGTGCTACCGTGCTGCCCCCACTGTGCCACCATGCCACCCCCACTGTGCTACCGTACTGTCCCACTGTGCTACCGTGCTGCCCCCACTGTGCCACCGTGCCACCCCCACTGTGCTACCGTGCCACCCCCACTGTGCTACCGTGCTGCCCCCACTGTGCCACCCCCACTGTGCTACCGTACTGTCCCACTGTGCTACCGTGCCACCCCCACTGTGCTACCGTGCCACCCCCACTGTGCTACCGTGCCACCCCCACTGTGCTACCGTGCCGCCCCACTGTGCTACCGTGCCACCCCCACTGTGCTACTGTGCTGCCCCACTGTGCTACCGTGCCGCCCCCCACTGTGCTACCGTGCTGCCCCCACTGTGCCACCGTGCCACCCCCACTGTGCTACCGTGCTGCCCCCACTGTGCCACCCCCACTGTGCCACCGTGCCACCCCCACTGTGCTACCGTGCTGCCCCCACTGTGCCACCCCCACTGTGCCACCGTGCCACCCCCACTGTGCCACCGTGCCGTCCCCACTGTGCCACCCCCACTGTGCCACTGTGCTGCCCCCACTGTGCCACCCCCACTGTGCCACTGTGCAACTCCCACTCTGCCACCATGCCGCCCCCACTGTGCCACTGTGCCACCCCCACTGTGCCACTGTGCTGCCCCCACTCTGCCACCATGCCACCCCCACTGTGCCACCATGCTGCCCCCACTGTGCCACTGTGCCACCCCCACTCTGCCACCATGCCACCCCCACTGTGCCACCATGCTGCCCCCACTGTGCCACTGTGCCACCCCCACTGTGCCACCATGCTGCCCCCACTGTGCCACTGTGCCACCCCCACTGTGCCACCATGCTGCCCCCACTGTGCCACCATGTTGCCCACACTGTGCCACTGTGCCACCCCCACTGTGCCACTGTGCTGCCCACACTGTGCCACTGTGCCACCCCCACTGTGCCACTGTGCCACCCCCACTGTGCCACCCCCACTGTGCCACCATGCTGCCCCCACTGTGCCACTGTGCCACCCCCACTGTGCCACCATGCTGCCCCCACTGTGCCACTGTGCCACCCCCACTGTGCCACCATGCTGCCCCCACTGTGCCACTGTGCCACCCCCACTGTGCCACCATGCAGCCAGGGGCATGATATCTGTATGAGGGTTGCTGAATTTTGGTATGCTTTCTCCAGTCTTTAGTCTTTGTTTTCACAGGCCATCAGTCCGAAGGATGGCTGGCAAGTATACAGCTCTGCCCAGGATCCCGATGGACGATGCATTTGTACAGTCGTGGCTCCAGAGCAGAACCTGTGTTCAAGGGATGCTCGAAGCAGACAACTCCGCCAGTTGCTGGAGAAGGTAATTCAACCTTTTATTGATTCATGGGCTGTAGACATCTCTGGCGAGGCTAGCATTATTGCCCATCCCTAATCACCCTTCAGAAGGTGGTGGTGAACTTCCTTCTTGAACCCACTGCAGTCCATGTGGTGTAGGTACACCCACTGTGCTGTTAGGGAGGGAGTTCCAGGATTTTGACCCAGCAGCAGAGAAGGAACGGTGATATTTTTTCAAGTCAAAGTGGTGAGTAAGTGGTGGAGGGGAACTTCCAGATGGTGCTCTCTCCTTGTGTCTTGTGTCCTTGTCCTTCTAGGTGGTAATAGTCGTGAGTTTAGTGTCGCTGGCTGGGCCAGCACTTATTGCAATTAAGAGATAATCACATTGCTGTAAATCTGGAGACACTTTTTTAAATTCATTCATAGGACACTGGGTATCGCCGGCTGGGCCAGCATTTATTGTCCACCCCTAGTTACCCTTGGAGGGCAGTTGAGATCAACCACACTGTTGTGGCTCTGGAGTCACATATAGGCCAGACCGGGTAAGGATGGTAGATTTCCTTCCCTAAAGGATATTAGTGAACCAGATGACAATTGACAATGGTTTTATTGTAATCATTAGACTTTTAATTCCATTTTTTTCATTTAATTCAAATTTCACCGTCTGCCATGGTGGGATTCGAATCCGGGTCCCCATTTGGCACTACCTTGAGTCTCCAAGTTACTAGTCCAGCATTAGTCTGGCAGATGGAGTACAATGTTGGTAAATGTGAGGTCATCCATTTTGGTAGGAATAAAAGCAAAATGGACTATTATTTAAATGGTAAAAAATTGCAGCATGCTGCTGTGCAGAGGGACCTGGGTGTCCTTGGGCAGGAATCTCAAGGAGTTGGTTTGCAGGTGCAGCAGGTAATTAAGAAGGCAAATGGAATTTTGTTCTTTATTGCCAGAGGGATGGAGTGAATCTGTGGAATTCCCTGCCCAGTGAAGCAGTTGAGGCTACCTCATTGAATGTTTTTAAGGCAAGGATAGATAAATTTTTGAACAGTAAAGGAATTAAGGGTTATGGTGAGTGGGCGAGTAAGTGGAGCTGAGTCCACAAAAAGATCAGCCATGATCTTATTGGAACAGGCTCGAGGGGAAGATGGCTTATTCCTGCTCCTAGTTCTTATGTTCTGGTGTTCTTATGATAAGACCACGATGCCACAGCCTCCCTAGCTGCTGTCTAAGGAAGCTTGGTGAGTTCATAGAACATAGAACAGTACAGCACAGAACAGGCCCTTCGGCCCACGATGTTGTGCCGAGCTTTATCTGAAACCAAGATCAAGCTATCCCACTCCCTATCATCCTGGTGTGCTCCATGTGCCTATCCAATAACCGCTTAAATGTTTCTAAAGTGTCTGACTCCACTATCACTGCAGGCAGTCCATTCCACACCCCAACCACTCTCTGCGTAAAGAACCTACCTCTGATATCCTTCCTATATCTCCCACCACGAACCCTATAGTTATGCCCCCTTGTAATAGCTCCATCCACCCGAGGAAATAGTCTTTGAACGTTCACTCTATCTATCCCCTTCATCATTTTATACACCTCTATCAAGTCTCCCCTCAGCCGCCTCCGCTCCAGAGAGAATAGCCCTAGCTCCCTCAACCTTTCCTCATATGACCTACCCTCCAAACCAGGCAGCATCCTGGTAAATCTCCTCTGCACTCCTTCCAGCGCTTCCACATCCTTCCTATAGTGAGGTGACCAGAACTGCACACAATATTCCAAATGTGGTCTCACCAAGGTCCTGTACAGTTGCAGCATAACCCCACGGCTCTACAGTTCCTACAGTGCATCTTGCCAGTCCATTCAAAACATATTCAAAGTAGATGATTGTAGTTGCAGACCAATTATCGCAGGAATGGGGAAAGGCCACTATCAGTCAGCGTGCATCGAGGGGATGGAAATTGTATAGAACATCTCCAACTGTGTGACTCATATCGAATGTATACGATGAGTATCACATGGTTCACAGTTGTTTTGAAACATCTCAGAGTACAACTTGATCTATGTAGAACACTTGATTGTTTTTGCACGGTAGCACAGTGGTTGGCATTGCTGCCTCACAGCGCCAGGGACCCGGGATCAATTCTCGGCTTGGGTCACTGTCTATGTGGAGTTTGCACATTCTCCCCGTGTCTGTGTGGGTTTCCTCCGGGTGCTCCGGTTTCCTCCCACATTCTGAAAGACGTGCTGGTTAGGTGCATTGACCCAAACAAGTGCCAGAGTGTGCCGACTAGGGGAATTTCACAGTAACTTCATTGCAGTGTTCATGGAGGCCTTACTTGTGACTAATAAAGAAACTTTACTTTACTTCACTCTGAGGGATAGCCATTGTGAAATGTTTGTAATACCCTTTCAGGTATTTTATGTATAAAGTATACTTTTGTCAAAATAGATTAACTCAGCTCCAAGACACCGCTGCAGGTGTTCCTCAGGGTCGTGTCCTCGGACCAGCGTCTTCAGATGCTTCATCAATGATCTTCCTTCTATCATAAGGTCAGAAGTAGGAATATTCGCTGATGATGTTTCGATGCTTCAGCGTGATTTGGACAGGCTGAGTGTGTGGGCAGCTGCACGGCAGATGCAGTATAATGTAGATAAATGTGAGGTTATCCACTTTGGTAGCAATAATAGGAAGACAGATTATTACTTGAATGGGTGTAAATTGAGAGAGGTGAATACTCAGTGAAACCTTGGAGTCCTCGAGCATCAGTCGCTTAAGAGTATTGATAGGCAAAGGGATCTGGGTGTACAGGTACACAGGTCACTGAAAGTGGCAATGCAGGTGGAGAAGGTAGTCAAGAAGGCATACGGCATGCTTGCCTTCATCGGCCGGGGGATTGAGTTTAACAATTGGCAAGCATGTTGCAGCTTTATAGAACCTTAATTAGGCCGCACTTGGAATATAGTGTTCAATTCTGGTCACCACACGATCAGAAGGATGTGGAGGCTTTGGAGAGGGTACAGAAAAGATTTACCAAGATATTGCCTGGTATGGAGGGCATTAGCTATGAGGAGAGGTTGGAGAAACTTGGTTTGTTCTCACTGGAGCGACGGAGGTTGAGGGGTGACCTGATAGAAGTCTACAAGATTATGAGGGGCTTGGACAGAGTGGATAGTCAGAAGCTTTTTCCCAGGGTGGAAGAGTCAATTACTAGGGGGCATAGGTTTAAGGTGCGAGGGGCAAGGTTTAAAGGAGATGTACGAGGCAGATTTTTTACACAGAGAGTAGTGGGTGCCTGGAACTCGCTGCCGGGGGAGGTAGTGGAAGCGGATACGGTAGTGACTTTTAAGGGGCATCTTGACAAAGACATGAATAGGATGGGAATAGAGGGATATGGTCCCCGGAAGGGTAGGGGGTTTTAGATAAGTCATGCAGCATGGTCGGTGCAGGCTTGGAGGGCCGAAGGGCCTGTTCCTGTGCTGTAATTTTCTTTCTTCTTTGTTCTTTGAAAGTAAGCGTGCAGGTACAGCAGGCAGTAAAGAAGGCAAATGGCATGTTGGCCTTCATAGCGAGAGGATTGGAGTGTAGGGATAGGGATGTTTTATTGCAAGCGTTTAGGGTGTTGGTGACACCATACCTGGAGTATTGTGTGCAGTTTTGATTTTTTTTTAACTTGATTTTTATTGTCACATGTATCAG
Organism: Mustelus asterias; assembly: GCF_964213995.1. Classification (NCBI taxonomy): domain Eukaryota; kingdom Metazoa; phylum Chordata; class Chondrichthyes; order Carcharhiniformes; family Triakidae; genus Mustelus; species Mustelus asterias. Next base: position 139,915,687 of record NC_135808.1, read on the forward strand.
TGTACAGTGAAAAGTATTGTTTCTTGCGCGCTATTTCTACTTCGTCCCCGTTGGTGTAGACAGGGGCATGTTCTCCTTCACGCTTCCTGAAGTCTTCTTCATTTTCTTGACATTGAGGGAGAGATTATTATCGCTGCACCAGTTCACCAGATTTTCTATCCCATTCCTGTACACTGTCTCGTCATTGTTTGAGATCCGACCCACTACGGTGATGTCGTCAGCAAACTTGAAAATCTAGTTGATGTCCTTATCTGAGGAAGGATGTCCTTGCTATAGAGGGAGTACAGCGAAGGTTTACCAGGCTGATTCCTGGGATGGCAGGTCTGTCATATGAGGAGAGACTAAGTCGGGAAGGATTATATTCATTGGAGTTTAGAAGAGCGAGAGGGGATCTCATAGAAATTTATAAAATTCTAACAGGGTTAGACAGTGTAGATTCAGAAAGAATGTTCCCAATGGTGGGGGAGTCCAGAACTAGGAGTCATCGTTTGAGGATGAGGGGCAAAACTTTTAGAACTGAGGTGAGGAGAATGTTGCATAGAAACTAGAAGCAGGAGGAGGCCATTCGGCCCTTCGTACCTGCTCCGCCATTCATTACGATCATGGCTGATCATCAAATTCAATATCCTGATCCCCTCCCCCCCCCATATTCTTCGATCCCTTTAGCCCCAAGAGCTATATCTAATTTCTTCTTGAAATCAGACAATGTTTTGGCCTCAACTGCATTCTGCGGTAGCGAATTCCACACATTCACCATCCTCTGGGTGAAGAAATTTCTCCTCACCTCCAAATCATTTATACATATCACAAACAGCAAAGGTCCCAGCACTGATCCCTGAGGAACACCACTTGTCACAGCCCTCATTCAGAAACACACCCTTCCACTGCTACCCTCTGTCTTCTATGACTGAGCCAGTTATGTATCCACCTTGCCAGCTCACTTCTGATCCCATGCGACTTCACTTTCTGCACCAGTCTGCCATGAGGGACCTTGCCAAAGGCCTTATTGAAGTCCATGTAAACAACATCCACTGCCCTACTCTCATCAATAATCTTTGTCACTCCCTCAAAAAGCTCGATCAAGTTCGTGAAACACGAACTCCCCTTCACAAAACCATGTTACCTTTCGCTAATACGTCCACTTATTTCCAAGTGGGAGTAAATCCTGTCTCGAAGAATCCTCTCCAATAATTTCCCTACCACTGATGTAAGGCTCACCGGCCTGTAATTACCTGGATTATTCTTGCTACCCTTCTGAAACAAAGGAACAACATCAGCTATTCTCCAATCCTCTGGGATCTCCCCTGTAGCCAGTGAGGATACAAAGATTTCTCTCAAGGCCCCAGCAATTTCCTCCCTTGCCTCTCTCAGTATTCTGGGGTAAATCCCATCAGGCCCTGGGGACTTGTCTACCTTAATGTTTCTCAAGAACCCCAATACCTCCTCCTTTTTGATCTCAACATGACACAAACTATCTATACACCCTTTCCCAGACTCATCATCTACCAAGTTCTTCTCTTTGGTGAATACTGTCGCAAATAACTCATTTAATACCTTGCTGATTTCCTCTGGCTCCATGCACAGATTCCCTCCCCTGTTCTTGAGTGGACCAATCCTCTCCCTGGCTACCCTCTTGCTCTTTATATATGTATAAAAACCCTTGGGATTTTCCTTAATCCTGCTGGCCAATGACTTTTTGTGACCCCTTTTAACCCTCCTTACTCCTTGCTTAAGTTTCTTTCTACTTTCCTTGTATTCCACACTTGCTTCACGTGTTCTCAGCCTCCTAGCTTTGACAAATGCTTCCTTTTTCTCTTTGACTAGGCTCACGATATCTCTTGTTATCCAAAGTTCCCAAAACTTGCCATACTTACCCTTCATCCTTACAGGAATGTGCCAATCCTGAATCCCTATCAACTTACATTTGAAAGCCTCCCACAGGGCGGCACGGTAGCACAGTGGTTAGCACTGCTGCTTCACAGCTCCAGGGACCTGGGTTCAATTCCCGGCTTGGGTCACTGTCTGTGTGGAGTTTGCACATTCTCCGCGTGTCTGCGTGGGTTTCCTCCGGGTGCTCCGTTTTCCTCCCACAGTCCAAAGATGTGCGGGTTAGGTTGATTGGCCAGGTTAAAAATTGTCCCTTAGAGTCCTGAGATGTGTAGGTTAGAGGGATTAGCGGGTAAATATGTGGGGGTAGGGCCTGGATGGGATTGTGGTCGGTGCAGACTCAATGGGCTGAATGGCCTCCTTCTGCACTGTAGGGTTTCTATGATTTCTACATGCCAGATGTTGATTTGCCCTCAAACATCTGCCCCCAATCTACATTCTTCAGTTCCAGCCTAATATTGTTGTAATTAGTCTTCCCCTAGTTTAGCACCTTCACCTGAGGACTACACTTATCTTTATCAATCAGTACATTAAACCTCATTGAATTGTGGTCATTGTTCCCGAACTGCTCCCCTACTGAAACATCGACCACCTGGCCGGGCTCATTCCCCAATACCAGGTCCAGTATGGCCCTTTCCCTAGTTGGACTATCAACATACTGTTTCAAGAAGCCCTCCTGGATGCTCCTTACAAACTCTGTCCCATCCATGCCCCTAGCACTAAGTGAGTCCCAGTCAATATAGGGGAAGTTAAAATCTCCCATCACAACAACCCTGATACTTTAACATCTTGCCAAAATCTGCCTACATGTCTGTTCCTCTATCTCCCCCTTCAGCTCCTCAGTAAAACATGTTTCTCTCGCACTTCTGGTACATTATTCATGTCTTCCTTTGTGAAGACTGAAGCAAGTACAAGTTTAATTTCTCATCCATTTCCTTATTCCCCGTTATGAATTCTCCCGTTTCTGACTGTAAGGGGTCTACATTCATTTTTGCCAATTTTTTTCTCTTTACATATCTATAGAAACTTTTACAGTCAGTTTTTATGTTCCCCGCTAGCTTACTTTCATACTCTATTTTTCCCTTCTTAATCAATCCCTTGGTCCTCCTTTGCTGAATTTTAAACTGTTCCCAATCCTCAGGCCTATTGCTTTTTCTTGCCAATTTGTACGCTTCTTCCTTGAATCTGACACTATCTCTAATTTCCCTTGTCAGCCATGATTTGGCCACAATTCCCTGACCAGAGAACCATAGAAAATTACAGCTCAGAAACAGGCCTTTTGGCCCTTCTTGTCTGTGCCGAACCATTTTATGCCTAGTCCCACTGACCTGCACTTGGACCATATCCCTCCACACCGCTCTCATCCATGAACCTATCCAAGTTTTTCTTAAATGTTAAAAGTGACCCCGCATTTACCACTTTATCCGGCAGCTCATTCCACACTCCCACCACTCTCTGCGTGAAGAGGCCCCCCCTAATATTCCCTTTAAACTTTTCTCCTTTCACCCTTAACCCATGCCCTCTGGATTTTTTCTCCCCTAGCCTCAGCGGAAAAAGCCTGCTTGCATTCACTCTATCTATACCCATCAAAATCTTATACACCTCTATCAAATCTCCCCTCAATCTTCTACACTCCAGGGAATAAAGTCCCAACCTATTCAATCTCTCTCTGTAACTCAGCTTCTCAAGTTGCGGGAACATCTTTGTGAACCTTCTCTGCACTCTTTCAATCTTATTTACATCCTTCCTGTAACTAGGTGACCAAAACTGTACACAATACTCCAAATTCGGCCTCACCAATGCCTTATATAACCTTACCATAACACTCCAACTTTTATACTCGATACTCCGATTTATAAAGGCCAATGTACCAAAGGCACTCTTTACGACCCTATCTACCTGTGACGTCACTTTTAGGGAATTCTGTACCTGTATTCCCAGATCCCTCTGTTCAACTGCACTCTTCAGAGTCCTACCATTTACCCTGTACGTTCTACTTTGGTTTGTCCTTCCAAAGTGCAATATCTCACACTTGTCCGCATTAAACTCCATTTGCCATTTTTCAGCCCATTTTTCTAGTTGGTCCAAATCCCTCTGCAAGCTTTGAAAACCTTCCTCACTGTCCACTACACCTCCAATCTTTGTATCATCAGCAAACTTGCTGATCCAATTTACCACATTATCATCCAGATCATTGATATAGATGACAAACAACAATGGACCCAACACCGATCCCTGCGGCACACCACTCGTCACAGGCCTCCACTCAGAGAAGCAATCCTCCACAACCACTCTCTGGCTTCTTCCATTGAGCCAGTATCTTATCCAATTTACTACCTCCCCATGTCTGCCTAGCGACTGAACCTTCCTAACTAACCTCCCATGAGGGACCTTGTCAAAGGCCTTGCTGAAATCCAGGTAGACAACATCCACCGCCTTCCCTTCATCCACTTTCCTGGTAACCGCCTCGAAAACTCTAATAGATTGGTCAAACATGACCTATCACGCACAAAGCCATGTTGACTCTCCCTAATAAGTCCCTGTCTATCCAAATATTTGTAGATCCTATCCCTTATCACACCTTCCAATAACTTGCCCACCACCGACGTCAAACTTACTGGCCGATAATTTCCCGGATTTATTTTGGAACCTTTTTTAAACAACGGAACAACATGAGCCACCCTCCAATCATCCGGCACCTCCCCCGTGAATACTGACATTTTAAATATGTCTGCCAGGGCCCCTGCAAGTTCAACACTAGCTTCCCTCAATGTCCGTGGGAATAACCTGTCCGGTCCTGGGGATTTATCCACTCTGATTTGCCTCAAGACAGCGAGCACCTCCTCCCCTTTAATCTGTAAAGGTTCCATGGCCTCCCTACCAGTTTGCCCTATTTCCGTAGACTCCATGCCCGTTTCCTCAGTAAATACGGATGCAAAAAAACCATTTAGTATCTCCCCCATCTCTTTTGGTTCCATACACAGTCTACCACTCTGGTCTTCAAGAGGACCAATTTTATCCCTCACTATCCTTTTGCTCCTAACATACCTATAGAAGCTCTTTGGATTTTCCTTCACTCTGTCTGCCAAAGAAACCTCATGTCTTCTTTTAGCCCTCCTGATTTCCCTCTTAAGTAGCTTCTTGCACTTTTTATACTCCTCGAGCATCTGATGTGTTCCTTGCTGCCTGTACATTTCATACAATCTTGAGCCAAACAGGAATAAACAACTTCTGGAGTTCACCTATTCGTTCTTCAAATGCCTGCCATTGCCTGTCCACTGTCTTTGCTTTCAGTAATGTTTCCCAGTCCATCATGGCCAATTCATGCCTCATACCATCATAGTTACCTTTACTGAGATTCAGGATCCTGGTCTCAGAATCAGCTACATCATTATCCACCTTGACAAAAAATTCTATCATATTATGGTCACTCGTCCCGAAGGGTTCTCTCACAACTAGATTGCCAACTAATCCTTTCTCATTGCACAACACCCAGTCCAAGATGACCTACTCCCTTGTTGGTTCCTCAACATGTTGTTCCAGAAAACCATCCCGTATACACTCCAGAAATTCCTCTTCTATTGTACTGTGATTAATGTGACTCTCCCAATATATATGCAGATTTATTCATCCAGAGGGTGGTGAATGTGTGGAATTTACTACGACAAAAAGTAGTTGAGGCCAAAACGTTGTGTGATTCCAAGAAGAAATTGGGGCTAGCATGTAGAAAAAGAAAGACTTCATTAAGGTTTCTGACAACGTCCCACATGTGAGTCTGATGAAGGTTAGACTTCATGTGACCCAGGGCAATGGTCGATGGTTGTTTTTGTGACTGGAAGCCTGTGTCCAGTGGTGTTCCACAGGGATTGGTGTTGAGTCCCTTGTTGTTTGGAGCATACCTTAATGATCTGGACATGAATGTAGGAGGTATGATAACTAAGTTCGCACTTGACACAAAAATTGCTGGTAGAGTGAATAGTGAAATCATAGAAATCATAGAAACCCGACAGTGCAGGAAGAGGCCATTCGGCCCATCGAGTCTGCACCGACATCAATCCCACCCAGCCCCTATCCCCATAACCCCATGTATTTACACGAGTCCTCCTGACTCTCAGGGGAAATTTAGCATGACGAATCAATCAAACTTGCACATCTTTGGACTGTGGGAGGAAACCCATGCAGACACGAAGGGAACGTGCAAACTCCACACAGACAGCAACCCAAGGCTGGAATTGAACCTGGGTCCTTGACACTGTGAGGCAGCCGTGCTAGCCACACAGAGAGGGTGCAGAGGAGATTCACCAGGATGTTGCCTGGGCTGCAGCATCTCAGCTATAAAGAGAGGCTGGTTAGGCTGGGGTTGTTCTCCTTGGAGCAGAGAAGTTGAGGGAGTCTTACTGAGGTGTATAAATTCATGAGGGGCATAGATTTGCTGGTATGGATAGGAAGGAACTTAGGAGAGGGGGAACTTAGGAGAGGGGGCAAACCAGAGGCACAGATTTAAGAAAGGGACAGGCTTATAGGAGATGTGAGGAAAAACTGAAAAGTTAAAGTTTATTTATTAGTCAAAGTAAGCTTACATTCACACTGCAATGAAGTTACTGTGAAAATCCCCAAGTCGCCAGACTCTGGCGCCTGTTCGGGTACACTGAGGGAGAATTTAGCATGGCCAATACATCTAGCCAGCAGGTCTGTGGAGTGTGGGAGGAAACTGGAGGAAAACCACACAGACACGGAGAACATGCAGACTCCACACAGACAGTGACCAAGCCGGGAATCGATCCCGGGTCCCTGGTGCTGTGAGGCAGCAGTGCTAACCACTGTGCCACTGTGCTGCCACAGCCTGAACTCACAGTCTGAAAGGGTGGTCGTGGCGGGAACCCTTACAATATTTAAGAAGCATTTACAAATGCCACAGGATACAAGACTACAGCACAAGTGCTGCAAAATGGGATTAAAATAGGTCGGTGCTTGTTGGTCTGTGTGGACATGATGGGCTGAAGGGCCTCTTTCCATGCTTTCAAACTCTATGGGCGGGATCTTCCAGTCTCGCTCGCCCCAAGGCTGGAAATTCCCACCCGAGCTCAATGGACCTTTGCATGGTCCATGTCCTGCCAGCTACGATTCCCATGGCAGACAGGATGGGAAAATTCCACCCTATGACTCTGTTCCTCTCCTGGCTGTGGAAGGGTCAATGGATTCGAAAGGTTAACTTGTGTTTCTCTCTCTGCAGATGCTGCCTGACCTGCTGCGTCTAACCAGCATTTCCTCTTTTTATTTAATAAAAAGTGAAACATTTGGTAAAGTGTTGTGAAGAAGGGAATTTATATCGTACTTTCCATGAGCAATTTCTGCATCAGAAGCAACAATGTGATAATAATCATATGACCTGTTTCTGTGAGGTTTGTTGAAAATTATATAGGTCAGACACAGAAGAAAACTCCCCTGCGTTTGTGCAGTTGTGCTGTGGGATCTTTGGTACCGACCTATATAAAATCCTCCTTTCTTTTAGTTTGTGTTGTAGTGTGTTTCTTGTTTATTTTTCGACTAAAGGTCCAGAACATGTCTCAATCCATTGAGGTGCTGAATCTGAGGACACAGAGGGACTTTCAATATGTGTTAAAAATGGAAACACAAATGAAAGGACTAAAGGGAAAATTCCGACAAATTGAAGATGACCGGAAGACACTCTTAACGAAGCATTTCCAGGTAAGGACTGAATGTTTCACTGGCAGTCAGCTAAAAACAAAAGTTGAATCTGGAATTCTGAGTTGTGGAATTTTTCAGGAGCTGAAAGAAAAGATGGAGGAATTACTCCCACTGATCCCTGTCCTGGAGCAATACAAAACTGACAGCAAACTCATCATTCAGTTCAAAGATGAAGTGAGGAACCTGTCTGCGGTGCTGACGGGGATCCAGGAAGAAATTGGAGCTTATGATTATGAGGAGCTACAGCAGAGAGTCCTCAACCTGGAAAGCAGGCTGCATGACTGCATGAAGAAACTCTGTGAGTTCCCAGTATTTGCAACAATGGTGAAATTTGAATGGCTCAGAAAGTGCGACAAGCCAAATCTTGCATGTGGAATGTGGCATTTCACAAGCGTGGTAATTTCAGGACAGCTGGTCACTCGGCCAAACAAGCCATCTTCCTTTATCTTTTTGCCAATTCCTTTATCTTTTTAGACACTTTCTTCTCAAACTCTCATTCCCTTTTAAACAATGATAACATTTTCATGTTATCCTCCTTTCCTCTGATCTGAATGATTACTGTTCTGCCCCTCCCAATCTGAGTGGCCTTATTATTCCAACAGAGGAGTTGGAACATAAGAAGACAAGAACTAGGAGCAGGAGTAGGCCATATGGCCCCTTGAGTCTACTCCACCATTCAATAAGATCATGGCTGATCTTTTTGTGGACTCAGTTCCACTTACCCACCCATTCACCATAACCCTTAATTCCTTTAATGTTCAAAAATGTATCTATCCTTGCCTTAAAAACATTCAATGAGGTAGCCTCAACTGCTTCACTGGGCAGGGAATTCCACAGATTCACAACCCTTTGTGTGAAGAAGCTCCTCCTCAACTCAGGCCTAAATCTGCTCCCCCTTATTTTGAGGCTATGCCCCCTAGTTCCAGTTTCACCCTCCAGTGGCAACAACTTCCCTGCTTCTATCTTATCTATTCCCTTCATAATCTTATATGTTTCTATGAGATCTCCACTCATTCTTCGGAATTCCAATGAGTATAGCCCCAGTCTACTCAGTCTCTCCTCATAAGCCAACCCTCTCTCTTTCTCAGTTACTTGACCAGGAATGGCTAAATCAGTATCCATCTTGTTCAACTTCTACCTTCACGCTCATCATATGATCCAAGGATAATGGAACTTTTGACCAGTCACAATGAATCTCTATGATGAATCTCACACAGAGACAGACGTGATGTGAGGAAAAACCACAGTAGGGGATAGATGAAACCAGAGGTCCAAAGACACTTGTTCCTCCAAAACCCATTCCACTCACTCCACACGTCAAAGAACAAAGAACAAAGAAAATTACAGCACAGGAACTGGCCCCTCGGCCCTCCAAGCCTGCACTGACCATGCTGCCCAACTTAACTAAAACCCCCTACCCTTCCGGGGACCATATCCCTCTATTCCCATCCTATTCATGTGTCTGTCAAGACGCCCCTTAAAAGTCACTATCATATCTGCTTCCACTACCTCTCCCGGCAACGAGTTCCAGGAACCCACCACCCTCTGTGTAAAAAATCTGCCTTGTACATCTCCTTTAAACCTTGCCCCTCACACTTTAAAGCTGTGCCCCCTAGTAATTGACTCTTCCACCCTGGGAAAAAGCTTCTGACTATCCACTCTGTCCGCTGATGTGGGTAGGAAGGGGGAAGGGGTCATGAAAAGAGAGTATAGGGAATTAGGGAGACAGCTGAGAAGGAGGAAAGCAAAGGTAGTAATCTCAGGATTGCTGCCTGTGCCACGGGAAGGTGAGGACAGGAATGGAGTGAGGTGGAGGATGAATGTGTGGCTGAGGGACTGGTGCAGAGGGCAGGGTTCAGGTTCCTGGACCATTGGGACCTCCTTGGGGGCAGGTGTGACCTGTACACAAAAAACGGGTGGCACTTGAATCCCAGGGGGACCAATATCCTGGCAGGAAGATTGGCTAAGGCTACTGGGGAGAGTTTAAACTAGATAGGTTGGGGGGAGGGGATCAAAATGAGGTGACTGAGAGTGAGGAAGGTAGCTCGCAAACAGAGAAGGGTTATAGGCAGTGCAAGAGGGCGGATGGACAGGGAATAGAGAAGGGGAGAGCTCAGACCAAAGGATTGAGATGTGTTTACTTGAATGCCAGGAGTATAGTGAATAAAGGGGATGAGCTCAGAGCGTGGATCGATGCCTGGAAATATGATGTGGTGGCCATTACGGAGACTTGGATGTCTCAGGGACAGGACTGGATACTCCAGGTGCCGGGATTCAGATGTTTCAGGAAGGACAGGGAGGGAGGCAAGAGAGGGGGTGGAGTGGCACTGCTGATCAGGGATAGTGTCACAGCTGTAGAGAAGGTGTATGCTGTGGAGGGATTGTCCACCGAGTCTCTGTGGGTGGAAGTTCAGAGTGAGAAGGGGCTGGTCACTTTGCTGGGAGTTTTCTATAGGCCGCCCAATAGTAACAGGGAGGTGGAGGAGCAGATAGGGAAACAGATCCTGGAGAGATGCAGTAATAGCAGAGTTGTTGTGATGGGAGACTTTAATTTCCCAAACATAGATTGGAATATCCCAAGGGTAAGGGGATTGGATGGGGAAGAGTTCGTTAGGTGTGTTCAGGAGGGTTTCCTGACACAGCATGTGGACAAGCCTACAAGAGGAGAGGCTGTACTTGATCTGATACTGACCAATGAGCCTGGACAGGTGTCAGATCTCTCAGTGGGAGAGCATCTTGGGGATCGCGATCATAACTCTATCTCCTTTAGGCTTGCATTGGAAAAAGAGAGGATCAGGCAAGCTAGGAAAGTGTTTATATGGAGTAAGGGGAAATATGAAGACATTAGACAGCAAATTAGAGGAGTAAATTGGAAGGAGGTATTCTTGGGGAAATGTACTGAAGGGAGGTGGCAGTTTTTCAAGGAATGTCTGTCTAGAGTTCTACAGGACAACGTTCCGAGCAGACAGGGAGGTGTTGGTCGGTTAAAGGAACCGTGGTGCACGAAAGCTGTGCGGGACCTAGTCGAGAAGAAAAGGAAAGCGTACAAAAGGCTCAGAGAGCTTGGCGAAGATAGGGATTTAGAAGAGTATATGGCTTGTAGGAAGGGACTAAAGAAGGAAATTAGGAGAGCCAGAAGGGGTCACGAGAAGGCCCTGGCAGGTAGGATTAAGGAAAACCCTAAGACGTTCTATAAATATGTGAAGAGTAAAAGGATGAGATGTGACGGAATAGGGCCTATAAAAAGTGAAGGCGGGAAAGTCTGTACGGAACCAGTAGAAATGGCAGAGGTGCTGAATGAGTATTTTGCCTCGGTTTTCACAGAGGAGAAGGACCTGGGTGGATGTACTGCGGGCGTGCGGTGGACTGAAAGGATTGAGTATGTGGACTTTAAGAAAGACGTTGTGCTGGAATCTTTGAATGGCATCAAGATAGATAAGTCACCGGGTCCGGATGGGATGTGCCCCAGGTTACTGTGGGAGGCGAGGGAAGAGATTGCAGAGCCTCTGGCGATGATCTTTGCGTCGTCGATGGAGACGGGAGAGGTGCTGGAGGATTGGAGGATTGCGGATGTGGTTCCTATTTTCAAGAAGGGGAATAGGGATAGCCCAGGAAATTACCGACCGGTGAATCTAACCTCAGTGGTTGGTAAACTGATGGAGAAGATCCTGAGGGACAGGATATATGAGCATTTAGAGAGGTTTAGTATGCTCAAGAATACTCAGCATGGCTTTGTCAAAGGCAGATCGTGCCTTACGAGCCTGGTGGAGTTCTTCGAAAATGTGACTAAACACATTGACGAAGGGAAGGCGGTAGATGTGGTTGATATGGATTTTAGCAAGGCGTTCGATAAGGTCCCCCATGCAAGGCTTCTAGAAAAAGTGAGAGGGCATGGGATCCAAGGGGCTGCTGCCCAGTGGATCCAGAACTGGCTTGCCCAAAGGAGGCAGAGAGTGGGTATTGATGGGTCTTTTTCTAAATGGAGGTCGGTCACCAGTGGTGTGCCCCAGGGATCTGTTCTGGGACCCTTGCTGTTTGTCATTTTCATAAATGACCTGGATGAGGAAGCGGAGGGATGGGTTGGTACGTTTGCCGACGACACGAAGGTTGGTGGGGTTGTGGATAGTCTGGAGGGATGTCAGAAGTTACAGAGGGACATAGATAGGATGCAAGACTGGGCGGAGAGGTGGCAGATGGACTTCAACCCAGATAAATGCGTCGTGGTCCATTTTGGTCGGTCAAATGGGATGAAGGAGTACAATATAAAGGGAAAGACTCTTAGTACTGTGGAGGATCAGAAGGACCTTGGGGTCCGGGTTCATAGGACTCTGAAATCGGGCCCGCAGGTGGAGGAGGTGGTTAAGAAGGCGTATGGTGTGCTGGCCTTTATCAATCGAGGGATTGAGTTTAGGAGTCCGGGGATAATGATGCAGCTATATAAGACCCTCGTCAGACCCCACTTGGAGTACTGTGCTCAGTTCTGGTCGCCTCATTACAGGAAGGATGTGGAAAAGATTGAAAGGGTGCAGAGGAGATTTACAAGGATGTTGCCTGGATTGAGTGGCATGCCTTATGAGGATAGGCTGAGGGAGCTCGGTCTTTTCTCCTTGGAGAGACGAAGGATGAGAGGAGACCTAATCGA